>NC_133325.1:711577234-711887984 GCF_042186555.1 Aquarana catesbeiana
TGCACTGATGGGCACTGATGAGGCTGCACTGATGGGCACTGATGAGGCTGCACTAATGGGCACTGATGAGGCTGCACTAATGGGCACTGATGAGGCTGCATTGATGGGCACTGATAGGCTGCACTGATGGGCACTAATGAGGCTGCACTGATAATTTGTTTACATGGGATCAGCTGTGATTGGACCTAGCTGATTACATGGTAAAGGGGCACTGTGATTGGCCCTTTACCTCGATCTGTGATCAGCTGTGTCCAAAAGACAATCACAGAACATGCCCGATGAGCACCCTGGGGGTGCGCATTTTCAGTGCTGTCGCATTTTGAATGACAATTACGCAGCCATGCAACACTATACCCACATGAAATTTGTATAATTTTTTTTTTTTAAACAGATAGACCTTTCTTTGGGTAGTATTTAATCCCCACTGGGTTTTTTTATTTTTTACTAAACAAATGCAAAAAGACTGAAAATTTTGGAAAAAAGACTCTTCTTTTCTGTTATAACATTTTGCAAATAAGTAACCTTTCTTCTTCATTGATATGCACTGATGAGGCTGCACTGATGGGCACTGATAGGCTGCAGTGATGGGCATTGATGAGGCTGCACTGACAGGCTGCACTGATGGGCACTGATGAGCACTGATGAGACTGCACTAATGGGCACTCATGGGCACTAATAGGCTGCACTGATGAGGCTGCACTGATAGGCTGCACTGATGGGCACTGATGAGGCTGCACTAATGGGCACTGATGAGGCTGCACTGATGGGCACTGATGAGGCTGCACTGATAGGCTGCACTGATGAGGCTGCACTGATAGGCTGCACTGATGAGCACTGATGGGGCTGAATTAGATACAGCACGGTTGTCATCCAATGACAGAAGTTGTGCTCCTGGCAGCTTCACCAAATGAAATTAAAGAAAAAATATTTAAATGGAAGACAAACTCAGCTACCACATCTAAGCAATGATAAACTGCAATACATTTCAGTGTTGTGCTTGGGTTTGGATACCCTTTAAGCTGCAAATTATTACATTTTGTTTTGAGGTTTAATACCACTTTAAGTGAGCTCTTTGTAGAAAAAAGAATTACTTGTTAAATCTTTATACTTTACTACACATACTTATACTTTATACATCTGACCCACTGACAGGATGTTCAGATACTATGGTTTATTGCACTTTGCATATTTTCCCATTAAATAAATCCAGCTGTGTTAAAACAGAATGAAACTGCATCTGAGCACCACAACCTGAAAACTCTATTTAAATCATTTTTCATTTTCAAAGTAAACTCACCTATCCACCCGTCTCTCCTTGCTTTATTTTGCTGATAAATCATTTTGAAAAACACCACTTCGCATTTCTAGCCATGGTCATCTTGAGTAAGGGCAGATAAATCATGTAGGATTTACTTTCTGGATTCCATCTGCCCTTAGCTCAGGCATGCAGACAGGAGGGTGTGCTTAGCTGAGAAAGCCCCTCATCCACTCATCCAGATGAAAGAGAAAAAAAATGCTCATGAAGACTCCAGAGGTGCATGGTATCATTTAGGCCTAGGACAGAAACCAGGAAGCAACTGAAGAAACGTAAAAAAAAAATAGTTTATGCCTTCCTATCTATTAACTAAAGCTGACAGCATAATGATTAAAAATAGCTAATGTTGATTGAGAGAGTTTAGTACCACTTTAAAAGTGAAAGAAAAGCCTAAGTCTAACTATTCTTAAAGCGGTAGTAAACTCAGGTTTTTAAGTTGTACCTACAGGCAAGTTTATATTAAAGCTTACCTGTAGGTACAATGCATATTTCCAAAACTTGCACCGTTTAAGAGTTATTCACATTGGCTCAAGCCGATGATGTCACTGAGTGTGCCATGAATCCAGATGGCTACGCTGAGATGATGACTGTGTGCATGCACGGGATGATGTCATTGAGGCTTGGGCATTCAAAGGGTTGAAGACCACAAACCCAAAATGAAGACTGGGTGAAGACGGGAGTGCTGGCAGCAGTGAGAACACGCCACTGGAAGGCTCTTTTTAAAAGTTATGGGGACCATAATGTGCTAGTATGCGGTGCATACTAGCACAATATAACATTAACCAGCAAGGGGGGGGGGGGGGTATTTTTTTTTCCATTGTAAGTTTACTACCGCTTTCATGTTCCTTCCCTCCTCCTCTTACCTATCCTGCCTAAGCTGTATAAAAAAGATCTGTATATACAGGGCTCCTTTTAGAGACTACAGAGCCAAATATCGTTTTGTGGTGTTAAGTAATTTGTATTGAATTGTCTAATAATAATAGACATCCCCAGTGGTGGGACAAGGTATTTCAGTGCCCAGGGCAAGGATGCCAAAATGCGCCCCACCCCCGCGTGCGTAGAGCAGGGGGCGGAGCTAGAAGTATTTTCAGCACACAAAAACTTATGTGATGGTTGCGGATAGCGGAGAGCTTCAGTATTACTATTTACATTTGTGATTGGTAACTAATGAGTAACTTGGCTGCCCAAGGGTGGTTTTTGAAGATTGTAAAAGGTGCTCTAGAACTAATTGAAGCTGATCTTGGTCCTGCTTGAAAACCTCCTTCAATCTGCGGGCTGCAGCGCTGATCATTGCGTTCTGACAGCGGAGGAGTCCTGCTGTCAGAGTACAATAGTACAAAGGGGGGATTCCTCCATCCACCTTGTTTGAGTGGATGCAGGGATATGTTCAGCCTGCTGGAAAAAAAAAAAAAATAGCGTGTACTAGGGTTGCACTGATACAGATATTGGTGCTGATACTAAGCATTTGCACGAGTACTTGTACTCATTCAAATGCTCTGATACCTAAAACCAATATTTTGCATTGTGATTTGAGCTCATACAAAATGAATGTGCTCAAATCCCACTGTAAAGAATTGCATGCAATACGGTGTGATTCCTGTCCAAATCACATGTGGTTTCCCACACAGTTCCTGTGTGAGCCTAGGCTTTTCATGGTGACTTCAGCCTGGGTTCACATAGGAGCGGTGCCTGAAACCACATGTAAAAAAAAGATCTCTCTAAACCTAAGCCCTCTTCAGGATCTAGTGACTAATGACCAATTGCCCTCCCTCGATACTATTAAAGAGACTTACAATGCCTCCTCCTTGGACCACTTTGCGTTTCTGCAAATTTCAGCATACCTACATCATAATCCAACCCCTTCTCTTACGATACCCCATACAGCCTGGCAGTGGCGGGACAAGGTATTTCAGTGCCCAGGGCGAGGATGCCAAAATGTGCAGGAATCGCACCACATTCCACAAGATTCTTTGCAGTGTGATATGAGCCCATTCATTTTGTATGGGCTCATATCTTACCACAAACGTTTCAATAACTGGTATCAGTGAGTACTTGAGCACAAGTATCGGTACTCGCAGAGGCATAACTAGAATCTTTAGGGCCCCAGTGCAAGAAATAACCAGGGACGTTGCTAGGTCTACAAAAGATCTCGGGCTAGAGACCATAGCAGCGAAGTAAAGAAAGGCATACGCTTGGGCATACACATGTATATAATATACGTGTGTGTGTGTGTGTATATATATATATATACATAGTGCGGATCCCCCCTTACATTAGGGTCCCCAGAGAGCCTTCCCTAACATCAGGATCCCCAGAGAGCCTCCCTACTTACGTTAGGATCCCCAGAAAGTCACCCCCTTACATCAGGGTCCCCAGAGAGCTCCCCCCATACATCAGGGTCCCCAGAGAGCTCCCCCTTACATCAGGGTCCCCAGAGAGCTCCCCCCTTACATCAGGGTCCCCAGAGAGCTCCCCCCTTACATCAGGGTCCCCAGAGAGCTCCCCCCCATACATCATGGTCCCCAGAGAGCTCCCCCTTACATCAGGGTCCCCAGAGAGCCTGCCTTTGCATCAGGGTCCCCAGAGAGCCCCCCTCTTACATCTGGGTCCCCAGAGAGCCCCCCCTCTTACATCAGGGTCCCCAGAGAGACCCTTCTTTACATCAGGGTCCCCAGAGGGCCCCCCTTACATCAGGGTCCCCAGAGGGCCCCCCTTACTCCAGGGTCCCCAGAGGGCCCCCTTACTCCAGGGCCCCCAGAGGCCCCTCTTTCATCAGGGTCCCCAGAGGCCCCCCTTTAGGGTCCCCAGAGAGCCCTCCTTACATCAGGGTCCCCAGAGGGCCCCCCTTACTTCAGGGTCCCCAGAGTTCCCCCCCTTACATCAGGGTCCCCAGAGAGCCCCCCCTTACATCAGGGACCCCAGAGACAGCCCCCTTACATCAGGGTCCCCAGAGACAGCCCCCTTACAACAGGGTCCCCAGAGACAGCCCCCTTACAACAGGGTCCCCAGAGACAGCCCCCTTACAACAGGGTCCCCAGAGACAGCCCCCTTACATCAGGGTCCCCAGAGAGCCCCTTTCTTACATCAGGGTCCCCAGAGAGCCCCTTCCTTACATCAGGGTCCCCAGAGGGCCCCTTCCTTACATCAGGGTCCCCAGATAGCCCCCCTTACATCAGGATCCCCAGAGAGTCCCCTTACATCAGGGTCCCCAGAGGGCCCCCTTCCAGAGGTTCCCCTGTACCTGGCTGCTCTCCGCTTTGCACCTTGGACCCCCAGCACATCTCTGTACCCCCCTCCACCTGGGGGGAGGTGTGAGTGGCGGCGATCAGCAGCTCTATGGTGTCCACGGGCTGCGAGATCTCCCTGGGGCTTGTAGTTCTCTCTCCGACTGTATCCACTGGAGAGGGGAGGGGCCTCTGACCCAGGCATGTATCATCAAGAGTGATGAAGCAGAGCAACTCACTGAAGAGTGAAGCTGATACATGCCCGGGTCAGAGGCCCCTCTCCACTGTATACATTCAGAGAGAACTACAAGCCCCAGGGAGATCCCGCGGCTCACTGGCACCATAGAGCTGCCGATTGCTATCTCCCACCCCCCTGCATGTTAAACGGACAGCCAGGGTTGCAGGGGAGATGCCGGGTCTTGGAGCCCCCCCCCCACAGTGGTAGAACGGCAGGGCCCAGTCGCAAGTGCGACTGCAGCGACCCCTTAGTTCCGCCACTGGGTACTCGTAATTGCCAGTACAAAACAGGTATTGGCGCAACCCTAGTGTGTACCCAGCTTTATAGAATGTGTCAGGTTGTTAACGATATATAGGTGTTATAAAGATAACGAGGAAAACATTTGTCATTGTTAGTACTCATGAACAAGAACACTATGCTGTAGGTAAGCATACACTATACAATCTGAATGACTATTCACCTGAATGACCGCAACATACAGGGATATGTAATGAAATACTGACACATAATCACACACATAGGTTGGACTTGATGGACTTGTGTCTTTTTTCAACCTCACCTACTATGTAACTATGTAATTTGATTGTCCTTTAGATTTATCAAAACTTTGTAATATATGAACAAACCTAAACAATTAATTGAAAGTGGTGTTCTGGCCGAAATTATACTTTTTAAATAAAAGTATTCCTATAATACACAAGCTTAATGTATTCTAGTAAAGTTAGTCTGTAAACTAAGGTCTGTTTTGTTAGTTTATAGCAGTAGTTTGTTATTTTATAAACTTACAGCAGGCCGTGGCCATCTTAAGTGTGGGCATCTGAAGCCAGACTGTATTTCTTTCTGGATCTCATCCTTGCAGATCTCGCACATGCTCAGTGCAGCACAAGCAGTGTAATAGGTTTCAGGTCAGGTTTCCATAGCAACAGCAGCGTCAGAGGAAGTTGCCGTCCCTTCCCAGAAGGCATTGCAAACAGGAAATGATGCGATGGGCCGCAGCCAGGGTGGAGGAAGTGAAAAATGAATACAGCAGGTATACAGTAGGTACTGAGAAAAAAAAATAAAAAAATATCCAATTCGTTTACAGTGCACAGTTTAGTGAGGGATGCTGAAGAGTTGTATAAGTGGGTGGAACTCCACTTTAAGTAGTATCCAATCAGGCAGGCCTTTGTACTACATAGTTGGTGGTAGATCCAAAAGTTATTGTACAATCAGCTTATATAGTGTACGGATCAGTTTTTTGTTTTTTTTTATTTATCAGTCCATGTCCGATAAAAAAAAAACTGAGCAGATCCATCCATCTATGGCCAGCTTTATTAGCTCCTATGTAAAATCCCTGTTGTTTTCTTATGCCTGGGGAGCCAGGAGCTCACCAAGCATCCATGTGCAGGAGTTCTTTAGGGTCCATTCACATGCAATGCAGACATGTGTGTCCTGTGCAAGGCTCTCTTATCAGTACAGTGTGTGCATCCCTGTGCCAGGTTCCTATTTACTTCTATTGGAACCTGCACCTGTATGCCATATTAGGATACAGTGGCTGTGTCCATGCAGGCTCATGTCCCAGTAGAAATGAATGGGTTGCTGGCATGGGGATACAGCCCTGCATAGGAGATGCATTGTTTGCACCCCTTGTGAATGAATGTGCGTTCACTAAAAATAGAATGTGAAAGAACAGTTGTCTTCCACAGCAATGAAGAGAGATATGAAGCCTGAAAATGTTACCTGTTAGCTGAGAGACAGAGAGAACACCACTCAGTTTGGCCATGCAGCTAGCGAGGGGGGGTCCGAGGGAAAGGGCACAGGAGGAGGGGTCACTATACAGAGGAGTAATGGACTCTGAGATGTCCGGAGCAGGGAGAGATAAGTACAGGAGGCTGGGGAGAAGGCAGAGGTGGTCATGTTGTCCCACAGACATTGGGACACTGTGAGAGATAAGGCAGGAGAGATAGAGATGACTGGAGAGGGAGGAGAGAAGCCGCTGTCCAGGCAAGGAGAGGAGCAGAAAAGTTAATCAAGAAAGCATGGATAACTCCTGATGTGCCCGCCTGCTCCACTCTCCTGTCGCTTAGACAGTAGTACAGTGTACTGTGCAGGCAGGGGGTGGGTGTAGTGCTACGATGTAGCCTACATGCAGGGACAAAGCTGCTCTCTGCCTGTGTTACATTCCGCAGCATATTCTATGCTGGAAGGGTTGTACCCAGCAAACAGCGCCCTCTTCCCACAGGAAATAACTCCGCCCAGGGCAGCTGCCCCTCCTGCCCACCCCTAGTACCGGCCCTGGACATCCCCCCCAACAATAGATCCTCCCTAGCAATAATAGACCCCCCCTGCAACAACAGACCCTCCTTCAGGAACAAAATAAACTCTCCAGTAACAACAGGTTCCCACCAGCAACAATATATGTTCCCCTAGCAACAAATAACCCCTGCTATCAAAAATAGATCCCACAGCAGCCAGCATCAATATACCACCCCCCCAACAGTGCCCCCCCACCAACAATAATAGACCCCCTTCCCCCCAGATCAGTAGATTCCTCCAGAAACAATAGACACCCCCATAGCAACACTACAACCCCTAGCTACAATAGATCCCCAGCAGTCAGCACCAATAGCCTCTCCAGCACACCCTGATCCCCTTTGCCAGTACATACATTCTGTTCTGGAGATGCGTTCCCCCCGCATTCCCCCTGAAAAGAAGCCCTGTGTATACTTATTCATTTTAAATCCACTCTGGCCTGGATCCTTCAGCTCCAGCTCTAGGAGCACTGGACAACAGCTGTGAATTTGGGGAATTGTGACATCACCCAAAGGCTGGGCGCACACTCCTCTCCCCTGCAGCAGCTGCTCACTGACACAGGTGATCCAGAGCTGCGGGATCTCATGACTAGACCAGAGCAGATTAAAAATAGGTAAGTACATACATCTTTTTTATACAGGTTAAGCAGGATAGGTAGGAGGAGGGTGAGGGAACATTTCTAAGACTAGTTATTTTGCGTACACATGACCGGTTTTGCTGTCGGAATAAACTCTGAAGGTTTCTCTGACGGAATTCTGACGGAATTCCATTTAAGCGGTCTTGCCCCCACATGGTCGACCCAAAGTCCGATCAAAGTCTGACCGTCCGGAACGCGGTGACATACAACACTTACAACGGGACTATAAAAAGGAAGTTCAATAGCCAGTAGCCAATAGCTTCCGTCTCGTACTGGCTTCAGAGCATGCGTAGTTTTTGGTCCGTCGGAACAGCATACAGATGATCGGTTTTCCTGATAGGAATTGGTTCCGTCGGAAATATTTAGAACATGTACTATTTCTAGGTCAATCAGAATTTTCAAAAAAAAAAGTCCGATGAACACACACGAACGGAATAGACAATGAAAAGCTTCCGTATGACTTTTTCTGTCGGACATTCCGCTCGTGTGTACGCGGCGTTAGACTTATTTTCTTCCACTTTTGATGATTTTTTTTTCCCTCAGTTAATATTAATGTCACTCCTATATACTATTGCAGAATCAGAGACTTAAAACTTGACTTTATGTCCATTTCAATTTTAGTTAATTCTTCCTCACCCCGAGGTCTAGAAACCGCTGTTATTTGTCCTCAGCCCTTACCTGTGGTTGTATCAGGGCAATTATGGATTTATAAGGAAAGACAGTGATATTCCACATCTCAAGCATCTTTCATTGTGCAGAGCTGCCTGCCTCTGTTTTCAGAGGCTTTTCATTTATAATTTAGCATTTTAAGCACAGGGCTTTCGCCGTAGGAGCATTTTACAGGTGGTGCCGGGTCAGGCTGCCAAGCTAAAATACAAGCTTACACATGCTAATGATCACGAGCCAGTAAGCTCCTCTTTCATCAATTTACATTTTCACGCTGCTTTTCTTCATGCTGTTCTTTCTATGATTTTTACTTTTTTTTCGGAAACCGCTTTTATAGCACTGAAAGGGCTCTCACTTTTCAGTTCTGTGCAGACTTATTATCAATTTAATACTTCGGGAAACACGCTGGATGATCAATCAAATGCTGACAAGGATGATCAATCACATGCTGGAGAACAGGATTTTTCATTTTCAGATCACCAATCATATGCAAATTCTGCCACATCTAAAATGTAATGAACTATTTTCAACTTTCAAGTTCCGGAGGAAATCCTGGAGGAAATACAAAGCCTCTAGTAACCCCCGTACCCCCTCAATAGCAGTAAACACACTATGCAAGGTAGCAGAAAGCCCAGGGGAGGCATGGGATTTGTGTTATGTACATGCTCACCAAGGCTATCACTAAATTGAATCCAAAGAAACATTTTTCTACACCCGTATATTTGTTTATGGATTTATTTTATTTAAAGCTGAACTCCAGGCAAACAGCTGAACACAAAGATTAAATATTTTGAGCGGAATATATTTAATGGATGGCCTCAGATTGAGGTTGCATTCACACTATAGAAAAAGACAAGCATCGCACTTGCAGTGGCATTCATTGACAGCATTACAAAAATGGCAAGTATGTGCATGTTTCTTTTTTAATGTGAAATTATGTAAAACAAATGCGGTTTAAAAATATGTAAAACTCTAAGCTCAAAAAGCTGCATGGCCTACTTTGCCATGCTTGTTTCTCGTAGGACAGCCCATTGAAATAAACGTGCCGCCCTATGCACTTAGCAAGACACTGCCCAAAAAACACGCATATGCATGATGCCTGACATTGCGCTTCATAGTGTAAATGGGGCCTGACTTAAGTTTGAGATAATTCTGAGATCATTCAGACAATGTTACTTTGAGATACTTTGCCGTGTTTGTTGCTCATAGGGCAGCCCATTGAAATTAATGGGCTGCCCTATGCATGTAGCAAGACAATTCCCAGAAAAACACACGTATGCATGATGCCTGGCATTGCACTTCATAGTGTGAATGGGATTGGACCTGACATCAGTTTGAGATGATTCTGAGATCATTCAAAATTTATTGACATGTGCATTTTACTTGATGTTGACCTTATTCTGACCCAGGTTTTAGACTTGTATGGAAATGTAAAATCCGCCGTGTATGGAAATGTAAAACCTGCCTAAACCAAACAAAGGCCCATTGAGGTAAGCCCTTAGGGAGCTAGTCTACCTGCCAAAGGATTTGTATTTATGTCCATCCAATCCTGAGATTTACAAAGCTTTTTCAAAAAGTACAGACCTGTCTGGTAGGGCTGAAGACCTGATTATTCTCTGCTGCAATTTTGTAACCCTTTGGTCTCTTTCACACGGGTGGCCGAGGGGTAGTAAATACAGGCAATTTAGCTGCGACCACCCTCCAATTTTCCAACTAAATGGGCAATGTGAATTGCTTTTTTTCTGCAAGGATTCTTGGGGGCCAAAGTGGTCTAAGGGCTCATTTACACTTGTTTCGACTTCAACACACATTAACGTGCCTACCACTTCAACATGCTTTTCTTCTCTGATGCTTTGGTGGTGCTTCGGTGACACTTCGTGTTTTTTTTTAAAGCTTTAATGAAGCTTGGCAGATGCCACGTGTGTTGATATCTCATACCTGCAATACCTCCAAAACAAAGCGAAGCTAAAGCTGAATTACAGCCCTCTCAAAAGCTGCAGGTGCTTCAAGCGAGCTTTGTTATAGACTACTATGGAGGCTTTGAAGATGCTTTAACCACTTAAGGACCGAGCCTCTTTCTGAGATTTGGTGTTTACAAGTTAAAAACTGTTTTTTTTTTGCTAGAAAATTACTTAGAACCCCCAAACATTATATTTTTTTTTTTCTGACACCCTAGAGAATAAAATGGCTGTCATTGCAATACTTTTTGTCACACCGTATTTGTGTAGCGGTCTTACAAGCACACTTTTTTTGGAAAAAATTAACTTTTTTGAATTAAAAAATAAAACAACAGTAAAGTTAGCCCATTTTTTTATAAATTGTGAAAGATGATGTTACGCTGAGTAAATTGATATCCAACATGTCACGCTTCAAAGTTGCGCCGGCTCATGGAGTAGCAACAAACTTTTAAAACCTCCATAGGTGATGTTTAAAAAATTCTACAGGTTGCATGTTTTGAGTTACAGAGGAGGTCTTTTGCAAGAATTATTGCTCTCGCTCTAACCTCACATGTGTGGTTTGAACACTGTTTTCATATGTGGGCGCTACTTACGTATGCGTTTGCTTCTGCACGTGAGCTTGGCGGGATAGGGTGCGTTTAAAATTTTTTATTTTTTTTCTTATTTATTTTACCTTTTAGTTTTAATTTTTACACTGTTCTTTTAAAACATCCCTTGTAATAGAAAAGAGCATGACAGGACCTCTTAAATATAAGATCTCGAAAAGACCTCAGATCTCATATTTACACTAAAATGCAATAAAAAAAATAATGAAATATCATTTAAAAAAAAAATGTCCCTTTAAGAGCTATGGGCGGAAGTGACATTTTGACACCCTCTGAAACACCAAGGCTAAAGGAGGAGGATTTGTTTCAGCTACACACCGAACAAGGCAACAATAACAAAAAAGAAAAAAAAAACAGCAACAGCAACAAACAGTTACAAGGTAAAACAGATTTGTTCAATACAACAAAACAATGTGTCTGGGCCTGGATTTAAAACCGGAACCTCTGCTGTGTCAAGCAATCTCTCTTCTTGCTGAGCTACCTGGAATGATGGATAGTTCCTAGGACAATTCCTTGAATGATCCTGTCGTAAAACCCTGAACTCTTTGCTCCAGCCATGAACTTTATGATTTAAGCCATGTCTCTGCACTTCCTGTTTGCCAGATTATTGTGCTCTCTCCATCCAGTATCTCGCTCCTGTCTTCCCTGCTGCCGTCCGTATTTTGCTACCACTCATTATCGACCCTTGGCTTGTTCCTTGACTATGCGTTCCAACCTGCAACTACTCGTTATCGACCTTTAGCTGGTTTACTGACATGCGTCTGTTCGATCTCTACCTGCTTATCCGCTACTGGACTCTGGCTTGCTCACCTCCTGGTGGGGCGACCCTGAGGATCGCAGGCTAGTACTAACATGCAGCAAAATCCATCTCCACCATCAGGAGATCTGGGAAACACCGGTTGGTACTTAGACTCCCCACCTCAGTTGAGCCCACATCATTCACCAGGGTGACTGGCTGTGTACCTATCCAGCTGGCTGGTAGTAGTTCCGCTACTGCTGTAGCAACTGGTCTTCGAGCTGGTCCCCTGATTGTGAGACAATGAGAGGGCCAAGTATTTCTATACCTGAATCCTAACTGAATGTAATACTAGAAGTTGAAGGTTCTGAAATTTTCCAAAAACCCCTCCCACTGGCCAGTGTGGTAATAAACTATGGGACCCAGAGTCCCACATAGGAGTGCTCAGGTATATTTCTATCCCAGTGTAAAGGGTGTAATTTCCCAAAGTATGTCCCTGGTTAAGAAAAGGGTTGGCAGGTTGAGTTCAACATCCTATCACCACTTTGTTATAAAGCTCTCTAATGACCAGAACTGGCAGAGACGACTGAGTTGTCTAGTAGGAATTTCTCACAAAACTAGCGATGCCCATCTACTCCAGTTCACTAGATCTCTCCTGCGGCTGTGGTCTCCTTGTGAAGGCTGTAGTCTCCTGTGCTGACGGACAATACAATCTCACTCCCACATTGTGGCAAACTCTGGCAACAGTAGCATGTCCAACTCAGTGGCACACCCCAACAGTCGCCTCTCACTCCCCATGTGAGACTGCCCTGAGCCCTGGCTTTTTTCTTTTCCATATCCCTGTAACACACCGTCCTCCTGAGACTTGTAGTCTCATACATTTCTCTACTTGATCAAGACTGTTTTGGCTGTAAACGTGACCCTGGCAAGGTGTCCTTTGGCTGTCTCTCTCTTTCTCTGCCTCTCTTTACACAACGGCTCCTATTTTCACTGGTGGCCAGCAAGAGGGGATCAGCCTACTGCTTTCTACTATTTGCCATTATGTCTTTTGCATGTGAACAGAATATGTCTTGCAATACACGGTCTCTTTTTTTTCTTAATTTCTCCAGATGCTTATTTTTGTCGCAGGTAGAATATGATAAAAAGTGTGTATTCAAACTTCATGGCAATAATCCAAAAACGAAAAAGAAAAACTTCTTATGTTATTATACAGTATATTTTATCTAGATTTTGTTTCTTATTTTATATTGCTTCAGGCATTTAATATTTCATTTATTTATATGATTCTCTAAGAAAAAGCCAGGACTAAACATAAAAACAGTCTACAGACTGCAATGCTTCTATTATTATTTTGCTGTGAGATGCAATATGCATGAATGTATGAATCTCATTGTACAATATCTACGCAGCCTCCTTTGGGGCTTGAGTAGATGGCAAATGCAGTGTGTTTTCAGGTACATGCAGCTTGTGTTTGAGATTAGTTTGAGTTGCTTTTAAGATCATTCTGAGTTTCTTCAGACCTGCTGATGACCTGCTTTAGGGCTGGTTCACACCAGAATCACACAAGAACATGTCCTGCATTCCTGTGCGATTCCTGTGTGTTTCTCCGCACAAAATAACGTGGAACCATGCGATCTGGTGCCTGTAAACACACTGTGTTTGGGGTACCATTAACCACCTCAATACAGGGCACTTACACCCTCTTCCTGCCCAAGCCAATTTTCAGCTTTCAGCGCTGTCGCTGTTTAAAAGACAATTGCGCGGTCATGCTACACTGTACCCAAACAGAATTGTTATCATTTTATTCCCACAAATAGAGCTTTCTTTTGATGGTACTTGATCACCTCTGTGTTTTTTATTTTTTGCTAAACAAATAAAAAATTACCTAAAATTTTGAAAAAAAAAAGTTTTTCTTTTGTTTCTGTTATATAATGTTGTAAATAAGTAGGTTTTCTCCTTCATTGATGAGCACTGATAAGGTGGCACTGACGGGCACTGATAAGGTGGCACTGATGAGGTGGCACCAATGAGGTGGCACTGATGGGCACTGATGATGGGCACTTATAGGCGGCACTGATGGGCACTAGTAGTCGGCACTGATGGGTGGTACTGATATGCAGCACTGATGGACACTCATGGGTGCAACTGATATGCAGCACTGATGGACATTCATGGGTGCCACTGGTGGACACTGATGGGCACTGATAGACCACACTGATGGCCACTGAAAGGCTGCACTGATGGGTACTTATGGGTACTTATGGGTGGCACTGATAGGCAGCACTGCTGGGCACTGCTGGACACTGATATGTGGCACTGATGGGCACTGATATGTGGCACTGATGGGCACTGATATGCGGCACTGATAGATGGCATTGGTAGGCATCACTGATGTCAGCACAGACCCCCCTGTCAGGAGAGCAGCCGATCAGCTCTCTTCTACTTGTGTCTGTCAGACACGAGTGAGGAAAAGCCAATCAACGGCTCTTCCTGTTTACATCGTGATCAGCCATAATTGGACACAGCTGATCACGTGGTAAAGAGCCCCTGTCAGAGGCTCTTTACCAAGATCAGTGTAGCGGTGTGTTAGACTTGACAAACCGCACCATCAATCGCCGCGATGCGCACCCCCATGGGTGCATGAGAGCGGTCGTTCTGGGAAGCTGTCATATGACATCCACCCAGAACGAGAGCCGCGCCGCTCAGCTGTCATTTGACGTGCGGCGGACGGGAAGCGATTAACAATGTATTGCCACCCACAGCAGATCGCAAAGGCAGTGCTTTCTGAATGTGGCACATGAAATGAATGCACTTTTCCGCTCTGCATTCTGGTGTGAACTAGCCTTTAAAGCTATATCCAAGCTGTTTTTGCATTCCCACTGATTGAAAGAGGAGAAAGTAGTTCTGATGTGAACAAATGCCCTCGTACACAAGCCTATACACAGACATTTTCAGTAAGTTCCAACAACTTTTAACTTTGTTGCAAAAATTATTATATTAGATATAAACCCAATGTCTCGACACTCATAAGGTCTCATGCACATTGGCTCCAGTGTTTAGCTATGCACAGTGGGCACAGGGGCACCGTCCAGCTCTGTTGCCATCAGCCTGTCAAAGATAATCTGACAGCTGCTCTGGCTGGATGGTGCACCTAGCGGTATGTACACTATGTTTATGGCAGTATGTGTCCAGGGACAAATGCCTAAAATGCAAGCAGTCTGCATTTGTCCCTGGGTGTATACTGCCTTAAACAGAAATACCACTGAGTGCCCTGCGCAACCCCTTCCAGCCACAGCAACTGTCAGACTCCCATAGAGTCCGACAGAGTGCTGGCGGCAGGGCTGGACGATGCGCCTGTGCCCTCCAGCTAAATGCTTGAGACTCATGCAAAGTGGCTAAATGAACCATCTGCAGGAGGCCTTACACATTAATTTAATTTCAAAGGTCATTTCTTTTTAAATCTGCAGCCTTTTACAGCTACACTTTTAATTAGGAAATATCTGGTAATCCTGTTATAGTGGATCTTGTTCAGATACTTCCTGATATGTGGTGAAAACGTCTCCCTATTGCTGTCTGGTTTTGTCACCCTATCAAATGCACATCCAGTAGATGCTATAAGCAGTCATACAGATGCTCATCGCACAAGCATGTTATGCTGTTGACACCAAAAGGAAGCCACCTTGGGCAATGATGTGTGATGATGAAATGCATGTAGACAAAGAAAAGGTTAAAATGATATAAAAATAGGAATTGTTTATACATAGATCTTTAGCAAACTTAAAGTGTTTGTTAACCCCCTCAAAAAAAATACAGATCCTGGTCCCTTGAAGCAGATTACACAGCTCAGTTCTTGTGCTGTGTAATCTGCCCCCCTCTAAACTGTAAAAAAAATCTCCCTGAACCTGACACTTCCTGTATCCACTCTCTATACTGACCACGAAAATCAGGGCTGCTCAGCCCTGACCACCGTGGTCAGAGTTCATCCCTGCATCATACGCTGCTGTCCTCTCTGCTCTCCTCTCACCCCCCTCACCCCCTCCTTCATGCCTGTCATCCCCCTCTCTGTGTCTTTCTTTGCTCCACCCTGCCCCCCCCCGCCGCTATTTTTGGAAAAAAAAGGTACAATTGTACTATTAGAGGCTGGCATAGAACACTATGTAAGTATTTTTCAAAAATGAGTGTTCTAGATACCGAATTTGAGCTGTCTTCAGGCCGGTCACATGACTTGCGGCCGCTTTACAGCTATGAGACAGAGATTCTGCGGAGGAGATGAGCGGCCACGGGATCTCCCCGGCTGACGTCAGAGGGGGTTCATGGCTCCTCCAGAAGGCATCAATCAGAGCTGTAGAGAGGCCACGAGTCATGTGACCGGCCTGAAGACATCTCAAATTCGGTAACGCTCGTTTCTGAAAACTACTTACATAGTGTGCTATGCCAGCCTCTAGTAGACGGGCTGGCATAGTCATATATAAATGGGTTAACAAACCCTTTAACCACTTCAGTACTGGAAACCTTTATCCCCTTCCTGCCCAAGCCAATTTTCAGATTTCAGCGCTTTCATGCTTTGAATAACAATTATTCAGTCATGCAACACTACCCATTTGAAGTTTTTTATCCTTTTTCGAGACAGATAGAGCTTTCTCATTGTGGAATTTAATCACCACTAGGTTTTTTTATTTTTGCTAAATACATGAAAAAAGACCAAAAATTTTTTTAACAAGAAAATATTTTTCTTAGTCTTGTTTATAAAATTTTGCAAATAAGTATATTTCTTCTTCACTGATCTGTGCTGATGAGGCTCAGCTGATAGGCACTGATGAGGCTGCACTGATGAGCACTGATGGGCACTGATGAGGCTGCACTGATGAGCACTGATGAGGCTGCACTGATGTGCACGATGTGCACTGATGAGGCTGCACTAATGTGCACTGATAAGGCTGCACTAATGTGCACTGATGATCACTGATGAGGCTGCAATAATGTGCACTGATGAGGCTGCACCGATGTGCAATTATGAGTCTTCACCGATGTGTGCTGATTAGGCTGCACTGATAAGCTGTACTCATGAGTACTGGTAACCACTGATGAGGCAGCACTGATAAGCTGTACTGATAGGTACTAATGGCCACTGATGAGGTGGCACTGATAAGCTGTACTGATGGGTACTGATGGCCACTGATGAGGTGGCACTGGTGAGGCTTCATTGATGAAGCAGCACTGATAAGCTACACTGATGGGCACTGATAAGCTGCACTGATTGACACTGATAAGCTGCACTGATGGGCACTGATAAGCTGCGCTAATGGGCACTGATAAGCTGCACTGATGGGCACTGATAAGTTGCACTGATGGGCACTGAGGGGGCTGCACTGATAATCAGGGCACTGTGTACAACTATAAAAAACTGTACTTACTGCTCTCCTCACGGATCCTCCTTCCCTTAGATACAATTTTTGTGCGAGGGAATGGGAGCTGTTAACAGGCAAAAACCTGTTGTGTGTACATCTGTGACATGGCGATCACATGCTAAAGGGTCGCTGTGATTGGCCCTTTACCCCGATCTGTGATGATCTGTGTCCAAGGCACATAGCAGTAACAGAGAGTTCTTGATGTGCATTCAAGGGGGGCTTGGGAAGCGCGCACATGGGAGGATGTCTAGGAATGCCTTCCCAGAACTAGAGAATGGCCACGAGGCCATATATTGAATACTGTATAGCATGGGCGAGAAGTGGTTAATTTTCTGTCATGGTTTAGACCTTCATTAAAGCCCTGTGCTTGCATGGGTTTCCTCCAGGTTCTCTGGTTTCCCTCCACACTCCAAAGACATGCTAGTAGGTTAACTGGCTCCTGTCTAAATTGGCTCTATTATATGTATGTATGAATGTGGGTTAGGGACCTTAGATGGTAAGCTCCTTGAGGGCAGATACTGATATGCATGCACATTATATATGTAAAGCCTATATATTTTGGCACTATTTATTTGTAATAAATAAATATTTGCCAATGATTTCTGTTGAACTTGTTTTTGTTATTAAAACCTGGTTAAAAAAAGTTGAAAGTATTTAAGCATTTGCCATGTATGTGTCCATTATTAGATGTATCATCAATTAGGTAGTGCAAAGGCCAAGCTAAGCAGTTAATTTAAATCAGGCCCAGTGAGCTAAGAACTTGCACTACACACTTGTTAGTTCATTTAAAGGAGATTGTATGTTCAGATTGTAAAGTATGTGACCAGCCTAAGTTTAAAAAGGAGACCAGAAAGACCAACAAAGTGAAGCAGCATGAAAAAAATGAACATAAAGATAATTTAATATAAACTAAAAACTTGAATATATCTAATTAAAAGAAACATTATAAAACAACGTTTGAGATTAAAAATAGCATTGTATATGTCTATGTTGTTTCATTTACAGTACCTGATAGAAGAAAATTAATTTGCTCAGTATGCAGACTCATAAAATACAGTTTATGTATAAACCGTATTCATTGATTTTCCATAAAAAATAACAGTTTAACCATCTGATAATGTTACTTTACACCTAGAAAAAGCTACACATGCATTTTAGATGTTTCCAGTCTAGCTTACTAAATTGTGATGTGAGTTGCAATCTTAATGGTTTCATAATTTTCTATAATGAAGAGAGGGAGATGCTTACTGTAAAACCAGTTATTGACAATGTTGATAATGAATTGTGGAGCCATAGGCCTATGAATGTGCTGCCATATTTAGTTAAACTATTTAATAAATAATGACAAGATATATTTAAATATTAATATCACCATCAATTAGAAAGCTATAATCTATCACAAAGACATTATCTTCTTCGTATTCCTGTTTGCTCTGCCATCCCTTTTCCTGTTATCCTGTGTATTATTAACCTTAAAAGAAAAAGATTTGCTGAATGTCACTCACTCAATGGAGCAATATGAGGAGTTGGCAGAAATGAAAAAAAAATTCAACCTAACTCAACCTAATTCAACCAGGGCTCCACTCAGGAAATGGAAAGTTCTTTTTAATGGACATTATACTCAGTATTACAATTTAGAATGGGTGTAGGAGGATGCTTTATATTCCTGGTGCCCAACCTGCGGCCCTTTGGAACTTCTATGTGGCCCTCGGGGCCTCTGCAGATAATAGTCTGCATTTTGGTGCATATTCAGGCCAGTGCAGAAAATACATTCTTTAGACTGGCTTCTAATTATGTTTTTGTGCTGTTCACACCTTTTCTCGTTTTATGTTTTTTCCCCCTTTTTAATAATCGTTCTTATTGAGAGAAATATCAAATGTGGCACAAGAGGGCTGTTGGGAGCACACGTGTGGAAGCCTTTATTTGTAAAGAATCTGTAACGGTAGTGATTTATAGCAGTCTAATGCAATCTGGCTGCAGTTTATGACTGCCTTCAGAAGCATGTCCCCAAACCCTAACTACTCCTATACCATGTCTTTAGTTTCTGTCCAACTTTCGCAGCATGTCCATTGTCTCTGATCAACTCTTCCTGCACATCTGCAGTCTCTGACAGCTTTCCATAGCATTACATTCACTGAATATTATCTGTGGCCTATTTAGTCATGTGAGGCCCTTTTATCAAGCAAGGGGGCCCCCACTTCTTTATATATATATATATATATATATATATATATATATATATATATAGTAATAAATAAATCTTAAGACCTAGATAGTACCAAAACCATGGGTTCTCAATCCATGCATTGGGGTTGCTTCACTAAAAAGTTACAGCAGTGGCCTCCAAACTGCTTGCCTTTGTCTGCCCCTTGGGTGACTATTCCTCCCACTGATACAAGGCACTATTTCTCCCACTGTTAACAAGGTTGAGGCACCATTTCTACCACTGACACCAAAAGCAGGGCATAATTCCTCCCACTGACACCAATGATTTGGCACTATTCCTCCCACCAATACTAATGATGGGGAATTATATCTCCTTCTACTAAGCGCATGCACTTGTAACATGTAATTTTTTTACTCCTATTGACCACCAAGCCTAAAGAATTGTTTACTCTCATTGATGCTAAGTCATTTTCTACTTCCACTGGCCACAGTCTGGCCTCCCTGAAGTCTGAAGGACAGTAAACTGGTCATTTACGTAGAAAGTTTGAAGACCCCTTGGCTAGAGAATGTTCACTTAGCTTAGTGAATATAGCAATGACTTGTCTAATTTTATAGTTCACCAGTCAGGTCCAACAAGATTGTAAAAAACAGGATTTTTGCTTTGACATGATTGAATCGATCACAGGTTAGCCTTATTGTCTAAACTAAGTGCAACATATATGCCTTATTCTCCCAGCTAAACTAAGTATATACACTATATTACCAAAAGTATTGGGACACCTGCCTTTAGACGCACATGAACTTTAACCACTTCAGCCCCGGGAAGATTTGCCTGCTTAACCGCTTGCTGCCCGCCGTCCGTCATATGACGGCCAGGTGGCGCGGCTCTCGTTCTGGGAGGGCGTCATATGACGGCCCTCCATTTAAACAGGGAATGCACGCGATCGTGCACGTGCATCCCTGTTCCTTCGGTGGCGGTGTGTCACGGAGACACCGCTTGCCACCGAGGGGGGTGAACAGCCATTGGTCATGGCTGTTTACCACGTGATCGGCCGTGATGAAGCCACGGCTGATCACAGGTGGTACCGCCCCACTGTGCACGGCACATGTGCGCGATCGCAGGCGCGATGCGCGTGCACGCCGGTGGCGGCGTGTTCCCAGGAACACTGCTCGTCACCGACGCTGGTAAACAGCCATTGGCCTGCCGCTGTTTACCACATGATCGGCTGTGATCCTTTCACAGCCGATCACTAAATGTCAACAAACCGCAGTAACGAGATGTTACCGGCTTCTCCTCCTCACACACCAATCATGTGTGAGGAGGAGATTGCGGTAACATCTCATTACCACCTACAGCGTACACCAATCACACTGATTGCCCCCCCAATAAAGAGGACCTGTCATCACCCATCATAGTACCTGTCACAGTTCATCTGTGTACCTGTCAGTCCATATGAGTACCTGTAACAGTCCGTCAGAGTACCCGAGTACCTGTCACAGTCCATCAGAATACCCGAGTACCTGTTACAGTCTATCAGAGTACCCGAGTACCTGTCACGGTCCATCAGAGTACCCGAGTACCTGTCACAGTCCATCAGAGTACCCGAGTACCTGTCACAGTCCATCAGAGTACCCAAGTACCTGTCACAGTCCATCAGAGTAATCGAGTACCTGTCACAGTCCATCAGAGTACCCGAGTACCTGTCACAGTCGATCTGAGTGCCTGAGTGCCCGTCACAGTTCATCTGAGTGCCTGAGTACCTGAGTAACTGTCACAGTTCATCTGAGTACCCGAGTACCTGAGTACCTGTCAAAGTCCCTATGAGTACCTGAGTACCTGTCACAGTTCATATGAGTACCCAGTACCTGAGTACCTGTCACCACCCTTCAGAGTACCCAAATACCAGTCACCAGCCCATCAGAGTACCCAAATACCAGTCACCAGCCCATCAGAGTACACCATGAAACATGGTGGTGGCAGCATCCTGTGGTGGGGTTGCTTTTCTTCAGCAGCTGGTCAGAGTTGATGGGAAGATGGATGGAGCCAAATACAAGGAAATCTTAGAAGAAAACCTGTTAAAGTCTGCAAAAGACTTGAGACTGGGGTTCACCTTCCAGCAGGACAATGACCCTAAACATACAGCCAAAGCTACAATGGAATGGTTTAGATCAAAGCTTATTCATGTGTTAGAATGGCTCGGTCAAAGTCCAGACCTAAATCCAATTGAGAATCTGTGGCAAGACTTGAAAAATGCTGTTCACAGATGCTCTCCATCCAATCTGACAGAGTTTGAGCTATTTTGCAAAGAATGAGGGGCAAAATGATCACTCCCTAGATGTGCAAAGCTGGTAGAGACATACCCAAAAAGACTTGCAGCTGTAATTGCAGTAAAAGGTGGTTCTACAAAGTATTGACAGGGGGGCTGAATACAAATGCACGCCACACTTTTCACATATTTATTTGTAAAAAAATAAAAAAACATTTATCATTTCCCTTTTACTTCACATATACATGCCACTTTGTGTTGGCCTATCACATAAAATCCCAATAAAATACATTTACGCTTTTGGCTGTAACATGATAAAACTTGGAAAATTTCAAATGGTATGTACAGTTTTTCAAGGCATTGTATATATATATATATATATATATATATATATATATATATATACATACATACAGTATATCCATACAATTCCAAAACAGCTATAGAAGCACTCACGCTAGGTCTTGCAGTGATGGGTCAAAGCAACAGCGTTTTATTTTCAATGTTTTGATGGAGCCCAAGCTTTCTTTCTCAAGACACTACAACATAACATGGAAGTGAACCAGCAAACCTCTGATGCAAGACCCATGAGTGCCTCTACATCTGTTTTTGATTTATATATACTGTATAAATATACATATACTGTAAATAGATAGATAGTAGGCATGTGCATTGCCAAAAATGTGTTCATTTTCGTTTCATTTGTTTTGTTGTTTTTTTTTTCGCTTTTTCGGGTCATTCATTATGATCGCAATTCGTATATTTGTACATTTGAAAATTCGTACATTCGTAAATTCGAAAAATTCGTAAATTGGTACAATTGGAAATTAAAAAATTCAGAAATTTGGAAATTTCGAAATCCAAAAATCTGAAAACCCAAAAATCTGAAATAATAACTATTAAATTATAGGTATTGTAATGTTTCTTTTCGAATTTGGCTGTTAGTGAACATAACGAATACAAATTTATCCGAAGTTATGAATTATCCAAAATAACGAATGTCGCATCTAAACAAATGTAATGGAACAAATGAACAACAAATAATAATAATAAAACGTTTTTATTATTATTATTGTTATTTATTATTATTAATTCATTTGTTTAGATACGGCATTCGTTATTTCATATGATTCGTAACTTCGGATAATTTTGTATTCGTTACTTTCACTAACAGCCAAATTTGAAAGGAAATTCCAATAATTATCCCAAGAAATTCTTTAAGAATATAAGTATATAAACAGTAAAAAAGGAGGACAGACCATATTGGCCCCATAAAGAATAAGGAAGGGAATTTGGTTACAAAGGATGGGGAGATTGCGAAGGTATTGAATTTTTTCTTCTCCTCAGTCTTTACGAGGGAATCGGGGGCTTCAGTAACCAAAACTGCAGTGTTTATCAGAACACATCACAGGAAGCACCCTCATGGCTAACAGAGGACAGAAATAGAAACAATCTTGGAAAACTTAACATTAATAAGTCACTGGGACCAGATGGCTTGCACCCGAGGGTCCTTAGGGAACTCAGTCAAGTAATTGCCAGACCCCTGTTCCCAATTTTTACTGGCAGTCTACTGACTGGAATGGCACCAGCTGATTGGAGAAAAGCCAATGTAGCACCAAATTTAAAAAAGGTTCAAAATACATCCCTGGGAATTACAGACCAGTTAGCCTAACATCAATAGTATGCAAGCTCTTGGAGGGGATGAAAAGGGACTATATACAAGATTTTAGTAATGAGCATTAGCAGTAATCAGCATGGATTAATGGAAGAATCCTTCTTGCCAAACTAATCTATTAACATTCTATGAGGAAGTGATTGCCATCTAGATAAAGGAAGGCCCGTAGACGTGGTGAATCTGGATTTTGCAAAAAGCATTTGACACAGTTCCCCATAAACGTTTACTGTAAAAAGTAAGGTCCGTTGGCATGGACCTTAGGGTGAGTACATGGATTGAAAACTGGGGGCGAGTTCAGAGGGTGGTGATAAATGGGGAGTACTCGGAATGGTCAGGGGTGGGTAGTGGGATCCCCCAGGTTTCCTATTTAATTTGTTTTTTTATAAACGACCTGGAGGATTGGTAAACAGTTTAATCAATCAATCAATTAATGGGGTGGGCAACTACATGGCAAATGAGGTTTAATGTGGAAAAATGTAAAATAATGCATTTAGATGGCAAAAACATAAATGCAATCTACTCACTGAGGGGGAGAACCTCTGGGGGAATCAAGGATGGAAAAGGACCTGGGGGTCTTGGCAGATGACAGGCTCAGCAATGGCATGCAATGAATGCCAAGCTGCTGCTAACAAAGCAAACAGAATATTGGCATGCATTAAAAAGGGGATAAACTCCAGAGATAAACCGATAAATCTCCCACTCTACAAGACTCTAGTCCGGCCGCACCTGGAGCATGCTGTCCAGTTCTGGGCACCAGTCCTCAGGAAGGATGTACTTGAAATGGAGCGAGTACAGAGAAGGGCAACAAAGCTAATAAAGGGACTGGAGGATATTAGTTTTGAGGAAAGGTTACGAGCACTGAACTTATTCTCTATGGAGAAAAGACGCTAGAGAGAGATATGATTTCAATTTACAAATACCATACTGGTGACCCCACAATAGGGATAAAACTTTTCCGTGGAAGGGAGTTTAATAAGACACGTGGCCACTCATTAAGATAAGAAGAAAAGAGGTTTAACCTTAGACTGCGTAGAGGGTTCTTTACTGTAAGAGCGGCAAGGATATGGAATTCCCTTCCACAGGCGGTGGTCTCAGCGGGGAGCATCGATGGTTTAAAAAAACTATTAGATAAGCACCTGAACGACCAAAACATACAGGGATATACAATGTAATGCTTACATATAATCACACATAGGTTGAACTTGATGGACGTGTGTCCTTTTTCAACCTCACCTACTATGTAACTATGTATTGAACTAATCTTTCTGCCACTCTGCTCTCTCCTCCAATCATCAGATTCCTTATCAGTACATGAGCACTGCAGCATGACTGACTGTCTACTTGTGTTGCTTTTCCCTCTCCTAGTCTGAGCTCTGTTGAGTGGCTTACAAGAGTGGCTTGCAAAAGGCTAAAACCTATTGCACCTCCCCTACATCAGCAACTCTGTTGTAATCTACAAATTGCATTAAAAAAGAATCAAAGAGGGGATGAGAAAGATTAGTAGCTCTTACAAATCTAGGCTAAGAAGTTGCTGTTGTGACAAGGTCCTAATAAAGCAGAAGAGGAGGAACAAATCAATAAGACTCATTAATCACTAAGCATGTATGTTATTGGAGACAACTGTCTAATACATTGTCAGCAATCCTGGGTCTTTCATTCACTAAAGAATTAATTCAGAAAAGAAGGAACCAACTGTGACAGCTCTCACAGCTCTGGTTTTGTCTACATATTTCTTCCTCGGCTGTAATGTTTTATTATTCAGAATTAAATAACTGGAAAATAGTAATAAATCATCTCAAAATATACGATCATGATAGAATCTAATAATACATATAAGAGGAATTAAAGAAGTATTAATCCCAAAACCAAAAATGCACCTTACCAATCATTAGATGTGGCTGCAATAGCGTTCATTTTTTAATGCTTTTTCCATTTTTGTTTTGTTTTCTTGCTCTGATTTAACTTTCTGTTAGAGGGTGACTACGTTCATTCTCCATGATCTCACTGTATAGAGGGTGACTACGTTCATTCTCCATGATCTCACTGTATAGAGGATGACTACGTTCATTCTGCATGATCTCACTGTATAGAGGGTGACTACGTTCATTCTCCATGATCTCACTGTATAGAGGGTGACTACGTTCATTCTCCATGATCTCACTGTATAGAGGATGACTACGTTCATTCTGCATGATCTCACTGTATAGAGGGTGACTACGTTCATTCTCCATGATCTCACTGTATAGAGGGTGACTACGTTCATTCTCCATGATCTCACTGTATAGAGGGTGACTACGTTCATTCTCCATGATCTCACTGTATAGAGGGTGACCACGTTCATTCTCCATGATCTCACTGTATAGAGGGTGACCACGTTCATTCTCCATGATCTCACTGTATAGAGGGTGACCACGTTCATTCTCCATGATCTCACTGTATAGAGGGTGACCACGTTCATTCTCCATGATCTCACTGTATAGAGGGTGACCACGTTCATTCTCCATGATCTCACTGTATAGAGGGTGACTACGTTCATTCTCCATGATCTCACTGTATAGAGGATGACTACGTTCATTCTGCATGATCTCACTGTATAGAGGGTGACTACGTTCATTCTCCATGATCTCACTGTATAGAGGGTGACTACGTTCATTCTCCATGATCTCACTGTATAGAGGGTGACTACGTTCATTCTCCATGATCTCACTGTATAGAGGGTGACCACGTTCATTCTCCATGATCTCACTGTATAGAGGGTGACCACGTTCATTCTCCATGATCTCACTGTATAGAGGGTGACCACGTTCATTCTCCATGATCTCACTGTATAGAGGGTGACCACGTTCATTCTCCATGATCTCACTGTATAGAGGGTGACCACGTTCATTCTCCATGATCTCACTGTATAGAGGGTGACTACGTTCATTCTCCATGATCTCACTGTATAGAGGGTGACTACGTTCATTCTCCATGATCTCACTGTATGTAGGAACATAGTCACCCTCTCTTGCTCGCTCCCGCAATGTACTATTGACTATGTATCATGGGATTTGTTGTGTGCGATATAGAGTGGTATACTGTACTTGATCACAACTAACGGCATAGTTCTCAACTGTCCCTGATTTGGAACAAAGTCCCTCAGTTCCTCTGTCCTCCTCATTTGCCTCTCATTTTGGTCTGATCTATATAGTTCTATATATAAAATGCACTATTTATCTTTCAAAAAGTGTTTCCCAGAGCTAAACCTTTCATCTAAATTCTAAATTGCTGCATTTGTATATTTCATAAGCCAATTTAAAGGAATAGTAGTCGTAAAAAAAAGCACTTGTGGGTTTGACTAATCTTTTTTATGTAGAATTCACCTTTAAGGGGGCGTGGCAGGAGGCGTGTCCTATGCCTACATACTTTTGCTAATAAATGTCCCTCATTCCTATTTCAAAAAGTTGGGAGGTATGACTAACGGCATTGCTGGTTCCAACAAAAAAAAAAAGGAAAGTGAAAGAGAAATAAAGAGGTTTGGGAGCTCACAGAGGATGTTATAAAGAGGAAGAAAAAAAACACAGTAATGGAAGAATTTCATGAAAAATGGATTAGTGGACCTCGAAGTAGTGTATGGATTATTTTCGGAGAACGATGATATTGTTAAGTGCCATTTTAACATGTTGATCTAATTTCAAAAGTAGCTTTCAATCTTTTTAAATTGACAGCTTTCATTAAAATAATACCTGGTAATCCTGCCATGAAGGTCCTTGCTGAGGGACTTTTTGTTATCAGGTGACAATGTTCTGTCCATGTGACTCAATTGTTATTCTGTGTTCTCGCCTTGACTCATAGAAGTTAATTTACCAAAGGCAAATAGACTGTGCAGTTGCCCTCTGAAAGTGCAGTTGCTTCAGAGCTTAGGAAATGAGGTAAGGCTTCACTTTGCAAAGAGTACCCAATCACGTGCAAGGAAAATTTAAAAAAAGCATTACACATTACTTACACCTGATTGGATGATGGAAGTCAGCAGAGCTTCTGCTCATTTACTAAGATCTGGAGAAACTACACTTTGAAAAGTGCACAGTCTTTTTGCCTTTAGTAAATCAACCCCATAGGCGTTTGATGGAGACTTCAAGTGACCATTTAAACAAAGGCAACCCAGGCATGGTCCACTGTTGTCACCATCAGGAAACCTGCCCTGAGAAACGCCAAGCAGCAAGTTCTGGAGTGTAGAATGTAGAAAGGCAATGTATACACATAGGCTGCAGGAAATAAACAGTGAGGCAATTGTTTATGATACACAGAGTATTAACAAACTAGATGTAATTTAGTTAGGGTTCACATTATTATTATACAGGATTTATATAGCGCCAACAGTTTGTGCAGCACTTTACAATATAAGGGGAGACAGCACATCTATTATGACCCTCATCGGAGCTTTTTCCTGCTATTAAATGGATCACCCCTGTCAGAACAGGTTGATACGGCTAACAATCTCCTGTCTACTACACAGTACATTAATGGAAAAGCACAGTGCAGAATACTGCTACTTGAGCTTCTCTTCATATACAGTGCCCCTCACATTGAATCTAGGGTATCTCTGGTAACACAGATTTATAACTGGAGGAATCCAAAGTTGGAGGATGCAGGGCGGCCATCCCACTGGAACTAGAGCAGTTGCAATTAAAGCGTACGTAAACCCAACATTTTATATTTTTGATATGTGCCTGCTGTACTATGTGAGAAAGTATTCTGTTCTCCCTGTATTGGTTCCTTTGTGTGAAATACCTTGTGTGCCAGTCAGTCCCTCTGCTTTCTTATTAAAAACTGACTACACTAAGAGCAGGATAACACATCGATTTTACACTGAATGGGTTGTGTTGCAAGGTGATAGCTTGCAACCACTTTAGGAAGAGGGTTCCTGACAGAACTTGGGTCTTCCAGAGAAGCTGGATGCTATTAGGCACCTGGCTGGCTGTCTGCACACCTGTTCTGACAGTGGAGGGCCGCTACCCTGGCTGCAGACCACTTTCTCAGCTACCTCTGCCTCATTAGATGTACAAAACAGAGAATTGCCATGCTAAAATGACAAAGAAATAAAGTCCCATAAATAATACTGTCCATATAGAAGTGATATAGTCCAATCATGAACAGGTGTGCCTCCACCATATAATATGAGTTGGCCGCTTACCAGATTATGATTATAAGAGTCATGAGTGCAGTATGATAGAATACTGGAGACCTCTGTGGCTTTTCTTTGGTGTCCAATGGGAACACTCACATAGGGAATAATCGATGGTTCACCAGCAAATCATGCATGTAATATGAATCAAGGAAACTCCCATAGTGTGAAACCGTATAAAATGTATTAACCACTTGCCGACCGGCTCACGCCGATATACGTCGGCAAAGTGGCACATTCCCGCGAATCGCCGCACGGGTACGCCTTCCCCTTTAAGAGCCGCCAGAGGCCCCGCGGCACGGCGGGGGACCCGATGTGCGTGGCCGGCGGGTGCAATCGCCGCCGGCCACCCGCGATTGCAGGAACGAGAGCTAGAACGGGGATTTGTGTGTGTAAACACACAAATCTCTGTTCTGTCAGGGGAGAGGAGACATATTGTTTGTTCCTAGTAAGTAGGAACAACAATATGTCTCCTCCCCCAGTCAGTCCTATCCCCATACAGTTAGTAACACTAACTAGGGAACACATTTAACCCCTTGATCATCCCCCGGTGTTAATCCCTTCCCTGCCAGTGACATTTACACAGTAATCAGGGCATTTTTATAGCTCTGATCTCTGTATAAATGTCAATGGTCCCAAAAATGTGTCAAAAGTGTCCGCCGCAATGTCACAGTACCACTAAAAATCACAGATCACCATTACTATCACCATTACCATCGCCATTACTAGTAAAAAAAAAAAAATAATAAAAATGCCATAAATCTTTCCCATAGTTTGTACACGCTATAAGATATATAAGATATATAAGATATATAGCCTCACAGATCAGGGTATACAGTGCAGCCTCAGTCACAGAACAGGGTATATAGTGCAGCCTCAGTCACAGATATTTTACACTCTCCTGTACATATTACCCCCCCCCCCCCCGTACATATTAGCCCCTCCGGGACATACAGTGCCTTGCAAAAGTATTCACCCCCCTTGGCCTTTTACCTATTTTGTGACATTACAGCAGGGGTGGCCAAACTTTTTTCAAAGAGGGCCAGATTTGATGAAGAGAAGATGCGTGAGGGCCGACCGTTTTGCTCCACATTCTTTGAACCATTAAAATTCAGTTTAAGTGTGTCCATTCGGGCACTAATACACCGCCTAACAAGAATTCTCTTGCCTTTGTGGCTGCGTGTGAGTAAAGAGATGAGCTTGGGTGTGCTATTTGGATATACTGTATTTATTGGCATATAACATGCACCTTCACTTTAAGAGGAAAGTTTCAGGGAAAAAAACATAAATTTTAAATAAAGAACTGTGAAGTAAACTAAAGGTCAGTGTCCATCTGCAGTGCCATGAATGCAGCTCCCCCATTGCCATGAATTCAGCCCCACCATTGCCATGAATGCAGTCCCACCATTGCCATGAATGCAGCACACCCGTTGCCATCAGTGCAGCACCCCCATTTCCATCAGTGCAGCACCCCTCATTGCCATGAATACAGCACCCCCATTGCCAGGAATGCAGCACCCACCATTGCCAGGAATGCAGCACCCACCATTGCCATTAATGCAGCACCCACCATTGCCATGAATGCAGCACCCACCATTGCCAGGAATGCAGCACCCACTATTGCCAGGAATACAGCACCCACTATTGCCAGGAATACAGCATCCACCATTGCCATGAATGCAGCACCCACCATTGCCAGGAATGCAGACTCAGCATTGCCATCAGTTCAGCCTGATTGATGCCCATCCATCTGCAGCCTTGGAGGGGACAGGGGGGGGGGGCGGGACGAGCGCCAAAAGATTACATACAGGAAAAACTCTTGCTTTCTCAGTGGCCTCTTTAATAGAAAGTCCTGCCTCCTTTAATGGACAGAACAGTCATCCAATGGCAGTGCAGGAGACGGGACTTCCTATTACAGAGGCTGCCATGTGAACAAGAAATTCTCCTGTGTGTACGGCACTCGTTCTGCCTCCTCCCTGTCCCCTCCAAGGCAGCCAGCATATATATCTTTTGTGGCCCCGGCGCTGGGAGATCGTTGGGGGCCAAAAAAGATATATATGTCCAAATTACTAGGTGGGCCATTCAAAACTGGAACGCGGGCCACGATTGGCCCGTGGGCCGGACTTTGGACATGCCTGCATTACAGCCTTTAGTTCAATGTTTTTTTAATTTGAATTATATGTGATGGATCAGAACACAATAGTCTAAGTTGATGGAGTAAAATTAGAAAAAATATACATAAAACTATTTTTCAGAAATAAAAAAATGATAATTGGCATGTGCGTATGTATTCACCCCCTTTGTTATGAAGTCCATAAAAAGCTCTGGTGCAACCAATTACCTTCAGAAGTAACATAATTAGTGAAATGATGTCCACCTGTGTGCAATCTAAGTGTCACATGAGCTGTCATTACATATACACACCTTTTTGAAAGGCCCCAGAGGCTGCAACACCTAAGCAAGAGGCACCACTAACTGCCATGAAGACCAATGAACTCTCCAAACAAGTAAGGGACAATATTGTTGAGAAGTACAAGTCAGGGTTAGGTTTTAAAAAAATATCCAAATCTTTGATGATCCATAGGAGCACCATCAAATCTATCATAACCAAATGGAAAGAACGTGGCACAACAGCAAACCTGCCAAGAGACGGCCGCACACCAAAACTCACGGACCGGGCAAGGAAGGCATTAATCAGAGAGGCAGCACAGAGACCTAAGGTAACCCTGGAGGAGCTGCAGAGTTCCACAGCAGAGACTGGAGTATCTGTACATAGGACGACAATAAGCTGTACGCTCCATAGAGTTGGACTTTATGGCAGAGTGGCCAGAGGAAAGCCACTACTTTCAGCAAAAAACAAAACGGCATGTTTTGAGTTTGCAAAAAGGCATGTGGGAGACTCCCAAAATGTATGGAGGAAGGTGCTCTGGTCTGATGAGACTAAAATTGAACTTTTTGGCCATCAAAGAAAATGCTATGTCTGGCGCAAACCCAACACATGACATCACCCAAAGAACACCATCCCCACAGTGAAATATGGTGGTGGCAGCATTATGCTGTGGGGATGTTTTTCAGCAGTCGGAACTGGGAAACTGGTCAGAGTTGAGGGAAAGATGGATGGTGCTAAATACAGGGATATTCTTGAGCAAAACATGTACCACTCTGTGTGTGATTTGAGGCTAGGAAGGAGGTTCACCTTCCAGCAGGACAAAGACCCCAAACACATTGCTAAAGCAACACTTGAGTGGTTTAAGGGGAAACATGTACATGTGTTGGAATGGCCTAGTCAAAGCCCAGACCTCAATCCAATAGAAAATCTGTGGTCAGACTTAAAGATTGCTGTTCACAAGCGCAAACCATCCAACTTGAAGGACCTGGAGCAGTTTTGCAAGGAGGAATGGCCAAAAATCCCAGTGGTAAGATGTGGCAAGCTCATAGAGTCCAAAGTGACTTGGAGCTGTGATAGCCACAAAAGGTGGCTCTACAAAGTATTGACTTTAGGGGGGTGAATAGTTATGCACATTGACTTTTTTTTTGGTATTTTGTTCTATTTGTTGTTTGCTTCACAATAAAAAAAAACATCTTCAAAGTTGTGGGCATGTTCTGTAAATTAAATGATGCAAATCCTCAAACAATCCATGTTAATTCCAGATTGTGAGGCAACAAAACACGAAAAATGCCAAGGGGGTGAATACTTTTGCAAGGCACTGTATTACCCCCCCCCCTGTACATATTACACTCTCCTGTACATATTAGCCCCCTCTGTACATTAACCCCCTCCCTGTAGATATTACCCCCTCCTATACATTTTAGCCCCCCCTCCCTGTACATATTACCCCCTCCTGTACATATTACATCCTCCTGTACATATTACCCCCCAATACATATTACCTCCCCTTGTACATATTACCCCCTCCTGTACATATTAACCACTCCTGTACATATAACCCACCCTGTACATAGTACACCTCCTGTACATATTGCCCCCCCTGCACATATTAACCCCCCTGTACATATTAACCCCCCATACATATTTTTTTCCCCCCTGTACATATACCGCCCCGTACATATAACCCCCTCCTGTACAAATTCCCCCTGTACATATTACCCTCTCCTGTCTATATTACCCCATGTACATATTAACCCCCCGTACATATTAACACCTTGTGTACATATTAACCCCCTCCCTGTACATATTACCCCATCCTGTACATATTACCCCCCTGTACATATTACCCTCCCTGTACATATAACTCCCTCTTGTACAAATCCCCCCCCGTACATATCACCTTCTCCTACCCATAGCACCCCCCTGTACATATAAACCCCCCCTGTACATATTACCCTCTCCTGTACATATTGCCCCCCCTCGTAAATATAACCCCTCTCCTGTACATATTAACCCCCTCCCTGCATGTAGTACACCCTCCCTTTACACAATACCCCCTCTTGCCCACATTTACCCCCCTTGCTTTTACACATCCCCCCCATGCATTGCATCCTCCATGTACACATTGGCCCCCATCCCCCTACACATTGCCTTCTTGCACTTGTCCACTGTCTCCAAAAATATGGCTGAGATTACTGCTCAGCCTGGCAGGTGTTAAAGCTGATGCTGTCTCTCGCTGACCCACATTCTCTCTTCACATTCTTGAGATCCCTAATCTACTGACCTGTCAGTTCCTCTGAGTACACAGCAAGGACGGCAGAGCAGAGAATAGTCCCATAACAGGTCACTGAAGCCAGAGTACTAAGTGCCAATTGCAGGCTTCCCAGAGAGAGGTCTGATGCTTACCCGGGGGCAGTCACAGCGTGAGAGAGACATCCACCTGGAGCACGCCTATGTGTAGGAGCTGGAGGACAGGGAGGAGGTAGGCCATGAGGAGGAAGAGCTGCTCCGTTCCGCCATAGCGAGTGACACCACTGCTCTCCACACAGCAGTGAGCCGGGAAACCTTCCCTTAACACGGTCAAATCAGCTTCCTAGCTTCCCGTAGACTGTTGTGTGTCCTGGACACTCTTAAAGGGCTTTTTTTTGTCTTTTTTAGCTTCGGGGGGGCGGTTCCCATGCGCCCCCTATGGATGGGCCGCCACTGAAGGTACTGTACAGTTCCCATATACAGTGTAACCTTGGATTATGCGTAACGCGGTTAACGAGCTTTTTGAAAGACTTTTTTTTTTTTAATTCTGACTCGGTTTGCGAGTGTTGTCTTGCAAAACAAGTAGAATTCAAGTTAATGGGTGGTGCAGTACCGCCTTTGGCCAGAGGTGCGGGGGTTCCGGGGACACTCGGAACGGTCCGCAGCCATTACCAAGGCTTTCCCAGTTCAGCCGAGCTGTCCCCAAGTATTTCCGAGGCTCTCCGGCGCCCCCCCCCACCACCTCTGGCCACATGCGGTATTGCATGTAATAGAAGTCAATGTGGAACAAATTATCTTTGTTTCCATCAACTTCTACAGGGAAACTCGCTTTGATATGCGAATGCTTTGGATTACAAGCATTCTCCTGGAACGGATTATGCTTGTAATCCAAGGTTCCACTGTACACAAAATAATAATAGATACAGAGAATTAAAATTGGGTGATCCTGTCTCTGTTAGGACAAAAAGGGGAAGTATAACCTCTGTGACGCACTCTGAAGTCTGTGCTATTTAACCTTCCTTTTATTAAGATCTATTTCACAGCACTGCTGTTCTTAGAACTTCCAGAAAACAAGTGTTTTATGCCTAGAGCGTGCCAACAGCTGACTGCAAGGTCTAAATAGGGGATATGCATATGAAATATTTCATATGTACCTAATTAAAAAGAAATAAGTAAAATCACAAATTGTAATTTTTTAGTCTGGAACTTAAAGTGTTACAAAAGTCAGATTTAAAAAAAAAAATTAAATAATAAACATGTTATACTTACCTTCTCTGTGCAGTGGTATTGCACAGAATGGCAGATCCTCTTTTTTGAGGTCACTGGTGGCGAACTTGGCTCCTCCTCTTCTTTTTATGTTCACCATAGCCACCCGCTTGCTATGTGGAGAAACGTGGTCTGTGCACTCCCGACCTGTGTGTCTATGGAGCCGCACTCCATAGACTTACACAGCAAGACTTAGGCCCGCCCCCACTTCGTGTTCACTGCATTTGATTGACAGCAGCAAGAGCCAATGGCTTCTGCTACTTCTTGAATGCAGTGTGAAGAGGAAGTAAGGGGAGAATAGATGCAGCCGTGCACAGCGCTGATCTCTACTCCACTCTCTTACTCTTCACACAGGGGAAAGGGTCCACAAGGAAATGTTTTTTACCTTAATGCAAACATTGCATTAAGGTAAAAAATATTTTTAAGTTTAGTAACACTTTCAAAAAAAAAAGAAAAGAAAATATGTACAAAAATATTACACATCTCTTTTAACCAATTCAATACAGGGCATTTTCACCCCCTTCCTGCCCAGGCCAATTTTCAGCTTTTAGCGCTGTAACATTTTGAATGACAATTGCGCAACACTGTACCCATATGAAATTTTGATAATTTTTTTCCCCACAAATAGAGCTTTCTTTTGGTGATATTTGATCACCTCGGCGGTTTTTATTTTTTGCGCTATAAACAAAAAAAGAGTGACAATTTTGAAAAACACAATATTTTTTACTTTTTGCTATAATAAATATCCCAATTTAAAAAAAAAAACAAATTTCTTCCTCAGTTTAGGCCGATAAATATTCTTCTACATATTTTTGATAAAATAAATCGCAGTAAGCATATATTGATTGGTTTGCGCAACAGTTATAGCATCTACAAAATAGGGGATAGATTTATGGTATTTTTATTATTATTTTTTTTCACTAGTAATGGCGGCGATTTGTGTTTTTTTTTTTGCGGGACTGCGACATTGCGGTGGACAGATTGGACACTTGTGACACATTTTTTTGGGACCATTGACATTTATACAGCGATCAGTGCTATAAAAATGCACTGATTACTGTGTAAATGTCACTGGCAGGGAAGGGGTTAACACTAGGGGGCAATCAAGGGGTTAAATGTGCTCCCTTGGAGGTGTTTCTAACTGTGGGGGGATGGGACTGACTGGAGGAGAGAGATTGCTGTTCCTAATCACTAGGAACAGCAGATCTCTCTCTCCTCCCCTGTCCGAATGGGAATCTGTCTGCTTACTTTGAGAGATCCCCCGTTCTGGCTCTTTTTTCCACGATCGCAGGTGGACATCGCGGCTGCTGGCCACGTGCATGGGCCCCCTGCCATGCAGCAGGCTATGGCTCTTAAAGGAGCCGACGTACAGCTGCGGCGATTCGTGGGAACGAGCCAACCTGCATAACGATTGCAGCTGGTCGGTTAGTGGTTAAAGGTAAGAAATATGAAAACGTAAAAGATAGGTATGCTGTGTGAATGGAAACATACATTTTCTTAAATTTAACTGCCAAAATGAAAATATACTTTAACTTCTTGCTGACCGCTGGCTGTCAATTGACGGCCAGGCAGTGCAGCTCTCGTTGCGGGAGGGCGTCATATGACGCCCTCGCTTTCCCGGGCCACCAGGGGGTGCACGCGCACCGCCGACGGCAATGTTATAAAATGTTATAAATCTATCCCCTATTTTGTAGACACTATAACTTTTGCGCAAACCAATCAATATAAGCTTATTGCGATTTTTTTTTTACCAAAAATATGTAAAAGAATACGTATCGGCCTAAACTGAGGAAAAAATGTGTTTTAAAGAAAAAAAAATTGGATATTTATTATAGCAAAAAGTAAAAAATATTGTTTTTTTTTTTCAAACTTGTCACTATTCTTTTGTTTATAGCGCAAAAAATAAAAACCGCAGAGTCGATCAAATACCACCAAAAGAAAGCTCTATTTGTGAGGAAAAAATGAAAACAATTTCATCTGGGTACAGTGTTGTATGACCGCGTAATTGTCATTCAAAGTGTGACAGCGCTGAAAGCTGAAAAAATGGCTTGGGCAGGAAGGGGGTGAAAGTGCCCGGTATTGAGGTGGTTAAGTAGCAGCGGAATGGTTAAATGTGAACCAGAGGTTCTATGCAATGTAATGCCCAGCCCAACAAGAAAGAACTTAAAATAACAACGGTAAAAAATGAATATTCTGCATGAAAAGTGGCACATTTTTCATCATTTGCATAATAATAATAAGGAACAAACACCAAATTTTTCATTAGTAAAGGTTGAAATGGGAACAAAATTGGAAGCCTTTATGACAAATAGCAATTTCAAAGTTTTTATATTGATTTAAAAGCAAAATTCAAATTCAAATTAACATCCTTGCATGGCATTTTACTCAACATAGCGTTTTTCTTTTTTCTTATAATGGACTGACCACTGCGCATTTTATCATTCACTGAACACAGCAAATAATAGTGGTTTGTTTTGAATATTTATCATAAGGAACATTAAAAATGTGTAGAATAAATAGTTCCTTTTTCATAGACTCTGTTGATATACTTCATATAAAGCACAGTGTTTTCAATTTTAAGTCTCTTCATATGTTCATTACAATGCAGTTCCAACCAAAACATTTTTTATCTTATTTTGATTGCTGTAACATAGTAATTTACCACATTAAAAAGCATCTCTAAAAGTGTTGTGTATTATTAAAGTGAGTCACTCTTTATTGCATTGTAGTCCTTGTGAATAATTTTCGTAGAATTCATCTATTGATTTATTCATGCTAACATTTATGTATTCTTATGGCAATTGTACAAATATTTGAACAGAACAATCTCAGACGCGGTGGGTGTGACATTCATTATCTGTATTTTATTTATTTTATGTACTTATATAGCGCCGTCAATTTACGCAGCGCTTTACATATACATTATACATTCACATCAGTCCCTACACCCTCAAGGAGCTTACAATCTAAGGTCCCTAACTCACATTTTATGGGTCTTTTATGCATTGGCAGCCAATAGATTGACCACGTGATCTGTATGATATCCAGTTTGATCATCTTGCTGGTCCATACAAAGGTTTAAAAGAAGCTAAAGTCTCCTTTCAGGAGACATTTCCAGTGATAGCACTTAGTTGGAAGTTAATACAAATTAATTATATGCTGCAGTTTGGTTTGTTAAGTTTAACAATAATTATAGTATCATGGAATTAGACTCAAACGTACTTATCTTTAAATCTTAATGCGTGTGTGTTGCACCTCATTTAAAGTCCCAGGGCAAGCTTATGTTTTTATTGCTATTTATATTAAGGATGGAGGTGCACTACTGGTGGCGCCAGACCACATATATTTTAATTTTCTATTTTTAAATCTTGTTTTCAGTGCAGAGTTGATTCTGATTGGAGGCTCTGGGAGAAAGCCTCCAATCAGAGTAATCTGAGTATTGATAACATTGATTATATTGCAGCTTACTAATTCTTAGATGTGACGCTGCATGTGTTTTCTTTTTTTTTTTTTTTTTTTTGTAGGCTTTCTTCCCTTTATTTTCACCTAGGGATCTGGCCAGCTTTTATTTATTTATGTAAAAACTTTATGCAAAAAGGACAAAAAATCTACACTCTGTAACGGCTTATAAAGTGTTAGCTCAATTTGTAAGTGTATCTAAATCTGCTAGTACATCTAACACTCCCCTGTCCTCCCCCAGAATAACATGCTGCTGTTCATAGGTGCCACTGTGCTCTTTTTTTCCCAGAGTTGTGTTCCTGTAATACAAGAGGTGTGTTACTGGCTGAAACCCCAGGTGAAAACAGAGGGAAAAAAGCCTAAAAAAAAGCCTGATAAAAAAACAAAAAAAACAATGCAGTCACCGCATCTAATAATTGGTAGGCTGCAATATGTTACATTTTTGGTTTTGCTTTAATTTCAATTACCTTTAAATGACTTCCCGGGAATGTATTTCCTAAAGGCAAAAAAAATGTTCACTTTGCAAGGGAAGTTGCACTTTGCAAGGGACATTTCCCCAAGAGCTTAGAGAATGAGGTGAAGCTCTGCTGACTGCTATCATCCAATTATGTGCAAGCAAAATAGCATTTAAAATAAAAATAAAAACTGGATGCATGTTATTGATGTTCTTTCTAAAGTGTAATTTCCCTTGCAAAGTAAACGTAGTAAAAATAGTCAACCACTCTACCTCTGATGGACGTCTGTTCAAAGCATCTACTACTAAAATATTACTTTCTAACGATACTGTTGACCTTTACTCTGGAAAGTTTGAGGCAATGCTCTGTGTTCTTGGCCTTAGCTTCATAATTTAAAAAAAAAAGTCCTCCCTGCCTTATTTACAATCTTAATTTTGTAAAGATTTAATTTATTTCCCCTCTTTCTCTTCTTTCCATGAAGTGGTGCATATTAGGCTCCGGCCGTCTCACCTGATATGGTTAACCCTTCAGTCCTTTCACCATTTTTGTTGCTTACCCGCTTGCTGACTGTATACTGTATATATGACGACAAGGTGGCTCTGCTGTGCAGGAACAAGTACCTAATACGTGATCCTGCACCTTTGGGTCAATAGGCTCGCGTGGGTAGGCGGGCTCGATGTCCGCCAGCACCCGCCGATGCTTCGTTACACAGGCAGAACGCCGGTCTGTCACTACAGAAGGCTTGGATCCTGTGCTTTTTCTTAGTACAAGCACCTCTCCCACAGTAGTAAAGCACTGGTCAGGCACACATTTAACCCTTTAAATGCCCCTGATGTTAACCTCTTCCCTGCCAGTGTCATTAGTACAGTGACAGTGCATATATTGTAGCACTGATTGCTGTATTAGTGTCACTGGTCCCCAAAAAGTGTCAGTTAGTGTCCCGCTATAAGTTGCTGATCGCCGCCTTTACTAGTAAAACAATAACAAATTTATAAAAAATATCCCATAGTTTGTAGACACTAAAACTTTTGTGCAAACCAATTAATATATGCTTATTAATGAAGAAATTCAATTTTTTCATTTTTGTATTGGATAGGTTTTATAGCAGAAAGTAAAAAATATTGTTTACTTTTTTCAAAATTGTCAGTCTTTTTTTTGTTTATAGCGCAAAAAATAAAAACCGCAGAGGTGATCAAATACCACCAAAAGAAAGCTCTATTTGTGGGGAAAAAAAGGACATCAATTTTATTTAGGTATGGCGTGCGCAATTGTCAGTTAATGTAATGCAGTGTCGTATTGCAAAAAATGGCCTGGTCATGAAGGGGGTAAATCTTTTGGAGGTCAAAATGGTTCTAAAGTGGTCTATTAGTATCCCCCCTCCCCTTTTACTTACCTGAGCCCTCATTCGATCCAGCGCTGTGCACGTCTGCAGCTCTTCTCTCCCCTCACTTTTTGTCTCACTGGCTTTGCTGGGGCATCGTGAGCCATTGGCTCCCACTGCTGTCAATCAAAGCCAGTGACAATGGAGATGGGGCAGGGCCGAGTCCCGCTGTCTGTGTCAATGGGCACAACAGCAGAACAAGCACACACAAGTGCCCCCATGGGAAGCTGCTTCCCGTGGGGGCACTGGACACAGAGGAGGACCCAGGAGCACCAGAGGGGGACCTGAAAAAAGGAGGATTGAGGCTGCTCTGTGCAATTCAATTCCACAGAGCAGGTAAGTATAGAGATGTGTGTTACTTAAAAAAAAAAAAAATACCTTTACAACCACTTTAATATCTTTTTGTACAAGAGGTCAGTACTGGACGTAGCAAGACTGCCTACAGTATTTATACAGTGAGCATGTTCTAGGGTGCTACCCATGCATGGCCACCTTTAAACACATGGAAAAGATCTGTTTTGGCTGACTATTTAACATGTGCTAGCACTTTGATAGACAAAGATTAACGTAACGCTAGAAGGAACATTTGACTGACATCTCCAGCCCCAATCCCCAGCTCACTGCATTGAAAAAGATAAGCTTTGCAAATTTTCAGAAAGGAAATCTTTAAGTGTGATTACATTTTTTACCCACAAAAGCCAAATGTTCTGTTAAGCAATTTCGTTCTTTTAACCATAACTGAAATAAAAGGACAGGAAACATAAAAGTTGAAAGTGATTTACAAGATAAGTTAAAATTATACTCTGATCTACGAAGATCAAATACAGTTCTGGAATATGTCACCTTCCAATTTGACAATGTGTAATTGGTCATTTGACAAGTACATTTTTTTAATTAGAATAAGATAGGCCAAAACATTTTGTAATATTTACTAGTGCTAGTCATTGTAGTCTCTGTTTATTTTAACCCAATGCTTTATTATCATGCTGTTTCACAATATCTTAGGTAAGAGGAAAAACTGATATCCCTGTAGGAAATATTAGCTAAAAAATCTTCCACCATGTCACTGTAAAATATTAAATTCATAAAGGAAGATGTTTTTTATAATGATTGCAGCGCACAACAGCTCACATATCCGTGGTGTTCTTGTGGTGACATCTATTTAGTTAAAGCCATACAGTCAAGCTCCATTGATACTCATAATGAATTCAGGGGACTTACTTGACCATAGCTTTCAGCCTAAATATAAGCCCTATACTATTAGTTAGACATGTGCAATTCTTTTCACTACAAATTCATTTTTGGATGAAATTGGACATATTCATTTATTCGGAAGCATCCGAATGAACAAAAGACTCTTTTGACTAATGCACATGAAAACGAATTTTCAGAAAGAACGAAAATCCGAAGGAATAAAGACCCAAAAGAACGAAAATCCAAAATAACGAAAATACGAAAGAAAGAAAATACAAAAATTCAAAAAGGATTCAACGAGTTTAGCGAATCAATTACATTCAGATAATTTCATTTTTCGTATTTTCTATTATAATTAAATTATTAACTATTATTATAGTTTTTATTATTTTTTTTTTTATTTATTATTATAAACTATTACATTATAGGTATTATAATTTCAAATTTGGCTAAAGTAACTGTTAGTGAACGTAACGAATATGAATGTATCCAAAATTACAAATTATCCGAAGTAATGAATACCGTATCAAAACAAATGGAACGTAACGTACTGTATATGAATGTATCCAAAGTTCCGAATTTTCCGAAGTAATGAATGTCACATCTAAACAAATGGAAAGTAACGAATACGAATGCATCTGAAGTTACGAATAATCATAAGTAATGAATGCCAATCATGACGAATGATCCGATAAATGAAAAAAAAAAACAAAAACAAATAAGATGAAAACGAAAATAAACAAATTCTTTGCTGGTGCACATGTCTACTAATAGTCCAATGCTAATTTTTACATATTTATTGCATTCTTGCATAAAAAATATATTTAAAAAATTATATATATATATATATATATATATATATATATATATATATATATATATAGACATATATCGATACATATCTATACAGATATATATCGATATATATATACAGTATATGTGTATATACTTGCTGGCTACTTTAAAAGGTACACCTTGCTAACACCGAAAAAATACAGGGGGTTGTGGCGCAAAACTGTGGCATACAATGTAAACGTAGGTCCATACAAGAGTCCTTTGAGCTGTGTTGCTCTAGTGTGAGATAATAGTCTTTAGTACCCAGGGCAGCCTTGCAGGGGGAGTTGAAGAAAACTCCAAAACATGTGAAAAGAGAAACAGAGAAAAAGGAGCCACTTAATTAAAACTGTATAATTTTAATGAACAAGGTGCATTCAAAAACTCACATGGAAGTTTCTTTATAGAGACATAGAGAAGTCCAGTGAACATCAATCTGTGTTCTGGCTGGCCGCATCAGTTTCTTACTGTGAAGCCGTGTGAAGCAGAGCCGGCATCCTGTCCACCAGGTATCTTCTGGCTCTCGGACAGGAACCAGAACGAGGTCTGGAGCACAGCGTATGGCGGGATGACGTCACGGATGTGATGCAATGCGTTTTAGAGTGTGCGCAGTGATGAGATGAGGCACTGCGCGCTCCTTTGTCAAGCTGCCGCCTTGGTGCACCTGTTTTAATTGTAGCTTCAGTTTCCTGTTTTTAGTGGGTCTTAGCCTTCTGCCTGCTGGGTCCTTCTTTCCAAAAGCAGACACTGCTGATAACCTTTACAGTGCTGGAAGACAACCTCTTAGGACAGTATCCGGCAGTCCTAAAGACGCTGTATGGATTTTTACCAGCAACAAAAGCCTGAAGACTGAGGAGCCCAGTGTATGCCAGAGAGATCCCGGGCTGGAGTTACAGCCATTTGCTTTGTGTGGTATAATAAGGGACCACCGAGTTCTGGTAAGCGGCAGTGTTTTCTGTGGTGGAGGCATTTTTCACTTGTCACTTTCTTTGGGAATCCCACAGCACATCACTATTAAAGGATCACCAGTTTTCATATGGACTAATTATTATCACGATATGGTCTTTTGATTATTTACAAGTATCATTACATACGGACTTTTTTCACTCAGTCACTTGATTTGTTATACAGTTTATGATTTGATTTGCTATACAGTTTATTATTTGATTACTCAATACTTGTCCTAATTTTCACCACTTGTATGTCTACATTTTTATTGCAGTACATTTTGACGTATCACGTAGATTCTTGAGCATTACTATCTAGCTCAGCTACTTATCCACGTATGTCTTTGCACTGAGTGGATCTGTTAAATTCAGGTTTACTTAGTGCGGCATACTGGTACATATTATTGTGAGCACACATCGCATTGTTTCACGATTTCAATCATTTTTAGCGAGACTTTCTGTTTTTTATTTCTGTTTAGTGTTGTATAACGCTTTTTAGTCCCAGCTTAGCGTATTGTCCATTAATAGCGCAGTTTTTTTTCTTTTTACGTTTAGATGCAAGGGTCTGTCAGGAGTCCAGAAACTCAATGACCTTTTATACACACACACTAATTACAAGCAAACAGGTCACAGGTGAGGATGGTTACCTTTAGTAGCCATTCAAACCCCTTCGTGTCAACTTGTGTGCATGTTATCAGGCCAAAATCACCAGGGTATGTAAACTTTCGATCAGGGTCATTTGGGTAGTTTCTGTTGTCATTAAAAAGAGTAAACACAGTTGATTGATAATAAATGGCTTCAGCCAAACACTAACCATTAGTGAAAAAAAAGTTTTTGTGTTATTATTCATATTCTCTGAAAAATGGCCAAGAAATCATAAATTCTGCCAGGGTATGTAAACTTATGAGCACAACTGTATATGTATATATATATATATATATATATATATATATATATATATATATATATATATATATATACAGTATATATACAAATTATGCATATCACACATTTGTGAAAAATAACTTGTTAGCTCTCTTAACTTTCAAGGCGTCTATCTGATCTCTAAGTGGCTGTGTCTATTATGGATGTAAGTGACAACCTCCTACTGTCACACAACATTTTATGAAAGATATGATGCTATCAAATGAACTGCGGTACTTTGTTGTGGCAATTATATGAGGTTTGTAGACATCTGTGCATTCAGCTCAGTGAACTGATTGATCCGTTGTAAACGATTCCTAATCTTTTGGTGTATGGCTTTACATGGAATTATATGCATAGGCACTGTGATTTGGCAACTTGAGATTTATTTATCTATGAGAAGAGAATGTGGAATAGAGCAGATCTTGTGGCCAGTGGGGTCCTATTTAATAGCACAGTTATAATTGCAAGTTTGGTGAATTACTATATGAATACTGACATTTCATACTTGTAATCCATATCACAAGGCCACACATGGAATTTACTAGGAGTATTTGGGATTTATCTCTGTTTTGGCAGTGGGGATGTGTTAAAGGATATGTGATCCCTCACCTTGCAAAACAACCCATTCAATTTAAAATAGAAATGACAGTCAAAACATTTGTGTATACATGTAAAAAAACATAAATGCCTTTCTTTATTCCTTTTTTATAAATGGTCACATACCAGCTGAATGAGGAGCTCAAAAAGCTAGGGGAGGAGAAACAGCACCACACTGGTCTTCCCAGTGAATAGCTGTGTGTGTGTGTGTGTGTGGGGGGGGGGGGGGGGTCCTGTCAGGACAAGTCTGATCATTGGAGGGGAGCAGGATTGAGTTCTCAGCAGAGCTACATGGTACAGCAGGCACATTCTGTATCAGGAATATGAAATGTTGGGTTTACATATTCTCTAAAGGCTGTACACTGCAACTTTTCCAACAAAAAGTATAGCTTTGGACTGGACTATCTTGAGACAACACAGTTTTATTGTCCTCAGTATATTATGTATAATATGTATTAGACCCAATTTGATGTGCCCTTTGTGGGATCCGTTTTCAGAATGGAGTGATTGTAAGGAAGACTTTGGATATATTTTTATATATATTTTTTATCTTTTATATATTGCTGGTGCCTCAGAGTATTTTATTTGTATATTTTGGCTTTTTGTCTATTTGTAATATTTATTATTAAATGATGTATTTTATATTTGTGGCTCTGTTCCCAGATCTCATTTTTTTAATACCTGATAAGTAGTTAGTTCTGGGTAGGCACACAGTATGTATATATATATTTTTTGAAGGTTGGCGCTATAGGTTTATGCAGTTGGGTACAGAAGGCCATACTTCACCAAAAAGCAGCATATGTCCCCACACATCTATATGGGGACAGATGAGAGAACCTGGATACAGACAGTTTGTGTCCTGGGTCACTCACCTGCCTCCATAAGCAAGTAACCGCTCAGATGTGCTGGAGACAAGAGTGCAACCATGGCGTCAACCCTTCATTGATTTGTACAGGCTGCTGGTTGTGGCTGTACAAAAACACCAGTGATTGGAGGCAGGAGTACACTGGGGTTGATTTACTAAAACTGGAAAACTGGAGAGTGCAAAATCTGGTACAGCTCTGCATGGTAGCCAATCAGCTTCTAACTTCATCTTGATCAATTAGGCTTTGAAAAAAAAAAATAGAAGCTGATTGTTTTTTATGCACAGCTGCACCAGATTTTGCACTCTCCAGTTCTAGTACATCTACTCCGCTATTCCTTGGTGGTGTACAGCCCTCTGCACCTGTGCGTATGAGCCCGAGACTGACTCTATTAAGAAATCATGCTGACTGCTTATAGATTTAAAGTTCAATCTTTAAAATGGTTTTATGCCACATTCAGCAGTAACTATGGATTTTTTGGGGGTTTTTAATTACTGTATTTATCGGCGTATAACATGCGCATTCATTTTAAGAGGGAAGTTTCAGGAAAAAAAACTTAAATTTTAACCATTGCCATCAATGCAGCCTGATCAATGCCCATCTGCAGCCTCACAAGTGCCATCAATGCAGTCTCATCAGTCCCCATCAAGCAGTCTCGCCATTGCCATCAATGCAGCAGCCTCACTATTGCCATCAATGTAGCAGCCTCACCATTGCCATCAATGCAGCAGCCTCACCATTGCCATCAATGCAGCAGCCTCACCATTGCCTTCAATGCAGCAGCCTCACCATTGCCTTCAAAGCAGCAGCCTCACCATTGCCATCAATGCAGCAGCCTCACCATTGCCTTCAATGCAGCAGCCTCACCATTGCCTTCAATGCAGCAGCCTCACCATTGCCTTCAATGCAGCAGCCTCACCATTGCCTTCAATGCAGCAGCCTCACCATTGCCATCAATGCAGCAGCCTCACCATTGCCATCAGTGCAACCCGATCAATGCCCATCTGCAGCCTACAGGGGACAGGGAGGGGGGTGGGACGAGTGCCGACAGATTACATACAGTGAGGAGCTCCTATGATAGACAGAACAGTGGTCCAATGGCAGCCCAGGAGACGGGATTTCCTATTACAGAGGCGCCAAGTAAGCAGGAGATTCTCACTGTATGTAATCTGACGGAGCTCCCTCCCTGTCCCCTACAGGGAATCTAAAATTGAAGTATTGGTGTATAACACGCACACAGTATTTGCCCCGATTTTCATGGTGAAAAAGTGAGTGTTATACGCCAATAAATACAGTAGTTAAATCTATAAATGAGAGGACAGTAAAAGAGTAGATGTAGTATGCAGCAAGCACATTTGGTGTTTAGTGTCAGCCCTGGATCACTTTGAACAGAAGGCAGCTTATAAAAATGTTCTTCCCTTTCCAGGGCTCCATGTTTTGTAAATTCACCGCTTTGCTGCCTCCTAGAGGCTGTGAATATTCCTCACTTACGGGTGTATAGAATAGCAACTCACCTGCAGCATGCTGTGGCTCCTCCCACTGGCTCTTACATCACTACCCTACTTTGGGCAGTCGGGGTAACAGGTATACTTGCAGAGGCTGGGGGTGGCTTTTTAACACACAAGTCGCACAAGATAATTATATTTACTATTTTTACAGGTTGCCTTATATGCAAAAGTGACCCTGTGGTGGCTTTTTAATAAAAGGTCCCAAAAGAACTGATTTTCATTGAGCAAAGATAAACTTTCAAAAGTAAAGTAAACTTAAAAATGTAAAAAGTAATGCTGAATTGTGTATTATATCTTCCTGTTCTATGGGCTATAATAAAGGTATATATATATATATATATATATATATATATATATATATATATATATATATATATATATATATATATATCCATAAAGGAAACCTGTGCTAAGAGATATGTGGAGTCTGTCACTGCTGACCTATCATCTTGTAACTTCTAGCCTGGCTTGTCCTGCTAATCAAGTGTTCTAAATATTTATTGACCCTGAACAAACTGGTAGGTCGGGTGATATAACTTCACTGACTTCACTTGCTGCATGCTTGGTCTAGGTCAGTGACTCAGAAAGTTTCAGGGCCCATTCACAACAGGTTCATCGGGCTGCACTGGGCAGCCTTGCCTGGAGCAGTCCCAACGCATTGACAAGGAAAGTTGCTTTGTGTCCTTTATGTTCAGGACACGCAGTGCTTTTTTCACAGCAGCATATCACAACACACTATACTGCATTGAAATAAACTAGGGTAAATAAACATAAATGGAAAGTCATTTTGTGACATACCAATAAAAAAAGTGCGATATGCTGTAATCAGCACATTGGCACTGGGTACTCCATAGCGCACACCAGTGACCGTGTTATAATGTGGCTGCTGTGAACCAGACCTTAGAATTAGAGATCAGTATGACAGCCAGGCAACTAGCATTCTCAGAACGAGGACAGCAGTGGCAAACTGCAACCTGAATCAACTTGGGAAACACACTCAAGGGAAACTAGTATACTGTAGGTTTTCCTGTTAAGTGCATGCATTGTAAGAATTGTGTAAATGAAACACTTCCAGCGATCAATTAGCTCTTGTAAAGATCAGAGTTCTTCCCCTGACAACATCCTCATCTGGTTTTCTCCCCAGGATGGCACCCTTTGTGATCAAGCCTTAGTGTTTGTAAAGGCTGTAGGTTTTTATCTTTATTTCTTTTTTTTTTTATAACTTTCAGTTTTTATTGGAAAATATTTTCAAAAGGTACAAAACATATGATGAGCTTATGTCACATAAGATGTATACAGGAAATAATCAGTTATCAAAACACCATCAACCTAAGAACCTCATGATGGGGTATGGGCCGGTCACACCAAGTGGGATCATACTGTAACCGAGCCATCTCCACCAGGACATCAGCATATATTCTAAAGATTTCTTTGATGACTGGACATATGTAGTTACTAATAATCTAGGAAAAACTGTGGGAGGGGATATAATGGAGGGAAGGGGGGATAGGGGGGAGTAAAGTGTCAGCTTAAAATTAGTCAATGAGTGGGAAAGGAAGAGTTCACCAGAGACTGGATTTTAAGGGTAGGCCAGCATATGTCGGGCCCTGGAGGATCCGGCAAAGACTAGAGTATGTGTTCCAGGATGGTGGTTGGGGCAATAGTTGGGCTTCACTGTTCATGCAAGTAAGAGAGTAGAGTGCCGAAGAGATATGAGTTAGATTGGATTCAGCGAATTCCCGGACAGGGTGTGTTATAGTGGAATAATATATAGCAGGCATTTAGTGATTATATCCAGAATTTGGGGAATTTCCATCTTAGGCAGGTAGGTGAGTGAGAGTTGCGGAAAATTAATAGGATGAGAAAGATGATCTCTTAATAAAGAGGCTAAACAATGGTAGAGCTTCTGCAGTCTTTGATCCATGGTTCCCAATAGGGATGGGCGAACGGTTCGGCCTGAGCATAAGTTTGGGCCGAACTTTCATTGTTCGGACGTTCGGCGAACATCCGAACAAACGGCCAAACGACAATGCATTGCGGCACTGAACAGTGCATTGCAAGCCCTGATTGGCTGAAGCAGTGAAAGCTTCAGCCAATCAGGGCACAGAGCACTATCAGAGTCATGATTGGACACAGTCATCATGACTTTATCCAATCATGGGTAATTTCTGTCCCACAGTATAAAAGTATTCTTTCAATGGCAGCCATTTTCAGCGTGATTTTGGCGTGGAGAGAGATAGAACAGGGCTCTGTTCAGTGCTATTAGTTAGTTAGTGTGCTATACTGTGCTATTTTGCTTAAATTGTCAGTGTAGAATATTAGTTTAGTGTCAGTCTAGGGATAGTGTGAGTGTAGTGAGGAGGACCATCATTCAGCTTTGCATAGTGTGCAGCTACAGCAGGGACAGCTCATATAGTTTCAGTGTAGTGTAGTGAGCAGTGGCGGCTGGTGCTCAAAATATTTGGGGGGGGGGTGCAAACATCAATTGCAGCCTCACTGTACCATCAATCGCAGCCACTGTGCCATCAATCGCAGCCTCTGTGCCCATCAATCGCTGCCACTGTGCCATCAAACGCAGCCACTGTGCCATCAAACGCAGCCACTGTGCCCATCAATTGCCGCCACTGTGCCATCAAACACAGCCACTGTGCCCCATAAAATGCAGCCACTGTGCCCCATAAAATGCAGCCACTGTGCCCATCAATTGCCTCCACTGTGCCCATCAAACGCAGCCACTGTGCCATCAAATGCAGCCACTGTGCCCATCAATTGCCACCACTGTGCCATCAAACGCAGCCACTGTGCCATCAAATGCAGCCACTGTGCCCCATAAAATGCAACCACTGTGCCCATCAATTGCTGCCACTGTGCCCATCAAATGCAGCCACTGTGCCATCAAACGCAGCCACTGTGCCCATCAATAGCCACCACTGTGCCATCAAACGCAGCCACTGTGCCCCATAAAATGCAGCCACTGTGCCCATCAATTGCCGCCACTGTGCCCATCAAACGCAGCCACTGTGCCATCAAACGCAGCCACTGTGACCATCAATTGCTGCCACTGTGCCATCAAATGCAGCCACTGTGCCATCAAATGCAGCCACTGTGCCCCATAAAATGCAGCCACTGTGCTCATCAATTGCCGCCACTGTGCCATTAAACGCAGCCACTGTGCCATCAAACGCAGCCACTGTGCCATCAAACGCAGCCACTGTGCCCATCAATTGGAGTTTTAGGTAGCTGCCACAGGGCGTCCTCGTGTGGGGGGAGGGGAGGCGCGCGGGGCACGGAGGAGAGCTGGAGGAGCTGCTAGGATATATTCCTGGATAAAGCTCTTCACCATGGAGTGAGTTTTAAGCTGCTGTGACCGGGGAACACAGGACTTGCACTTTGTAGAAGGTCAGTGAGGAAGAAATCAAAGGAGGACTGTTGAGAGTAGAACAGAGTTCTGTGACCAGGGAACACAGGACTTGCACTTTGGAGAAGGTCAGTGTGGAAGAAGCAAAAGGAAAATTGTAGAGAGTAGTGCGGAATGCTGTGGCCGGGGAACACAGCATTTGCAGTTATGAACTGGCTGGGAGCAGTAGTCTACTTCTTGCCGTGTGCTAGGCTGTCGGGGAGAGGTACTGAGTATCGCTGGCCTGGTAATGCACTCTGGTAATATCATCCAAGGGACTTTGTAGCTACCAAATTCACTGAGCCACCGGGGAGAGGAATTGTATGCCTCTGGCTTATTGATTTGCTCAAGCAACACCATTCAGGGACTTTATTACAGTAACAAAGTACAGCCAGCAAGCTGGGGTTATTCAGAGTGATCCCTTCTTGTCTTACTGGAAGTGAAGCAACAGGAATCTAACAGTTTTGCAGTAGAGGATTTGTACAAGAAGAGAGGAATCTAGAGGAGTGATACTCTGCAGGTGTTAGTGCAGAGGAGGAGGAGCAATGGTCTGCAGTGGAGATATGCAGAGGAAATAGACTGTGAATGTTAGAGGGGCATCATTTTCAGGGCTAAAGCTGCTAATCAATGTTCTACAAATGTGATGACAATTCAATAAGTGCTATGGGCATCCTATATCTTCCTTTACCCCAACCAAGTTGTATCCTGCAATAAACGCAACAAAACTACGCATATGACTGCTCATTGTCTCAGAAGTGAAAGTTGGGGGTCTGGCAGCAGGGTGATTTGGTGGATGTTAGTAACTCGTAGCAACCAACCGCTACATTTTTAACAAAAAAAAAAAAAAAGACTTTAATATCACTTTAAGTAGGGTACAAACCGATAGTCAGCCAGTTCGCCAGGAATCGGCAGACTCTTGCTATGTGTGTACTCTTCTCTGTTCAACTATGGAATGGTCCTGCTGGAAAAACAAGCAATTGATCAGCCTTGTGTTGATGTGGGGATCTGTCAGTTTTTTTTATTCAACTGCCTGGTTGAACAAAAAAACCCCAAAAAACTTTGTGTTTATACCCAGCTTTAGACAGTGACAGCATTTATATCCTGGACTAACATGTCTCTCACGGATGACGCAATCATGTAAATCTTACAGACTGTTATAAAAACACTTATACAAATCCCTGATTGCTTCTGGTTTTTAAGCTGGCATTCTTCACAAACATCATCAACCCTTATAATTATCAGTACTTATATTTAAGATGTATTTAGCTGTATAATATTTGCACTTCATTAAATTTTTCTACGTAAAGAGTTCTTGGACTAATCAGGTTAAATAGAAACACAAAACAGAGTGCACAGGATTATATGCAGATGAAAACACCTTTTAATGAATCAAGCTTAATGACAATAACGTTATTTGATAAGGGCATATTACCAGTGATAAAGGCCTTCAATAGAACACCAGGTCACACCAACAAATGATGGCGAATCTCCTGAAAGGAAACTGACATCAGGAGAGATGCGAGCAGAGATGGAATCTCTTGTAATGTACCCTGCAGAAAGCATGGGTGGACATATTCCCAAAGTATGGCAAAAGAGGACAACACTTACCTTCACCTACCGAGGGTACAAGTCCATTCGTCTCTTCCCGTAGTTTGAGCACCTTCTTTTTTAGGCTGGGTTCACACCTCTGTGTCTGCATTTTCATGTGTCTTTTTTTTAATGTGTTTTTCGAAAGGTGCCATTGAAATGTAAGGGGCCATTGTTCCTGACACACGAAAGCCAGGTTGCAGGAGTGGGCCCCATAAAAAATATGGGCAATACATATGTACCGCTAGTGGTTAATCCTTACAGTTCTCTAATTCATAGAAAAAGGATAACAAACTGTTATGTGCTCCTTCTCCATTATGCTGTATTACAAATATATTTAAAAAATGTAACAGAGTCAGCAATTAAACCAAATTAGGTTCTAAACTTTGCCTACTCCACACAAGAGAAAAAAAAGTTTTACATTTAACTGTGTCTTAAAGAATAATGGGGTTGATTTACTAACGAAAGAGAGGCTATTCACCAAGGAATATGAATGTCAGTGAATAAGGTAAAGTTGTGTTTTCTTTAAATATGCAATCATGTATGAGGGACATTAAAAAAAAAAAAAAAAAACATGAATTTTTTCTAGTACACGATCAAAGTCAAAATCAAAATCAAAATCAAAGTGAACAAGGCTTGCCTTTGCAAAGTGAACATTCATTTTCCCAGATGAACAAACGTATTTCTCTTCCAGTAGTTTGAGGACCTTCTTTTACATGTCCACTCCATGGTTCCTGCAGGGTTCCCTCCAGAAGATTTTATCCTTGCTCGCATCTCTTTTGATCTGTTGGTGTGACCTGGGGGTCTGATGGAGGTGTTTTACCTTGGTACAGGGATGTCATTTATTCATTCTCAAAGATCTGTGAACCAAAAAAACGATTTCTAGACTTGTCATTCTCAATGGACTATGAATGTGCTGATTATCACACTCATAGTCCATTAATACTTCCTCCAGCATTCTATAGGGGTACAAGCACAGAGCTGAAGGAAGCGTCTACAGGAGCCTGAGATGCAATCCACTAATCGCAAAAGCAATACTTTTCAGGCTCCTGTAAAAAAAAAAAAAATATATATATATATTCTTACTGCAAAATATGTGCACTTATTAATTATTTAAAGTGAATTTAGTCTATAAAGAAAGCCTGTCGACAGACAGACCATTCATTTAAACAAAAACCTTCCCATAACATTATATGCACATTTACTATATTTTTTATTATTATTTACCTGTAAAATCCTCCCTTGTGTAGACATCCAACACCCTGATACTGTTGCTGGGTTCCGCCATCTTGGATGTGATGTCAGCAGACTCAAGTGACATTCTATAGTATTTTCCTTCCCTCCTACCCTGGCAGCTATTTAATGTAGGAAGATGAGGGAAGGGTGGAGATGCTGGGCCAGCACAGAAACTAAACTGGACACTCCCAGAATATTAGAGGGGGAGACTGTACTAAGATAAGGAACTGTCTGGTCAATTTTTCTAGTACGTTCAGGGGCACATTGCAAGCAAACTGAAAAAAATATTTACAGAAAGGAAAACATTGCAAAAAAGCATTTAAACTACATGATTTTTCTGTGTTTTTACCTTTTTTTTTCGGTGGTGACAAGGTATCTTAGGTACTGAGATTTGAAAAGGCTAAGGTTGGATTCACACCTTTGTGTCTGTGCTCCTTCCCTATTATGCTGTGTTAAAAATATATAAAAAAATTGTAACAGGGTCAGCCATAAAATCAAATGAGGTTCTAACCTTTGCCTACTCTACACAAGAGAAAAACATTTTTTACATTTATCTATGTTTTAAAGGATAATTGTACTTCTACAACATTGTGGGGTCGATTTACCTTAGTAAAAGAGAGGTTATTCACCAAAGAATATAAATGTCAGTGAATAAGATAAAGTTGTGTTTACTTTGAATACCCAATCGCGTGTGAGGGACATTAACCACTTCCGCCCCAGAAGGATTTACCCACTTCCTGAGCAGGCCATTTTTTGCGATACGGCACTGCGATGCTTTAACTGACAATTGCGCACTTTTTTCCATGATCACCTCTGCGGTTTTTATTTTTAGCGCTATAAACAAAAAAAGAGTGACAATTTTCAAAAAAAAAGCAAAAAAGCAACATTTTTTACTTTCTGCTATAAAACATTTCCAAAAAAAGGTAAAAAAAAATTTTTTTTCTTTTTTACTAGTAATGGCAGTGATCAGTGATTTTTAGCAGGACTGCAACATTACAGTTTACACAGGCAGATCCCCCTTCTATCACTGCGGAGAACGATCGCGGGTGACCCACTGATTGGTCCCCCCGCTGGCCAATGGGAGCGCACACCCACAAAAGCGACGTACACCTACGGCGATTTGCCACAGTATAATGACATCGGCTGAAAAGTTGAAAAAAAAAAAAACATGATTTTTTTTCTAGTACATGATGAGGTAATCAAAGCGAACAAGGCTTCCCCCTAATAATAATATTCCCTTTGCAAACTGAACATTCTTTTTCCCAGGTGAACAAATTTATTTCTTTAGCAAATCACTTCCAGCATGTCCTATTATATTTATGCAAATGTAGGCATTTTCTAAATATGAAATATGAATGTATTTATTATTGTTTTTATTTGTTTTTAAGCACTGCACATATCATTATCTATATTTTGGGTTAGTATCAAGACCTGTGGTGTTAGCTGCTTTTTGCACATGTATTTATACCTAAGGGCAGAGTCCCCCCTTACATACAGAAGTAGAGAAGATGCCTACTACAGTGATTTCCAGCTTCTAGAGGGATCCCCCAGATATAGTATATACATAGTTACATTGGTCCAAGCAGGATCAATGTATAGAAACCATCATTTTATGGCTCCTGGCATTGAAAGCATTGAATACCACCCAATATCACCCAAACCTCTCCGCTCTTCTCAAGACCTCCTACTCTCACGCTCTCTCATCTCCTCCTCCCATGCTTGTCTCCAGGATTTCTCCAGAGCCTCTCCCATCCTCTGGAACTCGCTACCTCCACCTGTCCGGCTATCCCCTATTCTTGCTACCTTCAGGCAATCCCTGAAAACTCATCTCTTCAGGGAAGCCTATCACGTCTCCAACTAATCTTTTACCACTTCCATCAGCTCATTCCCCACAGTTACAAACTTTTGTACCACCTGCCCCACCCTATTAGATTGTAAGCTCTTCTAAACAGGGCCCTCTTAATCCTCTTGTATTTTATTGTATTATAACTGTATTGTCTCCCTTTTATATTGTAAATCGCTACATAAACTGTGGGCGCTATATAAATCCTGTATAATAATAATAATAATACACCAAGTACGAGGAGCAATATGCCATTCAGTTTTCAGTCTTATTACTAAGGTTCCATGTGTCTGGTTGGCTATGTAAAGTAAGCCAAAACTGAAATCTTGATTGAAAATGACTACTTTTGCAAATTAACTCTCAAGATGGTAATGAGAATGTCTATTGTCTTGCAAAACGTATTTACATTAACCACTTGCTGCCCGCCCTATTACAAACGACGACGGCAAAGTGGTTTGATAATCCTGATCGGACGTCATATGACGTGATCAGGATTATCCGCTATTGCGCGCCCCCGGGGGCGCGCACCACAGCGATCGGGGGTGACGCTTGTCCCTTGGACACAGCGCATCCCCGATCAGGGTAATGTCTTAAAGACATTGGCTGTTTACCATGTGATCGGCTGTGTTCAATAACAGCCGGTCACATGTCAAAACAAATCGGGCACGCGTGCAATGCACGCCGCCGGGGGCGCGCAGCGCGCCGATCGGAGAAGGCGAGTGTCCCCCGGACACAGCGCATCTCCGATCAGGGTAAACAGCCAATGAAATGGCTGTTTACCCGTGTGATCGGCTGTGTACAATCACAGCCGGTCACAAGTATAAACACTGTGGCGGTTTCCAGGGATCTCTCCTTCTCTCTCCTCACACACCGATCATGTGAGGAGAGAGAAGGAGAGATCTGATCAGTGAGTAGAACATCTTTATTTTTATATCTACTGTCTGCACAACACGAACCCCCCCTCATCAATAAAGAGAACCTGTCACAGCCCATCAGAACCTGTCACAGCCCATCAGGATCTGTCACAGCCCTTCAGAACCTGTCACAGCCCATCAGAACCTGTCACAGTCCATCAGAACCTGTCAGCTCGTCATCGGTACCGCCATCAGCACAGCCACCGCCATCAGCACCGCCACTGCCATCAGCACCACCACCGCCATCAACACTGCCACCGCCATCAGCACTGCCACCGCCATCAGCACCACCGCCATCAGCACTGCCATCGATACCATCTGGATCTGACAGCCCATGTGTCACACAGGCCGCCATCAGTACCACTAACGGTACCGCTATTATTACCGCCATCGGTAACATCTGGATCTGACAGCCCATCTGTCATAGCCCATCTGTCACACAGGCCCGCCATCACTACTGTCGCACAGTCCCGCCATAAGTACTGTCACACAGGCCATCAGTAACCCATCACACAGGCCTACCATCAGTGAGCTGTCAGTAGCACCACCAGTTCCGTCACACAGGCCCGCCAAATGTACCACCATCATGTCCCAAAGAGTTTACACAGCTGAGGAGGCATATAACATTCTTACCATGTCGGATAATGAGAGCAGCGGGGAGCTCTCATTATGCGATTCTGGTTCTGAATACAAGCCAGTGGAGGGTAGCGGATCAGAGTCCGAGTCAGCGGAGGAAACCCCCCCTCCTAAAAGAGTAAGGAGATCAGGACCTAGATCAGAAAACCTGCCTACCACCAGCAGCGCCAGACCCCAGGAAGAGGAGCCCAGTACAAGTACTGGAATTGCACATCCGGGCCCAGTCCTACCTTCCCGATGCCCTGGCAAACCCCTTATGGTTGCCTGCCAACTCAGGATCCGCTACAATCCCCCCTTTCACTGCACAGCCAGGTATGCAGCCCAACACTTCGAATTTTTCATATTTGGACTATTTCCATTTGTTTTTCCCAGAAGAATTGTTGCAGTACATGGTGGACCAAACAAATCTCTATGCAGAGCAATTTATTGCTGCCAACCCCAGTTCGTCCTACGCCCGTATGTTCCATTGGCGACGTCTCACACTAGACGAATTAAAATTGTTCTTGGGCCTTACTTTTAATATGGGGCTTACAAAGAAAAACGAACTGCATGCCTACTGGTCCACCCACCCCATCCACCACATGCCCCTATGTTCTTCTGTTATGTCTAGGACATGGTACGATATGATAATGCGTTTCCTACATTTCAATGACAATTCGCAGTGCCCTCCCCAAGATCATCCCAACCACGACAAATTATATAAGCTTCGCCCCCTAATACATTTTTTTACCAAACGATTTTCTGAAGTTTTTATCCCTGACCAAAATATATGTGTAGACGAATCCCTTATACACTTTACTGGCCGGCTGAATATCAAGTAGTATATCCCAAGTAAGAGAGCCAGGTACGGGGTGAAATTGAACAAATTATGTGACCGAGCCACTGGATATGTGTACTCATTTCGTATTTATGGGGGCAAAGACTCCCAGCTCCAGCCCCGTGAGTGCCCCACATACATAGGAACCAGTGGTAAAATTGTGTGGGACCTTGCATACCCCCTGTTCAAAAAAGGTTACCACTTATATGTAGATAATTACTACAGCAGCTTGCCCCTTTTCCGTCACCTGTATTGTGAAAAAACCCTGGCCTGCGGTACCTTCTGAAAAATTAGGAAGGGCTTCCCACAGAATTTACTAGCAAAACGGCTACAAAAGGGGGAAGCCACATTCATGAGGAATGAGGAGGTGTTGGCCATGAAGGGGCGGGACAAGAAGGATGTTCACATGATGACTACCATTCACAATGACACCTTGGTGGAGGTTCAGAGAAGACGTGGCCCCGTAGTAAAGCCTGAATGTGTCCATGACTACAATCTGTATATGGGGGAGTGGATTTAAATGATCAGATGCTGCAACCATATTTGTCAACCCGCAAGTCCAAATATTGGTATAAAAAAGTTGCATTTCATCTGTTTCATATGGCCATGTTCAATTCATTTGTCTGCTATCAAAAATCACCTGAAAACCAACCCATCACCTACCTCAAATATATTGAAAACATTGTCACTGCCCTTATTTACCAGCAAGGACCCGGACCAGGAAGCATTTGCTCTGATAGTGTGAGTCGACTTCATGAGCAACATTTTCCCTATAACATTCCCCCCGCAGAATCCGGAAGAAGACGCCAAAAGAGATGTCGTGTATGCTCAAGTGGAGGAGCTAGAAGAGATACAAGTTATTATTGTCCCCAATGTCCCTCCCAACCTGGCCTGTGTATCGGTGATTGCTTCAAAAATTATCACACATCCATCAGATATTAGTTCCCCTTATTAGTAACAGACTGCTATTTCCCAATTTCAATTACCTGTGTGCATCATTTGCCTGCCACCATGTTTCTACCTTCCATGTTAACTGACCCTGGCCTGTTTACCCACAATGTCTTTGCCTGCCGTTTTAACCACGTTTCTGACTTCCACGTGCACCGACCTCAGCCTGTTTACCGATGATGCCTTTGCCTGCCGTTTTAACCATGTTTCTGACTTCCACGTGCACCAACCTCAGCCTGTTTACCGACGATGCCTTTGCCTGCCGTTTTAACCATGTTTCTGACTTCCACATGCACCGACCTCGGCCTGTTAAATCAACCGTTTTTGCCTGCCACTTGGACTGATCTTTTGCCTTCTACTTCAGTACACAGGGGTCTCACATATGTGAGGTGCTTCAGAATAGCGTTCTGAGTAGAGAAAATCAGTTTTTGGTTTTCTGTGTTCCCAGGACAGGGTCTGGTTGCCCGGAGGCTTCAAAGAGATTTGGGTGGGAGAAGCCTCTACCCCTGTCCCCCTGGCCCTAAGCTTGATGGTCCTTCCTGCTGCCTGGACCAATACTTTGGCTGTGCTGACCATATTGATGCCTGTAATGACCCAGGACTTTATGGACTGTTTATTTCTGCTGCCTGGACCAATACTTTGGCTGTGTTAACCATATCTCGGCCTGCTGCCTCTACTGACTATAGACAGTATTTTTGTCTGGACATCTTTGCCTTCTACCTGGACCAATGCTTTGGCTGTACTGACAGTATCTCTGCCTGAACTAACTATGGACAGTATTGCTGCCTGGACGATTGCTTTTGCTGTCGCTGACCACATCCCTGCCTGCTGCCTGGACCGATGCTCTCCTCTGTGGACCACTACACTACTAAAACCACAGGTAATCTTTTGTTATTTGGTATGTACATGTTATGTATTAGAAATATGAAGGGCCTTCAAAAATGTGATCGGTAGTCATGAAATTATATGTGTAATTTATGCTCCTAGAACGACTGGAGGTGCTATTTGGATGTTGGGCCTCTGTATGTGGCCAGGCTATGTAAAAGTGTCACACATGTGGTATCGTTAAACTCAGGAGGAGTCGCAGAACGTATTTTGGGGTGTCATTTTTGCTATGTACATGCTATGTGTTAAAAATATTGTATAAATCGACAACTTTGTGTAAAAAAAATGCGGTTTCATTTTTTCCCACGTTTTCTGAAAACTTCTGGAAAAAAACGAACCGTTCAAAAGACTCATTATGCCTCATAGATTATACATAGGGGTGTTTGCTTTCCAAAATGGGGTCATTTTGTGGGCGTTTCCATTGTCCTGGTGCTCCAGGGCCTTCAAAAGGGAGATAGGTCGTCATGAAATTATATGTGCAATTTTGCTCCTAGAATGCCTGGAGGTTCTACTTGGATGTTAGGCCTCTGTATGTGGCCAGGCTGTGTAAAAGTCTCACACATGTAGTACTGCCATACTCAGGAGGAGTAGCAGAATGTATTTTGGGGTGTCATTTTTGCTATGTACATGCTATGTGTTAGAAATATCTTATAAATGGACAACTTTGTGTAAAAAAAAATGCGTTTTAATTTTTTTCCCACGTTTTCCAAAAAGTTCTGGAAAAAAATGACCTGTTCAAAAGACTCATTATGCCTCATAGATTATACGTTGGGGTGTTTGCTTTCCAAAATGGGGTCATTTTGTGAGCGTTTCCATTGTCCTGGTGCTCCAGGGCCTTCAAAAGGGAGATAGGTCATCATGAAATTATATGTGTAATTTTGCTCTTAGAATTCCTGGAGGTGCTCCCTGCATGTTGGGCTTCTGTATGTAGCCAGGCTGTGTAAAAGTCTCACACATGTGGTATCGCCATACTCAGGAGGAGTAGCAGAATGTATTTTTCAGTGTAGTTGCAAGTATATGCATGCTGTGTTCAAGAAATAACCTGTCAATACAATAAGTTTGTGTAAAAAAAAAAAAGTCTTCATTTTCTCAAAAATTGCGGGAATTACAATGTCAAAAAACTCACCATTCCTCTTATTAAATAGCTTGGAATGTCTACTTTCCAAAAAGTAGACATTTGGGGGGTATTTGTACTTTCCTTGATTGTTAGTGTCTCTGGAAATGAGATAGGCCTTCAGTACATCAGGTGTGATCAGATGTGATCTATTTTCAGTGATTTGCACCCTAACTTGTAGACTCTATAACTTTCACACAGACTAAATAATATCCACTATTTTGGGTTATTTTTACCAAAGATATGTAGCAGTATAAATTTTGGCCCAAATTTATGAAGAAAAATGACTTATTTGCAAAATTTTACAATAGAAGCTAAAAAAAGTGTTTTTTTTTCAAAATTTTTGCTCTTTTTTCGCTTATATCGCAAAAAAGAAAAAACCCAGTGGTGACTAAATACCACCAAAAGGAAGCTCTAATTGTGAGAAAAAAATGATAAAAAATTTGTTTGGATACAGTGTAGCATGATAGAGTAATTGTCATTCAAAGTGTGAGAGTACTGAAAGCTGAAAATTGGTCTGGGCGGGAAGGTGTTTAAGTGCCCTGTATTGAAGTGGTTAAAGAGGAATTGGAGCACAACACATAATTTTCGCCAAGGCAAAAATGGAGATTGGGGAATAGGGGGTTGGGGGGAGCGTGCAAAATAAAAAAAAAGGTAAACTAATAAAAAAGGGGCAATTTTATATAGCGGAGGGGGGGCAGAAATGAAGAAAAGTAAAGTTTATTTTAAGCATGAAGATCCACTTTACTACAAAATGCACTTCATCACCTAGTGAATATATTGAAACTATGTTCATTTTTAATACCTAATCATGTAAAAGGGAACTAACACAACTGAGTTTTTGCTTGCACATGACTGGATCATTTAAAGCAGAACTTTATCCCTAAAATGTAATTATACTCAAGTACCTTGCCATGCTCCGCTAATTACAGATCTGTTTTTGCTTTAGCTCAGTATGTCAAAATTCAGGGGGTCTACTGGACGTTTCCCTCTGCACATTCTTGGCACCAGCAAGATGCCAAATCCGAGGACTTTAGAATTTCAGATGACAGGATGATGCCTTCTCGGTCATTAGTCTAATGAGATCTATGTATCAAACTTCATGCCCAGGAAGAGGAATGGTGGACACTGTAAAGTATAACACTGGCAGCACAGTATAGGATTGCTATAGACCGCTGCTGTTTTTTTTTTACATATACAGGTGAAGTTGTGTGCTAAATGACATGTGCAAAAGTTAGACTGTCACCAAATATGTTTAAATTTATGGGTGCCCTATGGCTGCAGCTTTTATTTAAAGTATAAGCAAAGCTAAAATAAAAATTGCTCTTAATACACTTCTCTTTCCCAGCTAATATTTCAAGATTTTTTCTTTATTTTTTAGTTGGTTATACAGACTAAATACTTGGTGACTGTGCCAGCTTCCTCAACATAGCCCCATCACCTGTCCTTATCAGGTCAACACCAACCACAGCTATAAACCCTGTATTATCATTGTCAAGTTGAATGCTCTCTTCTCTGTACTGGGATCATCAATCCCATTAACATCATGAGCTTACACTCCCCAAATTCTGCCCTGCAGAGAATAGAAAGTGGCTCCTGTTTGGAGTCAAACTGTCAAAAGTTATAATTGACTACATCACAAGCACTAACTGGTTACTGCAGCTATGACAAACACCCCACCATTCTCAAGAGCAATGAGCTGGTAATTATTGCAGTCATATGAATGCAGAAAAAGGTTCTTTAAGATACTTGGAGCAATTTTTAACATTATTCTGTAGGTTTTTTTTTTTTATGTTAAAAAATAAAGCTGATTTGATTGCTTGCTTCATCATCCTATACTTCACAGGTGCTTTAAAGTGTTTAGACACCAAAAATCTATATATTTAGTGTTGTTTGGCATCATGTCTCCCTAAAAACAGTTTTCATAAGCAAAAAGCGTTTTTGTGAATCTGTTGCAAAGTTTCTTATATGTAGATCTTAACAGAACTTTTCATTGCAAGTCAACAATGCTAAGCCACTGCCTCACAATTAGCAGAAGCATTTTCAGCCTGCCATGCAGGCTCCTCCAGTTTGCCATTGGGCTAACTATCAGGTCTATTAGCCCAACAGCCCTAACATACTTCCTTTCTATGGTGACAATACTGCTCCTCCATAGATACAGTACAAAGAATGAGCATTGCCACCCTAGAACAGGAAGTGTGATGCTGGCAGGATCAACAGGTGAAAATAAAGGGGGGGAAAAAGCCTAAAAAAAAGGAAATAAATGCAACTACCATGTGTACGAGCTGGTAAGCTGTAATACATGACATTTTTATTCTTGGATTTAGATGTACTTTAAATAAACACTTCTTTGCCACTGCAATTTGAGAATTCTCTGCTGCTATAGTAAATCTACTGTTATAGCTGTATGTTTGACTTTCAAGTGCTCTAAAACCCTTCAATAACACATGAATGTATAGAACTCTACTGCATTTATTTTTTTTACAGTGTTTTATATAAGTATTGTACATTTTAGCTGCTTTAGTTCAGAGTTCTAACTTTATATCAACAGCCATGAACCATACTACCTTTATTATTAAACAGATATATGGTGTTTATGCGTGTCTGTATATTTTACACTCAATGTGAGTTTAAAACAACATTGATCTGTAACCTTTAAAAAATGTAAGGAATATTAAAGTATTAATTTTGACGATATCAGCCTGCAGTCATTGAAAAGTCAAATATTACTTACTTTTTGACATTCTGACATTCAAGATATATGGTGCTAAATGTCAGCATTTAATAAAGCTTATTTTTGTATTGATTTTACTTTTGTTTTCAAAATCTCCATTGTGAGAATGGTATTAAATCATATTCCTATCTGAGGATGCATCTGTAGAGATACCACACCTGTCACAGCATCTCCGCTCAGACGTACTCTCTCCCTAATTAGTTCTGTACGCTGATATACGGCAACATGAAACCACAACATGAAAAAAAAAAAAAAACATTTTGATGCATTGCAGGTTTGAGAACAATGTCACATTAATATATCACTTCTTCGATCAATGGCACACCTGTGCCAGAATGCCCATTTTATTACACAGTGATGGGGGGAAAAAAGGAAAAAAACGAAATAACAAATGCACAAATGCATAAAATGTCCACCTATGTTGTTTTTTTATTTTGATGAAGAAACTCCAGATCGATAGTGAAATTTTTAGTGAATAAAGATTTAATCATACTTTCTAAGAAATGGATGAATGACTAAAGTTAGGATATGTAACTAAAGTCAGGGGCCCTATCATTTCTCATTAATAAAAATGTAGGGAGTAATAAAAAAATGAATAATCTATCATTATTGTCCAAAGTGACCAATCAGATTTCTTGTTTCATTTTGCCAAATTCTAATTGTTTATTTTAGATGACAACTCCAGTACAATTGTATTTGTTTAAGGAAAAAGTAAACCCAAAAAATGTATATTTCTCTAGAAATATTTTCTAGAAACAATTTCTCTAGCATCTCTGAAAATGAACGATAATTACACTTTTTCAAGTTATCTAAAACTCATCCAGGAGACACCTTAAAGCAGGGGTAGGCAACCTCGGCACTCCAGCTGTGGTGAAACTACAAGTCCCATGAGACATTGCAAGACCCTGACAATCACACGCATGACTCCGAGAGGCAGAAGTATGATGGGATTTGTAGTTTCACCAAAGCTGGAGGGCTGAGGTTGCCTACTCCTGCCTTAAAGGAAAGGAGACAGCTGCTTTATCTTGTGTATGGTGTGAGCACACAGCTGGTGTATAAGGAAGCAAATGACTTTTGGGAACCCTGACCCTATAGGCCCCTCTGCTCTGCCTGTAGCTATACCCTATGAAATCATAACACACCTCTTGCAGATGCTCTTCATTGTTTTTTGATGTAGACAGGATAATTTTTGACAAATTTGAAAAATGAATAATCTTACTACAGCAGAGCCTGTAATCAGTTTGGTCCATACACACACACACAGATATTTGGAGGAAAATGCCTCTCCCTAGCTTAAACATTTAAATACAAGAAATAAAAGTCTATGGCCAAGAACAAGCACTGACTCCGAGTATTGAAATCATTGGATCAGTTGGGGAGAGTTACTAAAACTGGAGCGTGCAAAATCTAGTGCAGCTCTGCAAACCAATCAGCTTTCAGGCTTTATTGTGAAAGCTTAATTGAACAACCTTAAGTTAGAAGCTAACTGGCTACCAGGTAGAGCTGCACCAGATTTTGCACTCTCCAGTTTTAGTAAATCTCCCTCACTGTGTCATCCAATACTGTTCTCCATAAAAAGGTGCATGGCCACAATTTGCCTTTGATAATTCGAATCAGCAAATGAAATAGTGGATAGTCACATCACGCTTTTGGACATTAATACAGTGAAAGTCAGAAAAATCTAATATAGTTTCATTAAAAGATTAGATGAATGAATATCTCTCCAGAATCCATCCCAATATAACATTTACAATATGTACACCTTAAACCCTCTTCAAACAGGCTTAAAAAATGGTTAGACCAGTTTTAACGTCTATACCATAGTTAGACCAACAGATTATCTCTTGTAGGTCACTTTATAAAACACAATAGTGAGATTCCTATCATATCAGAGTGAGGAAAGTCGAACCTAGTTTTATGCAGACGCAATAATTAAAGGGATTTTTAAAAATGGTATTTACCCAACTGAAACTACTGTGGATTTAACTGAATTCTGGCTGTATTGTACATTCAGAAACACAAGCGTGTCACAGATATATTTTTATTTTAGTCTAGGACTTTGTCTCTATGACACCTGCTGCTAATGAATTTGTGTTGAGTTGTATAAAATCTGAATAGACAGTTTTTTTTTTTAAATTCAAGTTAATTTAATGGTCTGTTTAACTTGGCGTATAAAAGCAACACTGGCCATAAATGCGCAACCCTTTTCTCCAGAGCACATCGGATAAACTGACAAGTGGTCTCTTGAATTTTGGATACGGAATACAAAATGTTATAACCAAATGCGTGTAATTCACTGATATACTGTATATCAACATGCAATAAAAACAATCAAACAACAATGACACCTAAATGCAGATTAGGCAATCAGATAAGTTACTTGATTGGTTTTCACCTGTTACCATGTATAACTTATACAATGCATAAAACAATGTGAAAAGTTCTATAACTAAGAGCAACCAATAAACAACCAACTTTCCTTGTTCTGAGCAATGATGGCCTAAGTACGATATGCTGCAATTACTATTATTATTATTTAAGGTACTTATATAGCGCCGTCAATTTACACAGCGCTTTACATATACATTGTACATTCACATCAGTCCTACCCTCAAGGAGCTTACAATCTAATTTACGATGGGATCTTCTTCTATCTGGACAGCCCAAATAAGAGAAAATTACTGAAGAGGAGAAATGGGTATTGATGCCCTTAGGAAATCTGGATAATTATATTCTTTATTCCATGTTATACACATCTCTCCCACGGTAAACAAAATTTCTGATTGGTTGCTGTGGGCTGGGACTTATCTTCATTGTTCCTTTTACTTACTTACACAATACGTCCTATAGTAACTTCCTGATATTATTTGTATTATTATTATTTTTTTGCAAAGCTATTATTTTTTTAATAACCATCTGATCACACAAAAGTAAGCAGGATAAGCAGATAAGGAGAAGGGCAATATGCACTTCTGTACATTATCAGCAATTCTTGTCTAGCCTTAGGGAATACTAGGGAATACACCCATATCTTGTTAACAAAAAAAATATTGGCGGGGTATACTAAATTGTTAGTTAAAAAAAAAAAGAAGCTATTAACGTTTTCTGTACATGACAGAATATATATATTTACTGAAATATTACTCTGATGACACATATATTTAAGCAATGCACTCAGTAATTTTACAGTTTAGGTGTACAACTTTACTGTTTATAGTGTTTTGCCAAATTGATTAGCTATGGATGTCTTGTTCTGTGCATCAATCCATCATTTCCTAGTGATGTTTTCAAATTACTGAGCATGTAATCCATTCTTGATGGTATATATTTGTAAGATATAACATTTCACACTCTATGTAGCACATAGTACATGGAAAGTGGTGTCAGTTCTTTTTTAAAGTCAATAAAAATGTTTTATCTACAGAAAAGATATCCAGTACTGCAATTCACTAGGAATACTGTCCTTAATACAAGAAGGTGACACACACCTCTCATCCTCCTCCCTGTTAGGCAATGATAGGCCTTGTAATCCTGCACTGGCTTCATCTCTCATTGTTACAGATTATTAAAAATAGTAACTAAACAATGTTAACTGCAGCAACCAATGAATGTTTCTTTATACACTCAGTTATATATTCAGTGTAAATAAATAAACAGGCCAATTAATACATGGAATAGGATGCATCTCTCAAGCATATTCTTCTAAACAGGAACAAGATCAGGAATTCTGGTAAATGTGGAACAACAAAGTTATTGTCACAGTAGAGACAAGTAATGCATGCAATTACACAGGATGCGCAGTCTGTGCAATAACGCCGGGTGGTCAATAAGCCAATGGATTGGCTATTTAACACCTGTCACATACATCATCTACCTTACTAACAGTAACATATAAACTGTAAAATTGAAGATGTTGTCTGCAGCTACATTAATTTATTTTCAAACTAAAAATACATTTTATACTAGGAAATGACACCTGCCATTTGCCATTCCTATGGGCAATCATTTATTCTTTCACTTCTGTACCATAATAAACATATATACATACATCAAAACAGACACATGTTTACATGTGTATTCATACATGTTATAAATATATGCATACACCCTGAATACTTTATTTTCTCACATAAAAATGCCCGTGTGGCTTAATTCAATCTACTTTAACCATTTACCACCATGTATTGTGGAGTTAGACATAGGACTGAGGACTGTTACGTAATATAACACTTCATTACTACCCATTACTCTATAAACCTGATCAGTATTGAGATTAACTAATGCAGATATGCTAAAGGCCTTCAGATGAGAAAGAGTAGGGATGCTTTATATAAGACCACATTGCATTTGTACTTCTTTGTGTACTTTGTTGTGTGCAACACACACAAAACAATATGATAAAATAGAGCTACATTATAAATAGACACATAGATAGATAGATAGATAGATAGATAGATAGATAGATAGATAGATAGATAGATAGATAGATAGATAGATAGATAGATAGATAGATATAGAGAGATATAGATGGATAGATAGAGGTACTGTAGGATGAGTACTGCCTAGGATAAGAATTTATGTTATCTGTAATGACTGTAGAATTTACAATACCTTCAGTCACTGTAAAGTGGTGTCTATCCATATAACTTACATAAAGGATGACTGATTCTTTATAAGCTGTGTACATCCTGGACGCCCTCGTATCCACATGAGACATCAAGACTAACCTTTGCCTCTTTAAAATCTATGAGACAGAGGCAGTCTACTACAGCATGATATCAAGCTGTAAGAATAAAATAGAAAATTGTATTGACTCTGCAAGCTCTGTACATCTTATCCAGGAAATCATAGCATATGGACCTAGAAAGTCAATAATATTCATTGTAATAAGCTTCAACAGAGGATTCCACCATCTGCAGGGAATCCCACATACTTAAAACATGCTTAACTCTTGCCAGCAGCAAATACGACCACAAGAGGCAAACTCTGTTTTATTGATACAGCTATTTCTTCGAATCAATAGATTTCTATAAAATTACCATGTATTTCTTGTGTTGTGGCAGCCCCTTCCATACATACAGCACATCAACATTTCTACTGAAGCGCCAAGTTTGGCTTCTACAACAAAATAGTTGTTGGCTCCTCCATGGGTATACACACTGACATCTTGCCTTTTTCCTTGGCTGGGCATATGAGTATAGCTAAGGAAAGTGTACATTTTGGAAGTATAGTAAACTCTATATTAGCCAATGGCAATATAGTATGGAACATGTGCTAATGAAAGTGTGCTTTGAGGTTGGCTACTAAACAGAGGCCACCATGTCTATCATAGTTACATAGTTAGTCTGGTTGTAAAAAGACACAAGTTCATTTAGTTCAACCAATAAAAATTAAATATAAAAAAATCTAACAATCGTATATATACACAATCCCTTACCCAAAAATGATCCAGAGGAAGGCAAAAAAAATCCCAGCAAAGCATAATCCAATTTGCTCCAGCAGGGAAAAAAATCCTTCCTGATCCCCCAAGAGTCAATCAGATATTCCCTGGATATTCAACGTTACCCATAAATATTATCCTCCACACAATACCATTACTATCATTCCTTACCTTGGTTGTCAGAAAAGTGAGTAGAGCCGACTAAGAACTTGGAGAGCAAGAGAAGGAAGAAAGAAACCCTCGCTAACAGAGTTCTCCCATCAGACAGCTCCATGTCTCTTCTCAAGCTCTGAACACCGCTCTGGCTCCCCGACCTTCCTCTGCAGAGTTAACAAAACCAATTCCAAATAATTCCAGTGGAAGGATCCGCGGGGGCGTGGTAAAACCCCGGCAACTAGAGGTAATAATAGCAAAGATCAGAACAGATAATGTCTTTGTGCAAAATCGCAGTATATTCCTATTCTCCCGACTGAAAAGCCTGCCTTGCCCTCCTTGGGAAGAACCGTAAGGTACTATCGTTTATGTGCATAAAGCTGCTTAAAAACACAAAAAATCCAGGATGAATTGTTCTTGCATAAGACTACAGGTAGAAGTGATCACAGCAACAACTGTCATTAAAGTTACAGTCTACCTAGTCCCTAGGCGCTCCATGGGTGGACAAGTTGGGGTTGGGAAGGTAGCATCCGACCACAGGTGAGCTCTGGAAGTGTAAGCTCTGCAGCCCAATGCTGCTGACTCTCATCTAGACACGCTTTGTCTGGCACCTGAGTGTCGGGTGTTTAATGTGATGATCAGCTTCATTGTGTGATATAGCGCAGTTGGATGGAGTCTCGGTGGCCCCTGAACTGGTGTGAGGTCTGATGTGCCAAGTGTCAATCCCAGCGCAGTATGCAGGAAGTCCAGCGTGCAGAGGAGAGGGACATTCCAGCAGAGGATACCCTGACTGCGCAATGTGGAGCTGAGGATCGTCTTTATGGTGCTGCTATGTGCTGGAGAGCAGCCTGGCTGAGTGAACACACGGTGAGAGGTATTGGCTGAGGATAGGCAAGCTGTGCATGATGCATGAGCCCAGGATCAGTGGAGGAGCGATGCTGCTGATGCTGCTAGTGCTGCTGCTGACCCCCCAGTCCTCAGTCACTGGTCCCACACCAAGTCCCTGCCTGAGCTTGGGGCTGCAGGTGGAAAGTTTGACAGCTCCTGGTAGGACACTCCCTTCACATGACAGAGCCCCCATCCCCCTCCACCCATCAGCAGCACATCTCCCTTCTTTCTCCAGCAAAGTCAGTGGCAGGGAAATGCCATCCCTCTCTCTCCCTCTCTCTCTCTCTCTCTCTCTCTCTCTCTCTCTCTCTCTGCTCCTGCACACTCCGGGGAATCAGTCCTCAAGGTTGCAGACAGGACATCTCACATTCCAAGCATGAAGCACCCCCCTGTAGGAGAAAACTCGACCCAGATATAATCAACCTGACAAGTGCCTCTGCACTGCTGCCATCAGGACGGAGCGCCCTTTAAGCCCCGGCTGGCGCCTGTTAACGCGTTCAGTGCCGCCTCTCATTCATTCCTCTCTGGAGCAGCTGCGGAAGGAAGAGGATCCTCGGCGGTGGGAGGGTTAATGCAGCCGGAGGCTCCGCAGGCAGCTGCGGGGGGACCAGGAGGAGGAAGGACTGCTCCGATATCCGGATCCTGAGCAGGGGGATGGCAGGAGGATCTGATGTCTGAATCCAAAGGAAGGCAAGGAGGATCTGATGTCTGAATCCAAAGGAGGGCAATGATAGTCAGGTACAGGAAGGCTCTGAAGTCTGAATCCAAAGGAAGGCAAGGATAGCCTAGGAGGATCTCATGTCTGAATCCAAAGGAAGGCAAGGATAGCCTAGGAGGTTCTCATGTCTGAATCCAAAGGAGGGCAAAGAGGATCTGATATCTGAATCCAAAGAAAGGCAAGGAGGACCTGCTGTCTGAATCCAAAGGAAGGCAAGGATAGCCAGGTACAAGGAGGATCTGATGTCTGAATCAAGAGGAGGAGAAGGATAGCCAAGCACAAGGAGGATCTAATGTCTGAGTGGACAGGGAAGGAATGATAGCCAAGGAGGATCTGATGTATGAATCCAGAGGAGGGGGAGGATAGCCAAGCACAAGGAGGATCTGGGGCTGAAGGTCTCAGGTTAGATGAGGTTAGCGAAGGGAAGGATAGCCAGGTACCATCTGATGGCTGAAACCAAGAGGAGGAGAAGGATAGCCAAGCACAAGGAGGATCTAATGTCTGAGTCCAGTGGACAGGGAAGGAAGGATAGCCAAGGAGGATCTGATGTCTGAATCCAGAGGAGGGGAAGGATAGCCAAGCACAAGGAGGATCTGCAGTCTGAGTACAGTAGAGGGGAAGGATAGCCAGGCACAAGGAGGATCTGATGTCTGAATTAAAAGTAGGGGGAGGATAGCCAGGCACAAGGAGGATCTGGGGCTGAAGGTCTCAGGCTAGATGAGGTTAGCGCAGCAGACCAGCGTTGCTGGCGGTGGGCATGCGTTGGAGCAGAGCGTGGGAATAGCAGCGGCTGTCTGCTCAGGCTGCATAGGTTCAAATGCATAAAAAAGCTGAATTCACTTAACCACTACTCACAGGGTTCGCAGAGCACAGCGGAGAGAGGGGGAGCTTCGTTTAAAGGTGCAGATCACCCCAAATATGCCCTGGATGCTGTGCGATGGGATGCAGACTGTTCTCTCCATTCTGAATGATTTCATGTAATGTGGATATTGGCTCCAGGCTCATGGGAATAGATACGTTACTTGAATCGAGAAGTGGATGACATAGTAAGTAGGTTATAATAAATACATCTATTTTATAGCTATTGTACACACATATATATATATATATATATATATAGTCACCTATTTTATAGAGAGTGCACCTATTTATTGCAGGTATTTATATAGCACCTACAATGTACACAGCACTTTACATATTGTACATTCACATCGGTCCCTGTCCTCAGGGGGCTTACAATCGGATGTCCCTTATATCTTACATACATATAAACACATATTGGGAATAATTTAGTCAGAAGCCAAATAACCTGCCAGCATAGCTTTGGACTGTGGCAGGTGAGCAGAACACACAAGCTGCATGCAGACAGTATCCAGGTTGGGATTCGAGGATCTTAGTGTTGAAAGGCATGCAGTGCCAACTGTGAAGCTATTTTTCAGTTTGGCAAAGAGCTTGTCAAATGTTATACAGCTCTATAAGTCCCAACATGCTATTTAAAGGGTAAGTTCACCTTTTCCAAAAAATAAATAAAAGAGGAGCTAACATCTTAGACTCTGCCATTGAGCTGTCAGTGCTCACACAGGCAGTGTATAGCGGTCCAGGGATTTGATATCACCTCATCTCTCTGCAGTGTTTCTGGGACAGATAAGAGCGATGATCTGTGCTGGTGCTAACCAATCAGAATCACTCTGATACATCCTGGAAGCACGACAGAAAGAAGAGTAAAAAGAGTGGGGATTTCATATTCCTGGACAGCCATGGTGGGCACTGACCACTTGTCGCCCAAAGTGGTAAGTACAACAGGGACTGGGGCAGTGGTGGCCGATAAAATGTTTTTTGGGGGGACGGCAACAATATCGGTCGGTTGGTTGAAACCCCATCACTGGCAGCTTCCCCTGCTCGGCGGCCTCCCATTCTGCTCTCCATGGGTCATCACAGCGGCGGCTTTCTTTTCATCCTTCCTCGGCAGCCAATCGGGAGTCTTCGCTTTTCGGCCAATCGGAAAAAGGGTCTCACACCCGCTTCTGATTGGCTGGATTGAGGATCCAGCCAATCACACACAAATCCCTGTGCTGTCAGAGGAGAGGAGACATGTCGTTTGTTCTTGGCAAGTAGGAACAGCAATATGTCTCCTCTCCTACTCAGTCCTATACCCATACAGTTAGAACACACTGAGGGAACACAAACTTAACCCCTTGATCGCCCCCTAGTGTTAACCCCTTCCCTTCCAGTGACATATACACAGTAATCAGTGCATTTTTATAGCACTGATTGCTGTATAATTGTCATTGGTCCCAAAAATGTGTCAAAAGTGTCCGATCTGTCCGCTGCAATGTCGCAACCCGGCTACAAATCGCAGATCACCGACATTACTAGTAAAAGAAAAAAAATATTAAAAATGCCATAAATCTTTCCCATAGTTTGTAGACACTATAACTTTTGCGCAAACCAATCAATATACGCTTATTGCGATTTTTTTTTAACCAAAAATAAGTAGAAGAATATATATCGGCCTAAAATGATGAAGACATTTTTTTTTAATTTGGGGATATTAATTATAACAAAAAGTAAAAAATATTGTTTTTTTTTCAAAAATTGTCATTCTTTTTTTGTTTATAGCCCAAAAAATTTAAAATGCAGAGGTGATCAAATACCACCAAAGCAAAGCTCTATTTGTGGGAAAAAAAGGGCACAAATTTCGTTTGGGTACAGCATTGCATGACCGCGCAATTGTCAGTTAAAGCAACGCAGTGCCAAATTGTAAAAAGTTCTCTGGTCAGGAAGGGTGTAAAATCTTCCAGGGCTGAAGTGGTTAAACTAAAGCCTAATCCAAAATCAATGACATATGTAAAATGTGGGAATAGACAAGCTGCCTTCAACTTAAAGTCCATGATATAGTAATTAGTAATTGGGTTATTATAAATGCCTTTTTTTATAGATATTGCCCATATACAGTATCTCACAAAAGTGAGTACACCCCTCACATTTGTTTAAAATTACCCTATTATGTATTGTGAGATAGGGATTTTAGACTGTAAGGCCCCTTTCACACTGGGGCGGTGGGGGCGTCGGCGGTAAAACGGTGCTATTTTTAGCGCCGCTTTACCGTCGTTTTAGCGGCGGTATTCGGCCGCTAGCGGTGCGGTTTTAACCCCCGCTGGTGGCCGAAAAAGGATTAAAACCGCTCACATAGCGCCGCTACAGCGGCGGTATAGCCGCGCTGCCCCATTGATTTCAATAGGCAGGAGCGGTTTAGGAGCGGTGAATACACCGCTCCTTCACCGCTCCAAAGATGCTGTTTGCAGGAGTTTTTTTTCTCTCCTGCCAGCGCACCGCTTCAGTGTGAAAGCCCTCGGGCTTTCACACTGAAGAAACAGCAGCGGCAGTTTTAGGTCGGTTTGTAGGCGCTATTTTTAGCGCAATAATGCCTGCAAACCGCCCCAGTGTGAAAGGGGCCTAAGCCCCTTGAGGACAGGGACTAATGTGATGGTACATTATGTAAAGAGCTATGTAAATTGTTAAATATATACAGTATCTCACAAAAGTGAGTACACCTCTCACATTTTTGTAAATATTTTAGTCTTTTCATGTGACAACACTGAAGAAATGACACTTTGCTACAATGTAAAGTAGTGAGTGTACAGCTTGTATAACAATGTACATTTGTTGTCCTCTCAAAAAAACTCGACACACAGCCATTAATGTCTAAATCGCTGGCAACAAAAGTGAGTACACCCCTAAGTGAAAATGTCCAAATTGGGCCCAAAGTGTCAATATTTTGTGTGGCCACCATTATTTTCCAGCACCGCCTTAACCCTCTTGGGCATGGAGTTCACCAGAGCGTCCTCTTCCACTCCTCCATGACAACATCACAGAGCTGGTGGATATTAGAGACCTTGCACTCCTCCACCTTCCGTTTGAGGATGCACAAAAGATGCTCAATAGTGTTTAGGTCTGAAGACATGCTTGGCCAGTCCATCACCTTTACCATCCACTTCTTTTGCAAGGTAGTGGTCATCTTGGAGGTGTGTTTGGGGTCGTTATCATATTGGAATACTTTTGTTGCCAGCATTTTGGACATTAATGGCTGTGTGTTGAGTTATTTTGAGGGGACAGCAAATTTACACTGTTATACAAGCTGTACACTCACTACTTTACATTGTAGCAAAGTGTCATTTCTTCAGTGTTGTCACATGAAAAAGACTAAAATATTTACAAAAATGTGAGGGGTCTACTCACTTTTGTGAGATACTGTATATATTTAACAATTTACATAGCTCTTTACATAATGTACAATCACATTAGTCCCTGTCCTCAAGGGGCTTACAGTATAAAATCCCACAATCTCACAATACATAATAGGGTAATTTTAAACAGGAGAAAATTAAAGTGGAAGTAAATCCTTTTTGGCACTTGTACCTACAGGTAAGCCTTATTATAGATACAGTGAATATCTCCTAAACTTACATGGTTTAGGAGATATTCACACTGCATGCAGCCTGGGACGTCAATGGCGCTCTGAAGGGACAGTATACCCCTAATGTCCCTTCAGAACACCATGCCGCGGTCTGTGACTTCTGTGCACATGAGCGGGATTGGTGTCATCACGGTGCAGGCAATCAGACAGCTGGAGGACGCAAACCCAGAAGAAAGACAAGGTGAGGATGGAAGCGCCTGTCAGAGGGTTTTAAAAAAAAAATGGGGCAGTTTACTAGAGCTTTAAGCTCCTACCATGTCTTTGGCGTGAAGGAGCAAACCAACCAGAGTACCTGGAGGAAACCTACACAAACTCCATGCAGCTACTATCCAGGTTGGAATTTGAACCAGAAACCTTATGCCCTGTACACAGGGTCGGATTTTCCGACGGAAAATGTGTGATAGGACCTTGTTGTTGGAAATTCCGACCGTGTGTGGGCTCCATCACACATTTTCCATCAGAATTTCCGACACACAAAGTTTGAGAGCTTGCTATAAAATTTTCCGACAACAAAATCCGTTGTCGGAAATTCCGATCATGTGTACACAGATCCAACGCACAAAGTGCCACGCATGCTCAGAATAAATTAAGAGACAAAAGCTATTAGCTACTACCCCGTTTATAGTCCCGACGTACGTGTTTTATGTCACCGCGTTCAGAACGATCGGATTTTTCGACAACTTTGTGTGACCGTGTGTATGCAAGACAAGTTTGAGCCAACATCCGTCGGAAAAAATCCATGGATTTTGTTGTCGGAATGTCCGATCAATGTCCAACCGTGTGTACAGGGCATTAGTGTTATAGGGCACAAGTGCCAACCACTAAGCTATTTACCAGTGTGACAAGGAGCTTATAAAAAAAAACTTTACAGAACTATAAATCTCAGCATACTATTTAAGCTAAAACTTCATCCAAAATAAATGACACATTTAAAAGCTGCGAATTGACAAACTATTTTACTTAGATGACATAGTAATTGGCTTATTGTAAACAATTCTATAGATATTGTAGATGTATATTTATCATGGTACTTATATAACACTGACTCAATTTACGCAGCACGTCATATTTTATACACATTCACATCAGTCCCTGCCCTCATGCGTACCTCCCAACTTTTTGAGATGGGAACAAGGGACACCTATCAGCAAAAGTAAGTACTCATAGGACACACCCCCTGCCATGCCCCGTTAATGGGGAATTGTCAAAAAAAATTATTAGTTAAACCCACAAGTGCTTTTTTTTTAAACACTACTCTTCCTTTATACTAGCTCTTGAAATTTACAAATGGGGCAATGTAGAAATTGGATGAAAGGTTTAGCACTGGGAAACACTTTTTGAAAGATAACAAGTGCATTTTATTTACAACTATATAAATGACACCAAAATGGGGGATAAATCAGGAGGAAAGAGGGACAGCGGGACTTTGTTCGAAATCAGGGACAGTCTCTTGAAATCAGGGACAGTTGGGAACTATGCCTCAAGGAGTTTGCAATCTAAGGTGTCTATCTCACATGCATACGTACACATATTAGGGCAAATTAGGGGGGGAGGAAACCAGAGTACTCATAGGAAATCCATGCAAGCACAGGGAGAACACACAAACTCCATGCAGATAGTACCATTTAAACCTATAACCTTAGAGGAGCAAGGCAGAAGGGCTACCCCTAAACTACAATATGTATCTATGTCCCAGGATCCTATTTAAAGCTGAAGTATGGCCAAAAACAGTATGTATATATATTTGCACAGCAAAAAATAAGTTAATTCTAATGAAGTGTACCCCATCTCTCTCTTCTGCTTTATTAAAGCTGAATTCTAGGAAATCAGCCACTTTGTAAAAAGTGCAGGAACACTATGAGCTAAGATCCAAGGAGGTGCATGCTATCTCTTGAACTTATTTCTATTATGTATACTGTATATGACAGGTTTGTGGCTCTGCTGTAGCATACACTGACAGTGACACTAGGGTCCGTTAAAAAGGAGAAAGGCACAGTGAGCAGCTATGCCCACCCCTTCCCCCTGCTGCCCATTCAGAGGAGCCTTTGTATTCTGTGAATAATTTCACAGAATACAAAGGCTTCTGTGACTTGGCAGGATGAGGTTAGGCATGTGCATAGCAGCTGCTCTAACTCTAATGTTGAAGATGCTTAGGCCTGAAATATCAGCATCAAGCTCCCAGAGATACAGCAATAGTCGCCTTCCAGGTGTGCAATAAAACTGTCAGATGTAAATAATAGACATAAGTCCAGGAGGTGTCATGCAGCTCCTTGGACTTACCTCAAAGTGTGCCTTCACTTTGAACTGAATTCCTGGGATTCAACTTTAAATCTTTTACTTTAATAGCTTTATTTAGCCTAAATTCTCCTGTCAGCATGACTGGGGCTGAGACTTGTAGTTTCAGCTGTAGCAAAGATATCACAGGAGGTTGCTCACTGTATACCTCCTCCATTTAGAAAAAATATTGAATATTGGGTGTGGCTTAAAGGGGGCGTGGCTCAAATGGGGGTGTGGTTCAAGTCTGAGATGAACAAGGGATGGAGGGAGAGAGAAAGAAATAGAGAGGGAAGGAGAGAGAAGGAAGGAAAGAAAGAGGGATGGAAGGACAGCAGGCCCAGATCCTACATCACAATAGAAATATGTGTATTCCAGAAAATGTAACAATCAGCAGATAAAGATACTCCAAACACCTGGTGTTAGCGCTTCAATCATCCCGTCACCATGGTTGTTATGGTGTCAGGATGATTGAAGTGCATAATTTCTATTATTATATTGTAATATAAAATGAAATCGTTCAACTCACCATAATGCAGAATCAGTGGGAGCCCTGAGTGTGTCACTTGCCACCTTCGCCTACCACCAGATGCCATCAGGTGTCCCCAGCAGAGTCCCTCCTTACACTAGGTAATCCAAGCAGAGTCCCTCCTTACATCAGGTGCCCCCAGCGGAGTCTCTCCTTACATCAGGTGCCCCCAGTGGAGTCTCTCCTTACATTAGGTGCCCCCAGCAGAGCCCCTCCTTACATCAGGTGCCCCCAGTGGAGTCCCTCCTTACATCAGCTTCCCCCAGCAGAGTCCCTCCTTACATCAGGTGCCCCCAGCAGAGTCCTTCCTTACATCATGTGCCCCCAGGCAGTGGAGTCCCTCCATACATCAGGTGTCCCCAGGCAGTGGAGTCCCTCCCATACATCAGGTGTCCCCAGCAGAGTCCCTCCTTACATCAGGTGTCCCCAGGCAGTGGAGTCCCTCCTTACATCAAGTGTCCCCAGTGGAGTCCCTCCTTACATCAGGTGTCCCCAGGCAGCGAAGTCCCTCCTTACATCAGGTTTCCCCAGGCAGCGTAGTCCCTCCTTTCATCAGGTGTCCCCAGGCAGCGAAGTCCCTCCTTACATCAGGTGTCCCCAGGCAGCGTAGTCCCTCCTTACATCAGGTGTCCCCAGGCAGTAGAGTCCCTCCTTACATCAGATTTCCCCAGGCAATGGAGTCCCTCCTTACATCAGGTGTCCCAAGGCAGCGGAGTCTCTCCTTACATCATGTGTCCTCAGGCAATGGAGTCCCTCCTTACATCAGGCGTCCCAAGGCAGCAGAGTCCCTACTTACATCAGGTGTCCCCAGGCATCAGAGTCCCTCCTTACATCAGGTGTCCCCAGGCAACGGAGTCCCTCCTTACATCAGATGTCTCCAGTGGAGTCCCTTGGCGCTGCCTCTTGTCGGCAGCAGGCCACAGGGCAAGGGATTGGCGGCAGCTCCATTTGCAGATCTCTTTCCCCATGTGTTCAGTGGAGAGGGGAGGTGCCTCCAATCCGTGCAGCTAACCGGCTTCAGTGTTCAAGCAAATTGTCTACTTGTACACTGAGTATTGAAGTCAATTGGCTGCACGGAGCTGAGGCCCCTTCCTTCTCCACTGAACACACCAGGAAAAGGATCTCACGGTGGTCATATTTTCGTGGCCAGAAGCTGCTTTCGGTGCCAAAAACAGTCCCGATCGGCCTCAGATCGGGACGAGGGTCCAAAAATCAGGATAGTCCCGGGAAAATTGGCAAGTATGAACATGGGACCTTAATGTTCAGTGTCCAGGGGAAGGGCACTGGCCTTTGGGAGACACATGGGGGATGGGGGGAGGGGTCAAAGCTAAAGCAAAGCATCATGTGATTCTGTTTATACTTTAATAAATCAGATATGAGGAGATAATCCTTGGGTGTGCATACAGCATACAATTATTTATTTTTTCTCTTTTTTGTGACAGGCTGTTGTCACCCTATAACAGAAATTGTCTGGAAAAGGGTTTTCAATGGCAGGATCACCAAGTACCCATTTAATGAAAGCTGCAGACTTTTGAAATGACATGACTATGTAAACGCTTTCTATGATTATACAGAATTAATTGTTAACTATATATAATCAGCTTATGAACAGATATCTCAACCACCACTGATATACTGGAAATGTTTAAGTATACTTCTGGGCGTATACTGCAGGATGCTAGTCTTGGATTAGATGAAAGGTATATATTAATATTATTATTTTTAATAATATTGCTGAGCATCAGTGAGAGTCTGATAGTGTCATTTGGCAGAAACATGCTCAGAATATTGTATTTTCAGTTGATTTGGACAGAATTCCCCGATTTGCTTCAATGTATAACATATAATTAGTAATACATTCAAATGCAAATTAGCACATAAGGGTGATAAATAGCTTTCTAAACCTCTCAGCTGAGAGAATTGTCTTTAAAAAATGTACAGTTGGCACTAGATCAGCCTTTCTCAACCTGTTTAACATGGAAGAACCATTAGGCCACTTTCACACTGAGGCGCTGGCCGCGTTGACGGTAAAGCGCTGCTAGTTTTAGTGGCCCTTTGCCATAGTTTTCGCTTGCTAGTGGGGAGCTTTTAACCCCCCCCAGTGGTCGAAAAAGGGTTAAAAGCGCCCGCAAAGTGCTGCTGCTGAACCGCCCCAAAGATGCTGCTTGCAGGACTTTTTTTTCTGTCCTGCAAGCGCACCGCCCCAGTGTGAAAGCACTCAGGCTTTCACACTGGGGCTGCAGAAGAGGCAGTTTACAGGCACTTTAGCGCAAAAACGCTCCCTTGTGAAAGTGGCCTTAGGTTGCATGGGCGCTGAGTCCCATAGACCATTAATGGGCCATGTGTTTATGCGGCTGGAAACTTCAGGCGATGTGTGTAGGAAGCCCATGTACGTGTATGGGGACACAGCAGCTACTCATCCTACTTTGACAAGAGTGTGGTTGAGTAGCCCAGAATGCAGACAGCGTGCCTTTGCGACCTCTCCAGGCACCCACATGCCTATCCTATTAGGAAGAACAGATGTGCCCATGCAGCCACCTTGTCCCCATACACTTATACTGGTTGCCTACATTGCAGCACCTGGCGGCTATAGCTGCATAAACACATGGCCCATTCATGGTCTATGGATCTCAGCACCCATTTGAATGAGGCCTAAGGATTTCTCCATGTTAAAAAATGTTGAGAAAGGCTGATCTAATGCCAGCTCTACATTTACAGGATCATACACATGGACAATTCATGGTTTGCAGGCCTCAGTACTCTGTGTGAATGAGTCTTTAAAAATGACTTTAACCGCCCTCTGCTTGCCCACGGAGCCGATGTGAGTGTCCAGCGGTCTCGATCACCGCCGGACTCCTGCGATCGCTCGGGGCACACCGAGAACCGGGATCTGTGTGTGTAAACACACAGTTTCCGATTCTATGAAGGGAGAAGAGACAGATTGTCTGTTCAAACAGAGTATGAACAGCGATCTGTCATCTCCCCTACACAGTCCCCTCCCCCCTTCAGTTAGAACACACACTAGGGAACACAATTAACCCCTTGATCGCCCCTAGTGTTAACCCCTTCACTGCCAGTGACATTTATACAGTAATCAATGCATTTTTATAGCACTGATCGCTGTATAAATGCCAGTGGTCTCAAAAATGTGTCAGAATTGTCCGACGTGTCTGCCATAATGTTGCAGTCCTGATAAAAATCACAGATCGCCGTCATTACTAGTAAAAAAAAATTAATAATAAAAATGCCATAAAACTATCCCCTATTTTGTTGACGCTATGACTTTTGCACAAACCAATCAATATACGCTTATTGGGATTTTTTTTTACAAAAAATATGTCGAAGAATACATATCGGCCTAAACTGAGGAAAAAAATAGTTTTTATTATATATTTTTGGAGTATATTTATTATAGCAAAAAGTAAAAAATATTGTGTTTCTTTTTTAAATTGTCGCTCTTTTTTTGTTTATAGCGCAAAATAAAAAACGCAGAGGTGATCAAATACCACCAAAAGAAATCTCTATTTGTGGGAAAAAAAGGACGTCAAATTTGTTTGGGTGCAATGTCTCACGACCGCGCAATTGTCAGTTAAAGCGACGCAGTGCCAAATCGCAAAAAGTGCTCTGGTTAGGAAGGGGGTAAAATCTTCCAAGGCTGAAGCAGTTAGGTTCTCAGTATGGTCTCCTCATTAATAATTACTATACCTACAGGCTACTGTACATTAGTGTGAAGAATAAGCTAAGATATAAGAATAAACAAAATAATACAGAATTAAGCATACTTAGCATGTTGGACACCAAGGGCTGTCCTATACCTCAAAAATATTTTCAGTAATAACAATGAAATAAAATGAAGGATTAATATTTGCCAGAAAAGAAACACAGACAGCGAAAAATGCAGTGTTTCATAATATGGACGCTAAGTGGAGCAAATCCCCATTACATTGATAGGCACCAGAAAAGTGTCCCGTCACGTTAGTGGTCATTGAAATGTTCTCATACACTGTTGGTCTTTGAAGAGAAGCCCCCTTATATTAATCATTAGTGAAGAGAAGCCCCCTTATATTGGTGGTCAGTAAAGAGAACCCCCCTTATAATGATAGTCAGTTAAGAGGATCCACCTTACATTGGTGATCAGTTAAGAGACGCCCCCTTATATTGGTGGTCAGTTAAGAGGAGCCCCCTTATATTGGTGGTCAGTCAGGTTCCCATTATATTGGTGGTCAGGGAATAGGCACCACCTTATATTGATAGTCAGTGAGAGGAGAACCCTCGTAAATTGATGCCCTATGGGTGAAGGGCCCCTCTACACTGGTGATCAGAGGGAAGAATGCTCCTACATTTGTGTTCAGTGAGAAGAATGTCCCCCTTAACCAAAAAGAGAGTTTGTGTAAATGGTTACTTATCTGAGAGATGGAGTTTGCTCATTGCTCAAGCAACCACTAGCAACCTCTGGAGGAACCCTACGGTTTCAGGGAGTCCTGGTTGAGAATGGCTGCACTGGACACTGACCAGAAAAGAGTGAGCATTCCATCTTTAATAGGTGGTCACCCTCCCTGTGTAATAAAATAACTGGAAATACTATATGAAGAATGCGTAGGCAATAGGCCACATAATTGATTGCCTTCCCATGCTTCATCTCTGACATCTCTAAACATTTTGCCGTGACCTCTACACTGAGATGACCTTTGCGTCGCTCGGGTTGGTTCATGAGACCGGCATGGATACCATTGTGTTTATTGGAGTTCTTCTTTCATTCGTATATCATTTTAATTTTAGAACAAGAGTGTAGGTTCTGCACAGTTGAGGCATGTGCAGTTGCTTTTCTTACCTATTGTACTCCTTCTGCTATTTATACATAATCTGCTGTGCCTGGTACTGTGTTCTACAAGTAACAGGTGCTAATCTTATTGGCTTGTGTTGTAAATTTCCCCAGCACCACAGGCAGCATGTACACAGAGCGCAGTATAAATCAGCCTTCTGTGCTGTCCATGGTGCTGAAATTACTATTACACTAAAACTACACTAAACGACTTTACCGTGTTACAGTCATTTTTTAGCAAAGTGTCTGAAGAAGGAATTGTACCTGCTGCCTACAGCAACCAATCAAATTGTCCCAGTTATTGTCTAAAGCTGCATTATTACTAAAAGGATGAATCTATGTTCTTAGCAGCAACAGCACTGATGTTTCAGCCATGCTTTTAGTGTATTATCATAACTATACATTATATTTAATCAGTTGCTAAATTTTATATTCTTTAGTTATACATTTTCAGTACATATACAGTAAATATGACCTTTGATTTTTTTTTTTTTTTTTTGTGTGTGTAAATTTGAAAATTCTGGAGATTAAAATCCCCTAATGTTTTCTCTGTTTCTTAGTTCCCAGCCTCTTTATGTTTTTGTGAACCACTGAACTAACTTTATATATTTGGCCAGTTTGCCTTTCCAAATACTTGCCTGCCAGAAGGTGAACAATGCAGCTGGGTATCTCAGGCACCATCATAGACAATATATGGCCAGGAGATACACAAATAATCAAATGCACGGGCTAAAAAAGGAAAAATGCACAAAAACCCCAAATTAAATATATAACTATAAATATCCCCCTTCCCTAATGCCCACAAATACCCCAAAAAAGCTTTTTTTTTTTTTTTTTTCAAGCTAAACTTGTCTAAGTAGCTCAATGAGCTAAATTGTAAGCTTCTGTTGTCCAATGTCAAAATTGGCAATGTTGATGCAAAATTAATTTTGCTGAAATCACACTGCTCATTCCTAGTTAATATTGCTAAATTATCAGTCATTATATCCCTTTTGTCATCTTGTTAGGTTGGAAAACTGTCTTTTAAGTGAATAAACTTACCTGCATTAAGGTAAAAAATGATAAACAAAATGTTTGCTTCCTCCCTTCCTAAATACTTCCTCCCTCCCTTAAATCGATACTATAGTATTGATCCAGCACTGTGCCAGTCTTCAGCAGTGCTGCTGTTTATCCCTGGTCTCACAGAGAAGAGTGATAGCAGCGGGAGCCATTGGCTCCTGCTGCTGTCAATCAAATCCAGGGTAGAGGGTGTGGGGGAAAGGATGTGTGTGTCAATGGGGGCACAGAGCTCAGCTTTAGAGTGAGCCCACATGTCTGCCCCATTAGCAGACACAGAAGAGGTGGAGCCAAGAGCACCGGCAGGGGACCCCAGAAGAGGAGGTTTGAGACCGCTCTATGCAAAACCAGTGCACAGAGCAGCTAAGTATAACATCTTTTTTTTATTTTAGGTAAAAAAAAAAAAAAAAAAAAAAAAAAGCAAGCCTTTAGAATCACTTTAATTTGTTAACTCTGTTATGGGCCAATGCCATCCAAAGGTAAAATCTCAGCTGGCATGAGCGAGTTGATCAGTTTCTGATTTCCTTCATTTCTTGGTGAATTTAGTGGTGAGGTCTTTCTATTGTGGTGTATTTTCTTTCTCCTATAAGACAATAATAAAACCATGAAACACTTGGCTTGCATTTTACCAGCTTAAATACTAGACTAGAATATAAAGATTTTCTTAGTTATCAGGATTTGACAAGTAGACTAATGCAAGAGATGGATGCCAAGGTAAAAATTAGAGCCACTTGTTTTTACTTTGTTTAGTGTAGGACTCACCAGACATGAGGGTTCTGGGTGCAGGTGACAAGATTATATACTTTGGCCAAAATGCAAAATAATAACTCATGATTTCTGTGTGTTTTGGGGATTACTGTTTCTGCCTTCCAGCCCACCTGAATAATGAACAGTACAGGTGGGTGTAATAAGCTGATTATGAGCACAGAGGGAATCATAATGAAATATGCTTTTTGTATTTTGAATGTTTGCTGTAGCTAGTGAGGTGGTTATGGTCTATTGCCAAAATTGATTAAAAATAGGCACCTTTTTTTAGTGCATTTAATGCCTGGCAAGGAGTTTGATGTGGATGGAGGAATCAAATATTTCTAGTGCAATCCATGGGCTGAACAAGAGAAAACTATACTTGTATGACAAAGTATACACAGGTATTTCTGAGGGCTGCAGGGAGGATGAGTACAGCATGTATACTGCCCAAGTTAATAACTGAACCTGTTTTCCCTACAATTTGCAAAGTATTAGTGTACTTCTAATATTTAAGTACCCAACACTTTAATAAGCATAGCTAGGTCACCTCCGAGTCCTCAGCCTGTGAAAGAACAATAAGGGAGCAGCAAAAGACTGATGAGATCATGCCTCTGCTCACTCATTTTGAATATAACATTAACCACTTCAATACCGGGCACTTATACACCTTCCTGTCCAGACCAATTTTCACTTTGTCGCATTTTGAATGACAATTGCGCGGTCATACAACACTGTACCCAAACAAAATTTTTATCATTTTGTTCCCACAAATAGAGCTTTCTTTTGGTGGTATTTGATCAACTCTGGGATTTTTATTTTCTGCTAAACAAATAAAAAAAGACTGAAAATTTTGAGAAAAAAATGTTTTTTTTTGTTGTTTCTGTTACAAAACTTTGTAAATAAGTAAGTTTTCTCTTTCAATGATGGGCACTGATGGGGCTGCACTGACGGGCACTGATAAGGCGGCACCGATGGGCACCGATGAGGTGGCACTGATGGGCACTGATGATGGACACTGATAAGGCAGCACTGATGGGCACTGATCAGGTGGCACCAATGAGGTGGCACTGATGGGCACTGATGATGGGCACTAATATGCGGCACTGATGGAGCACTGATAGGCGGCACTGATGGGCACTGATAGGTGGCACTGATATGCAGCACTGATGGGTACACATAGGTTTAACTGAAGGGCACTGAAAGGTGGCACAGATGGGCACTGATAGGCTGCATGGATGGGCACTGATAGGCAGCACGGATGGGCACTGATAGGCCCATAGGCACTGATAGGCATTGATATGCAGCACTGATGGGTACACATAGGTGGCACTGATGGGCACTGAAACGCGGCACAGATGGGCACTGATAGACGGCATGGATGGGCACTGCTAGGTGGCACAGATGGGCATCGATGGGCACTGATAGGTGGCACTGATGTACACTAATTGATGGTATGGATGGATGCCAATCAGAGCCAAACAATAATGGCTGCCAATCAGTGATGCCCATTGTGGGCACTGATTGGCATCCATTGTGGGCACTGATTGGCATCCCCAGTGGTCTAGGGTGGCATACCTGGTGGTGACATCCCTGGTGGACCTAGTGGCATCCCTGGTGGACCACTGTGGGCATCCTGGGGGGGGGGGCTGCACTGATAATCAATCAGCACAGACTCCACCGTCAGGAGAGCAGCCGATCGGCTCTCCTCTACGCCCCTCTGACAGACGCGAGTGAGGAAAAGCCGATCAATGGCTCTTCCTGTTTACACTGTGATCAGCCGTGATTGCACATGGCTGATCACGTGGTAAAGAGTCTTGGTCAGAGACTCTTTACCTAGATTGGTGTTGCGGTGTGTCAGACTGACACACCGCAACAATGATCACGGCGATGCGCGCCCCCAGGGGTGCGCAGCGGCTTGATGTCCTAGTGACATCATATGACGTCCGGTCATGATATTGAAACCACTTTGCTGCCATCATTTTGCAAGTGGTTAAAGGAGTTGTAAAGTCAGAAGGTTTTTTATCTTAATGCATTCTATGCATTAAGATAAAAAGCCTTCTGTGTGCAGCAGCCCCCCTAATACTTACCTGAGGTCCCTCTCTGTCCATCGATGTCCACGAGTGTCTCATCAGCCCGAGATTCTCCTCCCTGATTGGCTGAGAAACAGCAGCAGCTCCACTGGCTCCCACTGCTGTCAATCAAAGGCAGCTAGCCAATCAGAGGAGAGAGGGGATTGAAGCTGGGTTGGGCTCCGTGTCTGAATAGTCACAGGGAACTGTGACTCAGCTCAGGTGCCCCCATAGCAAGCTGCTTGCTGTGGGGGCACTGAACAGGAGGGAGGGGCCAGGAGCACAGACGAGGGACCCAAGAAGAGGAGGATTTGGGCTGCGCTGTGCAAATCCACTGCACAGAGGAGATAAGTATAACATGTTTGTTATTTTTATAGGAAAAAAAAAACAAGACTTTGCAATCACTTTATGTTATAATTCAAATTGAATGGATGGAATCAATGTTATTGCATTGTACTGAAGAAATGTATTTACCTGAAAACTTCCATGATAAAAGCAGAAGTTTTTAGAAATATTGGCATATGCAGAAAATGATGTATATAAAATGTAACGATAAACTTCTCAATGTCACCAAAAAATTACACATAGATTATTTTATTCTATGCTAAACAGATAGGTGAATTTACATGTATGCTAAACTACCGTAATAGGTACATTTACAAGTTACCTTTTGCAAATAAGATATTAATATTATTAACAAACATAGTCATACATTTAAAGTGAACCTTTGATCAGTGTAAAACTAATAAACTGGCAGCATAAATAGAAAGAAGACACCTAGAGCTCCTGCATGGAGTTTCCTATACTTTGCAGAGTCCTGGGAGCCACAAAACCCAGGGCTTTTCCCTTCCACTCCTAACTGTTGGTTAATGAGACTGCCCATTATAGTAAGTGTACACCCATGTGATAGCTGCATTTACCTGCACAGGGATGCACAAGTGTTCCGTGCATCCCTGTGCAGGAAGTCCCATTCATGTCAATTGTGATGCAGCAGCTTCATGGACACAGCCACTGCTCCAAATCTGACAGTTGTGTGGGTTCAGGCCCCTGAAGACAGACAATGTAGCTGTGTCCATGCAGCCACTGCATCCCAGTTGACATAAATGGGACTGCCTGCACAGGGTTGCATGGAACACCTGTATGGGCTTATGTTCCAACCCTTTTCCACTCCACTTCCACAAATATGTGTATATTTTTGTGTGTGTGTTTTTTTGTCTTAGTCCTTGTTAGAGATTTCTCATCACTTCCTATCTCCTTCTGTCTCCATAATAAAGACACAGATGGCAATAAAAACCTGACAGAGGCCCCTCTCTATCTGAAACTACATAAAAATGTATTTTTATTTTTTTGCTGATGTTTGACTTCAGTTGTTGACTTTGCCTAGGCTGAGATGATGTCATTAGTCTACTTCAGGCAGGAGGACATATTTCTTCAGTCTTCTCTCTCCAGGTGATCAGATTTTATATTGTTTGCTTGTAGCAAATCACATGGTGGGAAGCTGCAGCATAGGCTGATCTTTCTCATAATTGTGTTATCTCGAAAAAGTTCGAAAAATAAATGCTATCCCTGAAAAGTGGTACAAAGATGGCTCATATCCTTCTGAAGAAAAAAGCAGATATAGGCATCGTCTGAGGGAGTAGTGTGAACTCTGAGAGAATACATACATATCTTATCTTAATAAATATACATATCCTAATAAAAAATTATCAGATGTTAGGTCCACATTATTATTGCAGTGCAGTGAATATCATGCTATTATTTCATGTAGCTGTCCTTTTAGGGCTAGGGAGAGGAGAGGTTGATGGTGAAGAAGTGTCCAGTCTAGATGATCTACACCATTGTTTAAAGTGGTTCTAAAGGCAGAAGTTTTTTTCTACCTTAATGCATTCTCTGCATTAAAGAAAAAAAACTTTATGTGTCTAGGATCCCCCCAGCCCCCCTTATACTTACCTGAGCCTGATCTCGAACCAGTGCTTTGCCTGAGAGCAGAGGCTCTCTCTGCTCTCTCCCTCACTGACTCAAAGACAGCAGTAGGAGCCATTGGCTCCTGCTGCTGTCAGTCACAGCCAGTGAAAAGGGAGCAGGGGTGGGGCTAACCTGCACTGTGCGTGTCAATGGACACACAGAGCACAGCTTGGGTGTGGGCCTTCATTAGTGCCCCCATAGTAAGAAGCTTGCTATGGAGGCACTCAGCAGGTTTGATAAGCTAGGAGCACCAGTGAGAAGAGGAGGATCAGGGCTGCTCTGTGCAAAACCATTATGATTAAGCCACAAAAAGGGCAAAACGCATCTGAGGAGTTCTCTATGGGCGGAGAACAGTAACTGAAGCCATCTTTTTTCCCATCTCATTCACATTTATGCAACAGGGAGTTGGTATCTGTGTGCAGACAGTCACCATTTTCTTGAGGTAAGTATACCATGTTTGTTAGTAAAAGATAAAAAAATTCCTTTACAACTACTTTTAAAGTAACATTTTTTGAATAAGTATATTCTATACGTTTATATAAAATAATAATAATAACTATAAAATTATATTATAATATAAATAAGATTATACTTATAATGCTGGGGCATGCTGGGACTGTGGCGTCATAAGGGGCGGGGTCACCGGGTGACATCACCCAGTGACCACGCCCCATGCATATATAAGTCGTTGCGCACCGTGCACACAGCATTACAGAGAGCATTGTATCAACTTTGGAAGAAGAGAAGAGGGAACAAGACAATGGAGAAGACTGGGCCAACGCTAGCAAGAGAGTGGCAAAAGAGCAGAAGATAGCGGAGGAGCCGGGCAGAAGAACCGGAGAGCGGGAGAAGAACCGGACACCGGGAGAAGAGGCCGGAGAGCGGGAGAAGAGGCCGGAGAGAGCGGAGAAGTCGAAAGAGACCCCCGAAGTAGGAAGAAGACCCCTGTAGCTGCCTAATAAATTACTTTAAAAACCTGTCTAGTGTGTTTTTTTATTGACACTTTTTTTCCCCAGGTGAATGGGTAGGGGTAGGATGTACCCCATACTCATTCACATAGGGTGGGGGGCCGGGATCTGGGGGCGCCCTTATTAAAGGGGGCTCCCGGATTCCAATAAGCCCCCCCGCCCGCAGACCCCGACAACCAACGGCCAGGGTTGTCGGGAAGAGGCCCTTGTCCTCATCAACATGGGCACATGGTGCTTTGGGGTGGGGGGGCTGCAGGGTGCCCCCCTTCCCCAAAGCACCCACCCCCCATGTTGAGGGCATGCGGCCTGGTACGGTTCAGGAGGGGGGGGCGCTCGCTCGTCCCCACCCCCTTTCCTGACCGGCCGGACTGCGTGCTTGGATTAGGGTCTGGTATGGATTTTGGGGGGGACCCCCATGCCGTTTTTTCGGCGTAGGGGGTTCCCCATAAAAACCATACCAGACCTAAGGGACATTGTCGTCTCCCTCTCATGCTTGCTGCAATAGGAATGTGTTTTTCCTATTGCAGCGAGCGCGAGATGTACAGTACCCTGCCGCCGAGAACCAGCGCGATAGGATCACGCTGGAGACATTCTTGCGGGCAGGTGCTGTAGCTGCCCTTGCGTCGTATTTGGTCAGTCGGAGCAGTATATAGACAAATGTATTTCCCGATAGGAACTGGTTCCGGAGGAAAGATTTGAAACATGTTTCAAATCTAAAGTCCGTATTATTTTCTACCGAAAAGGTCCGTCAGAAGTCCGATGAAGCCCACACACGGTCGGATTGTCTGACGGATTTGTTCCAGTGGACAAGTTCGGTCGAAAAGTCCGCCCGTGTGTACAGGGCATTACTTGGCGCCGGCTCAACATCCCTAAGTGCAGCTTCCCTGAACTTCCTATCAGGGACAGTGCAGATGATGTCACAAGGGATATTATCTGTCCTTCTATTGGCTTTGAGGAGGGAAATGGTGGGAGCAGGGGAGTGGCTTGCCATACTAAGGCATCAGGCTGTCACACAAAGCTCCCAAAAGAGATTAATGGACCAAAAAAGATTACACATTGTACATTGGATGTTGCAATGCAGGATATGTAGGCAACAAAGCAATTTTGCTATAAACTAACTCCTTTCTAGGTCATCACTTACAAGACCTGATATCACACTAGCAGAGAGTCCTACAGTGGCTGCCTACATCATGAGCTTGCCTCCTGTATCTTCAGATCTGACATGCTGTTCAAACTTCTTACTTATATCTCTAAACGAGGTTATTGATAGCTCCATATAAATCACTTTGCAGTTTAGGCTTATTGGAATAAACTTTTATTTTCGTGCATTTTTAATAAAAGATTGATGAAACGAATTGTATCAAAGCTGACCACATTTGCAAAAACCTATAGACATTGTTTCCTGGCAAATTGGCATTTTTTTTCCAACCGCAATGCCACTTATTGTAAATTATAGTTTAGCTACACTACCTATGCTGACAGTTTGAATAAAGTGTATGTAGAGTATTTATCCTTTCAGAGAATCAAGAGAAAATAGTTTCCACTCTCAGCAGTTTTGCAAGAAGAGACATCAGACTGCGGTAAGGGTTAATGCCTTAATTGGCACAGGTACAGCTGAAATGGTGTTCTAGCAAATGTTATTGCAATGGTTTTGAAATATGTAGCTGGCATCATCAAACATTTATAGATGCTTACCGTCAGTCTTTGGAAGCGATTCAACATTTATAACTGGTAAAAAAAAAAAAAAAAAAATGCTGGTTATCAATTAATTCATTGGTCGAATTATCTCACAAAGTTTATGTTCAACGAAGTCTATATACTGTTCTTAAAGTGTAAGATCCACTTGCCGTTGAACCAAATTTTGAACCAAATATTGCCCAAAATATCTGATTTATGTGTTTCCCTACATTCCCTAATCAACTAAGCAGCTTTCTTCTACACTAACTGATCCAGCCTTCAGGACTACAGATACCAAGGGAACTCAGGACTGTCTGTGGGCCCTGCGTTTTGTACCTTTGGTCTTAAACCTGAACATCAAGCAAATACAGTGTTAAACAATAAAGAAAAAAAAAAAACACACACAGGCTGGGTTCACATATATGCGGCTGCGGTTTGCAGTCCGGAGTCAGGTGCGTGTCTGGTCACTGGTTTAGGTGTGATTCAGGTACCTGAATTTGCACCTGAACTGGACCCAAAAATGCACAGGAGCTTTTTTCAAGCCGCCCTGGACATGTGTGAACCGGCTCCATTGAAAGCTATTCACATTCACATGGTATGTGATGTGGATGCAGTTAAAAACACATCCAATTTGCATATATGTGAATCCAGCATAAGTGCCTGTTCACTAGGGACGGGTGAACGGTTCGGCCTGAGCATAAGTTCTGGCCGAACTTTGGTTGTTAGGATGTTCTGCGAACACCGAGCAATATGCGGTGTTCGGGGCAAATTCGAAAGCCGCCGGAACACCGTTAAAGTCTATGGGACACTAACATGAAAAATCAAAAGTTCTCATTTTAAAGGCTTATATGCAAGTTATTGTCATAAAAAGTGTTTGGGGACCCGGGTCCTGCCCCAGGGGACATGTATCAATGCAAATTTTTTTTTTTTAAATGCCGTTTTTTCGGGAGCAGTGATTTTTTTTTTAATGCTTAAAGTGAAACAATAAAAATGAAATATTCCTTTAAATATCGTGCCGGGGGTGTCTATAGTATGCCTGTAAAGTGGCACATTTTCCCCGTGTTTAGAACAGTACCACAGCAAAATTAAATTTCTAAAGGAAAAATTGTCATTCAAAACTGATCGCGGCTGTAATGAATTGTTGGGTCTTGGCAATATAGATAAAACTCATTGAAAAAAAGGGCATTGCCCCCCCCCCCAGTCCATTACCAGGCCCTTTGGGTCTGGTATGAATATTAAGGAGAACTCCGAACCAAAAATAATAAAAAAAATTGTGTGGGAGCCCCCCCAAAATCCATACCGGGCCCTTCAGGTCTGGTATGGAAATTAAGGGGAACCCTGCACCAAATTTAAAAAAAAAATGGCATAGGGGTCCCCCCAAAATCCATACCAGACCCTTATTCGAGCACACAACCTGGCAGGCCACAGGAAAAGAGGGGGGACAAAAGAGCCCCCCCTCCTGAACCGTACCAGGCTACATGCCCTCAACATGGGGAGGGAGCTTTGGAGTAGCCTCCCAAAGCACCTTGCGTCCATGTTGATGAGGACAAGGGCCTCATCCTGACACACCTTTCCCGGTGGTTGTGGGGGTATGCGGGCGGTGGGCTTATTGGTATCTGGAAGCCCCCTTTAACAAGGGGACCCCTAGATCCCCTTCTCGTCCCCCCTCTTTTCCCGTGGCCTGCCAGGTTGCATGCTCAGATAAGGGTCTGGTATGGAGTTTGGGGGGACCCCTATGCCATTTGTTTTTTATAAATTTGGCGCAGGGTTCCCCTTAATTTCCATATCAGATCTGAAGGGCCTGGTATGGATTTTAGGGGGACCCCCACGCAATTTTTTTTTACATTTTGGTTCGGGGTTCCCCTTAATATTCATACCAGGCCCAAAGGGCCTGGTAAGACCTGGCCCTTAGGTATCTATAGCATTTAGGGACAGTCAGGTGTCCTGCTGTCACATGTGCTGACAGGCAGGGCCAGATGTAAATCTCAGGAGCTTATAGGCAGAGAATTATGAAGCCCCCCCATTTACAGTATTGGTGGTTGGTCACATTGTGTGTCGCTGTGCCTGTGTTTAAAGCAAGACCACAGCAGGTGGCAGCCCACGGCGACAACACAAACATGTGCAACATATATAAATGCAAGCGCAGTATAATACTGCACTGCTGTGATATAATGCACTTTATTATTATTATTATATATAGTTAGATATACAACATGTTGCTACATGAACATCCCAAGCCCCCCAAAGGGGAAGGGGTACACAGATGGGCGCAGACCGAGGTCTGAAAAAAAAAAAAACATTTTGAAAAACAGAAAAAACTCATACAGACAGGCGCCCCTCTGGGAAGGTCGCAATAGAGCCCTGCTGACAAGGCACGTGCTAACAAAATGAGTGAGCAGAGGCATGATCTCATCGGTCTATTGCTTTTCCCTCACTGTCCATTCACAGGCTGGGGACTCGGAGGTGACCTAACTGTGGTTTTTAAAATGTTTGTATACAGTATATGTCTTTAAAATTGGGTCCTATACCTATGTACATAGGCTTGCTATTATCCATCTGTTTGATTTTTTTATAAATAACTGGTTGATCCCGGTGCTTTCGTGCTTTTCCAAATCATGGCAAAGATATTGCCGCTGATCATACACAATCAAAAGAAAAATGGAATCTGGAAACCGTTTTTTTTTTTCAGACCTCAGCCCGCGCCTATCTGTGTGCCTTCCCTTTTGGGGGGGGTCGGGATGTTGGGAAGCTGTTGACTTTCTCGTTTCTCCTCTTGACACTGCCCCATGTGACTCCTTTCATCACTTGCGGGGCAGCTTCAGCTGCTTGAGGGATGTTAGCTCCCTATCCCCTCCCATACACCTCACATGATGACTAGGACTATCTATCAGAAGAACTGCCATCTCTGAAATTAAAAACAATTATTATTTAATAAATTATAATACAATTCTTATTTTAGATGAGAATTATTTTTATAATTTAAATTAAATTAAGTATATTTTTGAATGAATCAGCGCCACTCCATGCTGGGCAACCACAGGAAAACAAAGAAAACATCCTGCAGTGATGTCTGCAGGATATGTCAGAGGTTTAACGCTTGTCGCACAGTGCGGTGGGGAGAAAGTGAATAAACATCACTTGACCGGTGTATATAGAGACTGAAATAAGATATTTGGAAATATTTCGATATTTTTATCATTATTTTTTATAGTTGCTTATACTGCTACCCTAAGTTATTTTACGTGTGAAATGGCGGCTGTGGGTTTAATGACACTTTAAATACAGTAGAGAATAGTCAGATAGCCAGGTTGGATGTGCACTGTAGTGGGAGTGATTAAATCTCAGGAATGAATAGACAAATCCTTTGCCATGTATGACAACTGCAGTATACGGGTTTCCACTGTATATTTAACTGTTTACTTGGACTACAGCTTTAGAAATAAGGCTCAAAAACTATTCTAAAAAAATAGACGTTTTACTGGAATAATATAAATCCGATAGCCTTGGATTGTTTTATGTTTATGGAAAATGTTTAACCACTTGCTTACTGGGCACTTAAACCCCCCTCCTGTCCAGACCAATTTTCAGCTTTCAGCGCTGATGCACTTTGAATGACAATTGCGCGGTCATGCTACACTGTACATAAATTAATTTTTTATCATTTTTTTTACCACAAATAGAGCTTTCTTTTGGTGGTATGTGATCACCTCTGCGGTTTTTATTTTTTGTTAACACAATTTAAAAAGACTGAATTTTTTTTTTTAATTATTTTTTTTTTATATTTTGTTATAAAATTTTGCAAACAGGTAATTTTTCTCCTTCATTGATGTACACTGGTGAGGCGGCACTGATGGGCACCAATAGGTAGCAGTGATAGGCACTGCTGGGTGGCAGTGATGGGCACTAATGGGTGGCAATAATGGGCACTGATCGGCACTGGTTGGTTACACTGATAGGCAGCACTGCTAGGTGGCACTGATTGGCAACACTGGTGGGCATTGATAGGTGGCACTTGTGGGCATTGATAGGTGGCACTGGTGGGCACTGTGGGCACTGGCAGGTGGCAATGGAAGGTAGCACTGGCAGGGGATACTGGTGGCACAGATGAGGCAGAATTGCCTCTTCCTCTTCGGGACCTTGCACATAAGCTGGTGATCAGCTTTTTTTTCTCCTCACGCTGACAGGAAAAAAAACGATTACCAAGCTTTTGTTTACATCATGTGATCAGCTGTCATTGGCTGACAGCTGATCACGTGGTAAGGGGCCGGGACCGACCCCATACTCGGATCTGTGATCACCCGAGTCCCAGTGACTCGGTGATCACAGTGCGCACTGCGTGCGCCCTGCAGGGGGCGCGTGCAAAGAAGAGGCCATCATATGACGGCCTCCCAGAAATTCAGGTCCATGCTGTGGCCGTCATTCGGCTATAGCACAGACGCCAAGAGGTTAAAGTAAAGCCTTGTACACATGATCGGATTTTCCAATGGGAAATGTGTGATGACAGACTGTTGGCAGAAAATCCGACCGTGTGTATGCTCCATCAGACAATTGTTGGCCAACTTTCCGTGGACAAATGTTGGATGGCAGGTTTATAAATTTTCTGCGGACAAATGTCTGTTGTCGGGTTTTCCGACAAAAGTCCAAAGTACAAACACGCATGCTCGGAAGCAAGGACGAGCCAGAAGTGGTCGGTCTTGTAAACTAGCATTCGTATTGGAGAATTAACATTCGTGACGTGGCAAATTATGGAATCTCCAAATGCAGTGCACAATTCTCTTCTTCTTTAATGGGATAATAATGAAGCTGCTTTGCTGGTGATACTGATGGAGTTATTGCAAACTAATTTTCAAAGGCTTTTTTTTTCTAGTGATATCAAGAATAATATTTTTATGCTTTTTTAATTTTATTTGGGCAAGTTATGGCAACACCATTATCCCGTAGTTTTTAAGATCAAAGATACAACTATGTTGGTGTCCCTTGTCAATTTTACATTGTATTTTTTAAAATGTAACTGCCTACTCCCAAAATGTAATTTGAACTAAAAAACATAGCCAAGAATTATTCTACACAATTTTTTTTATTGTGCATTAAAAAAGAAAACAAATAAAATTAGACATGCTGTCTGCCAATACAACTTAACTAAAAAGTTCATTCTATGCATCCAAAAATATAGAAAATATACTTAATCAAATATTATTCAACCAAAAAAATAATGTCAAAGCAATAACTACAAGGCCAATAATAAATAACACGTTATCTCCTCCAATTCTGCAACATGTCTGGTTGACGAACGGCCGTTCAGAAACGAACTGAAAAGCACGAAATGAAAAGCGCGAAATGAAAAGCGCAAATCAACACTCACCAAACTTATACTAACACGAAATTAGCAGAAGGAGCCCAAAGGGTGGTGCTAAGGAGCTGACAAAACACATAGTAAATCACTATGTTCGTGATTGTTGGCCAACAATTGTGTGACCGTGTGTATGCAAGACAAGTTTGGGCCAACGCCCTTCGGACAAAATTCCACAGTTTTGTTGGCCAACAATCCGATCGTGTGTGCAAGGTTTAACAGAAATTCATTTCGACGTGTGCTGAGCAACCAAGCGGAAGGCTGCTGGGAACCATATAAAAGGAAGCTGAGAGCCCCATTTTGGCTCCCAAGCCCCTAATTGGGGACTAGTGGTCTACTCTAGAGCAGTGTTTCTTAACTCCAGTCCTCAAGGCGCCCCAACAGGTCATGTTTTCAAGATTTCCCTCAGATGAAACGGCTGTGGTAATTACTAAGGCAGTGAAACTGAACAAATCACCTGTGCAAAATAATGGAGGGTCTGAAAACATGACCTGTTGGGGCGCCTTGAGGACTGGAGTTGAGAAACACTGCTCTAGAGTACCACATATATCAGGACCACAGCCTTTATTGGCAACATAGACATAGAAAAAATAGCACACACAAAATAAAGATGCTATAAGAGACAAACCATAGGTTTCAGCAATCATATTTTAGGTAAAGCAGCTATGATCTGACCTTCTGGCCATACTTTAAATATGAAGAGTTTTCTAACAGTTGGATGCAGCTGTGCAAGTTTGTGTAGGTGATAGGCACTGTACTAAACCTCTTATCAGTTTTAATCTGGCTAAAGAGAAAACTCACAGCTCATTATTGAACAATTTAAAAGCAGCCCACTGCTTTGTTTTTCTGTATTAAAATTACAAAGCTAAGAGGTAAACGCTTTCTATTATGTGTTATCATGATACACTTTACAGCCCCCACATTCTGTTTAGCACAAAAAAATAAAGAAGGAGCTTAAAGTAGCACAACAAAATGGAGATTCTTAAACTTTAAAGACTAAGTTCCCCTTTTCTGTGGCTTTCCAAGCATTTTAAGAGCGACAACCAATGGTCTTCCTGTCCTGGCAACAAGGCAGGATGTGAGGATTGCTAACTGGGAGTTTTTCAGTGAAACTTCCAGGGGGCCAAAATTTCATACAGCTATGACAATAAAATAAATAAACTTTTTTCAAAGCTGCAAGTTTTTATCACTGGGTCTCCTTGACTACATAGGCTATTTTCTAGAACAGGTGAACTTAAAGTGGAACTTTAGTCAGAAAATAAAGTCTTGCTGGATCACTTCAGGCTGGCCCCTTTTGCAGGTATAGCTGTATAAAACATTAAAAATAAATGTCTACACTGTTTAAAATCCAGTAATACAATGTCTCCCCCCTGCTCTGCACATGCTCAGCTGCTCTCCATTTTTAGGCATTTTTAGGCACTGCTGAGTTTGTAGAGGCCGAGCTTCAGACAGCCTTAGACCCCATCCACACTATTAGATTTTCTGCAGATTTTTGTCTTCAGATTTACCAAAAACATGTAGTGCAAGGGCCTGCCTGATTACATACAAATTGAAACTCTTTGTTTGACCTCATATTATATGGTTTTGGTAAATCTGAAGACAAAAATCTGCAGAAAATCTAATAGTGTGTATGGGGCTTTAAAGTGGAATTAAACCCTCCTATCCTTTACAGCCAAGGAAGCTGCTTCTAATTGATCTGCAACTGCCATGGTGCTGCACATGTTATCAGTTATAACACCATCCATTTGCTGGTTTGACAGTTTGGTTGAGGACACAAGCCAATGTGACAGTTAGCAATCCTGGCATTTCAGCAATATGACTGTTTTTTGAAACCATTAAATCAATGGGTTTAGTTCCACTTTATGATTTACTGCTGTTCAGGGGCTCTGGGCTTCATTAAAATGGCAGCTTCCAACAAGAAGAAACAGGAGCGATTCTAGAGGCAGTTTACAGCATGAACTAATGTTGGTAGCATAATTATTAATGTGGAATGTACGTTCCTTACTAAAGAACATTATTTTTTATCAAGTTGTTATGGGTAAAGTTCCGCTTTAAGTGACCTTGTAAGAAAGAGCTCAAGGCTCCCTGGAAAGAAGTGCTCCCACTATAAGACATTGGGAATCTTTCCTGCAACAACTTTATATAAAGTGAAAATATCTGGCTATCTATTATTCATTTACAATATCTTCCTTCATCCAACTGAACTTCTTTCCTCTTAGGCCTCATGCACACTGGACGTTTTTTGACGTTTTTATAGCAGCTGTTTTTGGCTGTAGACATTTTTTTCTACAGTCATTAAACTCTCCATCATGTTATCCTATGTGTCCATGCACACATAAGCTGTTATCAGCAGTGGCGTTTTTGAGCAGTAGAAAAAACCCAAAGCTAGTGGGTTCTGAGAGATGTTTTTCAGCTGTAAAAACTCTCTAACGCTGATAAAGGTTGATAAACGCTCAAAAACATCACTCACCAGCGTTTTTTTAACGTTTTTGATCCATTGAAAAAAAAAAAATTTCTTCAAAAAAAAAAAAAACGCTAAAAAATGCTATTGCAAAAACGTTGAAAAAAGTTGAAAAACTCACTGCAAAGCTACTGGTGTTTTTATAACGTTATTTTAACATCCAGTGTGCATGAGGCCTTAGTCCCATTGTACATTACATTTATGATACAGATGGGGCACAACATCTGTAGTAGAAGTAGTAGTACAGCAATTTAAACCTTCCCAGCAGCTTATGCAGCTGTCTTATTACTAATATAACTTTCAAAGTTGTGAAGTTGCTAAAACCAGTTTCAGACTTTCCTCTACTGCTGGCCCTAGGACGCAGCAGTGGTATGATGTCACACGGGAACTGTTAAAGGATAAGTAAACCCAAAAACAAAAAAAGGTAATGTATGGGTGTGTCCCAGTCATTAGATGTGGTGGCTGCGTTAGTTTCCTTTTTTTCCAGCTATGAACATTTTCAGTAAGTTTTATTTTACAAAGTAAATACATGTATGTCCTTACCTTACTTAAGCGGTAACCCAAAGTTTACATGACCTTCAACTACTGTATATATTCACTGTTTATTAATAATTTGACTGGAGCCCTACTTTAACCTGTGGACACAAGTAATTCCTAATGAACTCATTAATAGCTTCCCCCCTGTCAAATGTGTTTCAGCTGTATTTCAGGATACTACATAATGCATCTGGGATGGAGGGTTGCAGAGATTAATTGCTTTTGCTTCATTTCCTTGTCATTGACAGGAAGAGCCTGTGAGGCACAGATCTTTGGAGAATAGTTTTTATGAAGCTATGTCACTCAATGGAATGACACAACTTTCCTGATTCCCCATCTGACAACATATGGCACAATCAAACTGAAAAATGACAAAATAGGGACTTAAATCAGTATGACTGTGAAATATTTATTGTATATATTGCATAGTTAAAGTATTACTATCAATGCATCGATATAGGGTCGGGGGTGTAAGCTTTTTAGGTTATCATTGTAGCATCGGACCTAAAATGCTGCAAATAGCTGTTTTAGTGAATGAGGTGAAGCTGTGCTGAATTTAATCCTCCAGTCATGTGCAAGCAAAAAAACTTTTTTTTTTTTATATTTCCCTTGCACATGATTGAGTATTCTTTGCAGATCGTCTTTTTACTTAGTGTCACCTCATTTAGTAAGCTAAGTGAAAATGACCTTTGCAAACTGAACATGCTCTAGTCCTTTAAAAATACAAACCCATCAGGGTTGATTTACTTAAACTGGAGAGTGCCAAACCTGTTGCAGCTCTGCATAGTAACCAATCAGCTTCCAGTTTTTTTGTCAAAGCTTAATTGAACAAGCTGAAGTTAAGAAGCTGATTGGCTACCATGAACAGCTGCACCAGAATTTGTACTCTCCAGTTTTAGTGTATCAACACAAATGAGTCATGTGTCAGTGCCAGGACTTGGTTTTATACAGTATATAGCAGACTAGGTTCACACTTATAGCAGAAAACCAACCAGAGTCCCGAGGCCAGAATCTAGATATAACCTAATTTAACAAGTTGTGATGTGAAAGTAATACAGAATGAAATGGATTTTAATTCAGTATGATGGCTATGGCACAAATTTGACTAAGGCTGGGTTCACATATGCTCCAGCCGAGGCTCACAGCATGGGGTCTGCTGTGTCACTGTTCACCTATTCAGGTGCGAATCAGGTCCAAAGTGTTGCCTGAATTTGCACCTGAATCTCAAGCAAAGACACACAGGACCCTTTTTAACCACTTACCGCCCAGCCTATAGCAGAACGATGGCAGGGAAGTGGTTCAGTTATCCTGACTGGGCGTCATATGATGTCCAGCAGGATAAGCCACGATCGCGTGCCCGTGGGGATGCGCAGCGCAGCGATCGGTGGTGTGGTGTGTCAGTCTGACACACAGCATCTCCAATCTAGGTAAAGAGCCTCTGACAGAGGTTCTTTACTACGTGATCAGCTGTGTCCAATCACAGCTGATCACAGTATAAACAGGAAAAGCCGTGTATCAGCTTTTCCTCTTTTCACGCTGACAGATGCTAGTACAGGAGAGCCGATCGGCTGCTCTCCTGACAGGGGGGTCTGCACTGATTAATTATCAGTGCAGACCCCCAAGGATGCCCACCCAGGACCACCAGGGATGCCCACCCATGGCCACCAGAGATGCTCACCCATGACCACCAGGTAGGCCCACTAGAGCCCACCAGGGATAGCAATCATTGCCCATTAGATGGCCCTCTGTGCCCATCAGTGATGCATGCCAGCGCCTCTGATCAGTGCTGCCCATTAGTGCCATCTATTAGTGCTGCTCATCAGTGCCCAACAGTGCTGCCTATACGTGCCCTCCATTGCCACCTATCAGTGTCACCTATGAGTGCCCATCAATGCTGCCAATGAGCGCCACCTATCAGTGCCCATCAGTGCTGCATATAAGTGCCACCTCATCAGTGCCCACCAGTGCAGCCTCACCAGTGCCCATCAGTGAAGGAGAAAACATACTTATTTACAAAGTTTTGTAACAGAAACAAAGAAAAACGTTGTTTTTTTTTTTTCAAAATTTTTGTTCTTTTTTTATTTGTAGCACAAAAAATAAAAACCCCAGAGGTGATCAAATACCACCAAAAGAAAGCTCTATTTGTGGGGAAAAAATGATAAAAATGTTGTTTGGGTACAGCATTGCATGACCGCGCAATTGTCATTTAAAATGTGAGAGCGCTGAAAGCTGAAAATTGGTCTGGGCAGGTAGGTGTATAAGTGCCCTGTATTGAAGTGGTTAAATGTGGACTGCGGCTGCTCCGGAGATGTGTGAACCGTTTCTATTGAGAGATGGTCACACTCTCCTGTCATGCGAATTTGATGCGGTGAAAATCGCATCTCATTCGCATATGTGTGAACCTGGCCTAAAGGAGAACTGTAGTCAAGAATTACTATTTAACTTATACATTATAATGTTAGGTTATGTGCAATTGTTTTGCTTGTAAGCTGTAGCAGTATGTGCTGTATATATGTGTTATAATTTAGGGGTCGTCTTACTTTGGCTATGGAAGAGGATGTATAACTGATTCCACTTTCCATCCCAGGGACAATAGACACAGAACAAACAGAGAGGGTAAAACTCCCCAGCGAAGACACAGACTACAAATAAATACCTGGCAGAGGTATTAACACTTCCACCTCTTATGCAAAACTAAATCAATCAATCAATCAATTGATTTTTTTAGTTATAGATCCCCTTTAAAACTGTTTGTCTGGGCAGTCAGGTCCCCTGATTTTACATCAATCAAACACATTTAGGAAATAAATCTCTTTTCAATTTAGCACCTAATAGGATAAAGTAATCTATTCCTGTGAACCTATGCCAGTTAATGATTTTCATTGAATACACTGGGTATTCAAGTGTTATAATTTTTTCTTGGTACTTTATCTTCCAATTTTAAACATAGTCTATAACCTCCTTAGAAGTGTCCGTATATATTTATATATATATATATATATATATATATATATATATATATATATATATATATATATATATATAGTGTGGAGTCATTGTCATTATTCCTAGGTCTAGCAAGGGCACATAACTCATAATAGTGTCTGCAGCCATAATTTCAATCCTGTCATATGAAGCCATACAATAAAATGTTATCCTAGAGAAGGATTTCAGAAGCTTGCTGATATAATAAATCAACAACACAAACTTCTCTCTTGGTATGAAAATCAAGGCAGTACAGGTCATGTGTTTTCTCCAAACCCCTTTTGGGCCTCTGAACATTACTGTAAATCTGTCTTTAGCTTTAAAAATAGATTCATGTCCAGAGTTTTAATAGAAAAGAAAAAAATAATCATCATAAATGTTCACAAGTGCTGAAACACTACCAATTAATTATTTTGTAAAGGGTAAGTCCAGCCAAAACATTTTTTTGTTACACAAAATAGAAAAGATTTTTTTGTCTGTCAAGTTTTTAATACTGTCCGTGACCAATCCACAGACCATTAAAAATGAAAAAGATTTTTGCCTGAAGTTCCACCTGAATAGTCACCTGATCAATCCCTTTACCGATCCTTTCCAAACCCTTTACACAAAGGCAGACCATTTGATGGCCATATTTTCCACAGGAGAAGGGCAGAGTGGGCTCTGTTTGCATATAAGATGTTCTAACAGGTTTGAAAGGCTCCAAATGCAATTAAATTTGCCTCTGACTGCCAGAAGATTCAAATGAAATTACTTGATTTGCACACACACACAGTGCTTACAGTATATCCCTAATATATAATTAGGATGAGTGGAGTGATTTTGGTAAAATTGATTTGGACAAGAAATTACTGATTTTGCTGTTGGTGAAATTTCACTGATGTGGAAATTCTCAATTTTGCTCCTTGAGCTGCTTTGGTTTTTAAAAAAAAATAGGATATGTATTTTTAGGGTGTATTTAGAGTAGTTACGGTACTTATTTAATTTAGTGATCTTGGTTCTTGTGTTTTTTCCTTGTTTGTGTAAATTTGATTTTTCAATGACTACTGTTGCTTTCTGTTATTTTTCTGTGGAAAAAAACCCACAAAAACATAAACTAATGAGGCAGCGTTTGTTGGCACAAGAACAGGTCCAGGATAGTTGAAAGTAACTTCTATAACCAGCAGGAGCCATTTAAAAGCCAATTTACTTGTAAAAATGATCAAAAACTGCCTTAATTTCATCTGCTTGGTTTTCACCAAAATTTTAGGCAAATGGGAAACTCTAATGCCCTGTACACACGATCAGAGATTGATTGGACATTCCGACAACAAAATCCATGGATTTTTTCCAACAGATGTTGGCTCAAACTTGTCTTGCATACACACGGTCGCACAAAGTTGTCGGAAAATCCTCTCGTTCCGAACGCGGTGACGTAAAACACGTACGTCGGGACTATAAACGGGGCAGTAGCCAATAGCTTTCGTCTCTTAATTTATTCTGAGCATGCGTGGCACTTTGTGCGTCGGATTTGTCTACACACGATCGGAATTTAAAGGATCGGATTTTGTTGTAGGAAAATTTTATAGCCTGCTCTCAAACTTTGGGTGTCAGAAATTCCGATGGAAAAAGTCCGATGGAGCCCACACACGGTCGGAATTTCCGACAACAAGCTCCGATCGCACATATTCCGTCGGAAAGTGTGTACAGGGCATAAATGTTTTTAATTTCCAATAATTATATTGCTGTTTATGGCAATGGCTTCAAAATACTGCTCACAAGAACCTCATGTCTAAGGGTAGCTGTAAGGGGCTATTTCAAAAAGATCGGCTTATCTTTAAGCTTACATTATTGTCTTTTGTATGTCTTTTTATTTATATATATATATATATATATATATATATATATATATATATATATATATATATATATGTATATATATATATATATATATATATATATATATATATATATATATATACATATATATATATACAGTATATATATTAGCAGTCATTCAAATCATTCACTCTGTTTACACAAACACAATGATTGACCACAATTTTTTTTCCACCTTTGCTATGCCAGTAGATAGGATGCTGAAGGCAACATTAATTCTCCTAAAGTTTATTTTCCGGTGCCAGTATATGACATTGTTATAAATAAAGCCAAGACATGTTTATTTTTCTGTGGTATCAGGCTGGTTGCTATCAGATAATCGCGGCTTAGTGGACATTTCAATTAGACTGTGCAAATAAAGAGGAGACAAATCTAATAGAGCCAAATATGTATCTGTTATCTTTTAAATGAATCCCACAATCCCAACACAGTGTTTATAGAAAGCACTTTTATGAAAACAATGTACTAAAAATAAGGGCTGATAGACATGAGATGGTGGTTGGAAGATCTGACCATTGAGCAATCATTCTGTAGACTAATTATATCATAACCATGCACGTTTATATACTAAGAAAATTCAGTCAAGGAGACTGATTTAGCGCCCTTACAAACACTAGTTTACCACTTTGCACATACGTATAAGGTGACCGTCATTTCATATCATTGGGGCCCAAACCACAAGTGGCCAGAAAAATAGAAACTCCTGTTTGGTGCTGTGTTGAATAACAAGGGCCATGTGTTCCATATGTTAAACCTTGCCATGTTGGCCTCAGTATCATTTTAAAGTTTAATGGCTGGAGGCTCACACCTATCAGCATATACTTTTTGTGATAGAGTTAGTGTTATCAGTGCTTCCTAAATCTCTTTGCTGAGGTTAGGCATGCCCCACAGTGCAGTTCCAAGGGTATGTGTGACCTTTTAAAAGGCCTGGGCAATGACACATGTGCCTATGCAAACATTGAGGAAGTCATTGTTTGTATAGGCATTTTGGAGTGGTAAACCAGACCCATAACTTATATCAGCTATCTTACCGTCAATAAGCTCATGGGAAATGTAGTGGGAACTGGTGATTTGCCATTACGTTCTGAGTATCCTGTAGCGCCCCCCATCACAACTTTTTATGACATTTTTTTTGTCCATTTGTATGAAAGAGTAGGGTATCAATTCCTCTGTTTATTAGTATATAAAGCCATGTTCCTAGCTAACAATGCAGAGTTTTTTGTCACAAAAACTGGTCCAGAATAGCTGAAAGAGCTTCTGTATACCTCAGGAGCTGTTTTAAGTTCATTACACCCATAAAACCCACAATAACCACCTTATAATCCCCTTCCCCATAGTCTTCAATGCATTTTCTCTATTCGAAAACTGCTAACCACTTTTACACTATAAAATGTTACATTATTATTTAGAAAAATAATGATCAATATGATTTTGAGTAATGTTAATTTATTTTTCATTAATGTAGAACTAAAGGCAAGCCTTTTTTTTTTTTTTTACTTTGGATAGAGTAAGGAAGGGTTATAATGCCTGTAAGATACTAACCATAAGAGGTTTCCATCTTTTATCTGACATGCAAACGGACAATCCCCCCCTCTGGCCCACAGACCATAAGTTATGCTCAGATCTTGATTCCGTTACCAGAGACCTTAGTGGTCTCTATGAAAGTCAGCTACTATATGAAGAACCCCCCTCCCTGCATTGCTCACCTTATCACTTTAAGCCCAGATCTCTTTCTTTTAGGGACAAGATCATAATTACCTTTTGATATTTATGTTCCTCCTATCGGTACATCTCTGTTTTGAAGTTCTGTTGTTATGACCTTTGTACTTTTACATATGTTTATTATGTACACACTATGTATATATACTCCAAAATGTATTTCAATAACATTTTTGTGAAAAAAATAATAATAATAATGCCTGTAAGATTTATTTTTGCCAATTAAGGGGTTGATTTATGAAAGGCAAATCAACTGTTGCTCCAGAGCTTAGTAAATGAGGTAAAGCTTCACTTTGTAAAGAATACCCAATCGCGTGTGAGGATATAAAAAAAAAGTAGTTTTGCTTGCACATGATTGCACATAAGCGCTGTGAGTGGCTGCAGCCGCGATGTCGTCACTCCCGTGCATTTGCGCGGGAGACTTCTTTCCGGCAAGGTCCGGCATCTGCTGGGTTTTCAGCCAAGAATCCCCTGTGCGCATGCACCGCTGATTGCAAGGGGAATATCTCCTAAACCGTACAGGTTTAGGAGATATTTTTTTTACCTACAGGTAAGCCTTATTATATAATATATATAATATATAATAAGGCTTACCTGTAGGTAAAAGTTAAAAATTTGACTATACAACTGCTTTAATCCAACAGGGTCACAAGAACTAGTGTCCCCATTAGAAAATATCCCCACTATTCTTGTTCCAGGGACAACCCAAAGTTAGGGATTTTCTTTTACTTTGACTTTTGGTGATAATGGTAAACAGGACTATAAGAGAGGGTGAGTCTCACTAACAGGGGCACAGACCGCAATAAAAACCTGACGGGTGTTCTAGTCCCTTTCCACTCTATTCAAAATGCCTTTAGTTTTACATTAGAGGCATTCATACATAGATTGAAATCTGGTTGGTTCAACAGGGATCCGTGTATGGGGAACAGTGGTTGTACAGCAGTCGATCTACTTCTGTACACTAGCTTGTTGGTTTTTTCCTGAACAATCAGTAGCTCCGGCGGTACGTAACTGGCAGACTAATTGTCTGTTCTGACAGTGGGGGAAGGCTCCCCACCATCAGAACACAATGGCATAACGTGAATAATTTCCCCATCCACATCAAATTTGTGGATGGGGGAAACCGGGTCATTTTTTTTTTTTCGTTCAACCAGCGTATCACTGTATGGGCTGCCTAAGAGAATTGTTTGCTGAAACTAAAAAAAACATGAACATGCAAATTGTTCAGAACATCGTACTGCAAAATTGCCAAGCTTTGATGGGAATAGTTATTGAGTTGCATTGTATAGTCAATCAGTGGACAAACAGGACATGAATTTTGAATGCTGTACACAGATCTGGTCAGGAGGATGACAGAAAGTAAAATGCGAAGGCTTGTTAGATGTTAATAAAGAGATAGATGACCTCACCAGAAATGCTGTCACAATTCATGCATCAAATAACAATTGTTTACTTGACGCAGGATATTGCTTTCATGTCACAATGCATTGCTTGACCTTGACACTTACCTATGGCATGGAATGGTTAACATGGTGTAGACCAGAATGTGTACATTGGACAACTGAGAGGCTAAAAGCAGCAGTCATGATCCACAAATTGTATAATTCTCCAAAGGCTGAAAGAAGCTGTACACTTGTATACAGAATAAACATATTGGCAATTAGCATGGTTTTCAAATGAATTCACTCATCATTGGTAATATCTCCTAGTTCACTACAGCGTATACCATATCTTACACTTTAGTTTCACATTTAAATGCTGTGCCAATTTTTAGACATTTGGCTCAGGTCAATCAGAATAGAGGGCCAACGAACAAAATTTCGAATGAACTTGGACTTGTGACGTAAAGTCATGCACTTTTCATTTAAGGCTGAACTATACTCACCTTCAATCCAGCGATGCCCTATCCATGAACTCCCTGCCGGCCACTGATATCTTTGTTTGGCTAGCTTGTTGGTCTTGATCTCCAGCCACTGTTATTGGCCGGGCCAAGATGACATCACTCCCACACATGTGCGGGGGTTTCGGCAGCTTTGCCCTTGCCAAATCTGTGTGCAGCTCACTGTACATGGGTGGACAGGCAGGTAACTACACTATATTAAAAAAATATTGGGACACCTTTCTTTACACGCACATGAACTTTAATGACATCCCATTCTTAGTCCATATTGTTCAATATTGAGTTGGCCCATCCTTTGCAGCTATGACAGCTTCAACTCTTCTGGGAAGGCTGTCCACAAGGTTTAGTAGTGTGTCTATGGGAATGTTTGACCATTCCTCCAGAAGTGCATTTGTGAGGTCAGGCACTGATATGGATGAGAAGGCCTGGCTTGCAGTGTCCGCTCTAACTCACCTCAAAGGTGTCCTATTGGGTTGAGGTCAGGACTCTGTGCAGGCCTGTCAAGTTCCTCCATCCTCCATGTGGACAGCCTTCCCAGAAGAGCTAAAACTGCCAACCCAATATTGAACCCTGCAAAATAAGATTGGGATGCCATTAAAGTTCATGTGCGGATAAAGGCAGATGTCCCAAAACTTTTGGTAATATAGTGTAGCTTTAATGCAGAAGAGACAAAGCATGTCTCTTCTGCATTAAAATCCTGCTTGTCTGCCTATTTTAATTTCCTACCATAAAGTTTCACTTTAAGATAAGCTTAGGCAAGAATTTATTAACAGTATTTAGTCCTAAAGTATATGTGAACACCTTGCAGCAAACCCCCATTGCCTACCAGTATAAAGAATTTGTGTACAATATTTGTAGGTACTTGTCAATAAGAAATGTTTTCTACCTGTTTCTAAAAATATATTTTCTACATGGCTATTGTTCACATCCTCTTCCTGGAAGTGGGGGGCAGGTCAGTTCCTGAAAAGGGCAAGATGTTTATGATGTCACATACAGACACCCATGTTCCTTGTCTATGAATGCTTCTGGCTGGCGGTGTGGCTTGTAAACTGACTATGGCGATATAGGCATGCTGTGAAGTGGCACAGCATCCTGTATCTCCAAAGTGGGAAGTGCTGGTACGCAAACTGATCAATGCAAGCACGGATCTGCTTCATTAACAGCATAGAAGAGGGACTGTCAGGATAAACAGGTATTTCTAAGCCAGAGAATACAGTACATAAAATGTAAGTAACCAACTAAAGAGGAAAATAGACACATTTAAAAAATAATGGTTTTAGAGGTAGCCTACACTTTAAATAACTGCAGTTGTTCAGGATTACTTATGGTAAATCTATAGTTGCCCTCTTGCTTACTTTTGCTGCTCTTTCTTATGGGCAGCATTGCTTACGACCTTGGTGGATTGCTTTTCAGAAGGCAGTATAGCAGTGACTAGCAGGTGATCCCACCACCTCCTGAGTGTCTGCATTTTTTTTAATCCCAAGGGGGTATTTGTATTAAAACACCACACGAAAACCACAAGCAAAGTGTTTTGTTTATGGTTGCACCACGTTCCCATTGACTTCAATGGGCAAATTTGACAGGCAGTGCCACTTGTCAAAAACTGCAGGCTTAAAATTACTGCAACCATTGCATTTGTGCAGCCCTGTCCTGCTTTAATGTTAGAATTTAAGTGAACGGCTCAATCACCTGTTTTTACCCCCTTTGTCCCCTGTGTAAAAGAGCCCTTACTCTCGTTAATTAAGCTTTCTCTAGTAACATTAAATATTTGTAATCTGTATGCTGCTGGCATTAGTAAAAAGATAGGAAGGTGTACAGTATTTACTTGTTTTAACCTTTTGTTTATTCATTTCTTCACTTGCTTCCTGGTTTCTAGCCTAGGCCAAAACAATCTCATATATCCCATGAGTCTTCATAGGTAGCCCTCAGAAATTCCACTTGCCTGCTCGCATTTTGCGAGTGGATTTTGAGGGCTGGCGAGAAAGGGCTGCCTGGAAGGGGGGGGGGGGGCAAGCACATCCGGCAGGCGGGTTGTATCCAACTCCTTCTCCCAGCAGCACTCGTGGAGGGGAAGAGAGGAGAGCAGGCGGCCGGATCATCATCACTAGTGGCTTTCATTTTAATAGCAGACTGTTCCCCACAATCGCTGTCACGCACAGCCCCGCCCCCTGGTCCCAGGACTTTGATAGACAGATCACCCATTCAATCACTAGACGAGTGGCGTGTATCAAAGTTCCCCGGCCAGGGGGCGGGGCTGTATGTGAAGCCGAGTGGCGGGAACACACTGCTATTGAAATGAAAGCTGTTCCAGTGATGTTCCTTGGCGCTCTGATCATCTGGCCGGCAATCCTCTTACTCTCCTCTGTTCCCCTGCATGGTGGACACAGGGAGGCTGCATGGTGGACAAAGGGAGGCTGCATGATGGACACAGGTAGGCTGCATGGTGGACACAGGGGGGCTGCATGGTGGGCACAGGGAGGCTGCATGATGGACACAGGTAGGCAGCATGATGGACACAGTTAGGCTGCATGGTGGGCACAGGTAGGCTGTATGGTGGGCACAGGTAGGCTGTATGGTGGGCACAGGTAGGCTGTATGGTGGACACAGGCAGACTGCATGGTGGACACAGGTAGGCTGCATGGTGGACACAGGTAGGCTGCATGATGGACACAGGCAGGCTGCATGGTGGACATGGTTAGGCTGCATGGTGGACATGGGTAGGCTGCATGGTGGACATGGGTAGGCTGCATTGGTGGACACGGGTAGGCTGCATTGGTGGACACGGGTAGGCTGCATTGGTGGACACGGCAGGCTGCGTTGGTGAACACGGGCAGGCTGCATTGGTGGACACGGCAGGCTGCGTTGGTGAACACGGGCAGGCTGCGTTGGTGGACATGGGCAGGCTGCATTGAGCCCTGTTCATAGGTATTTTTTTTCTTCCATCTGGAGGAGGGGAAGAGGGGTTTTCCTCCCGCCTACATGCCTGGGTTAAGGGAAATAGGATTCCAGAAAGAATCATCTGCCCACATTCAAGATGGCAATGGCAAGAAATGCTAGGGTATTTTTTCAAAGCAATTCCATAACAAAACAAAGTATGGATACGTGGATGGATGGGTGAATTTTCTTTGAATATGAAGAAAAGGAAATAGCATTTTCAGTCTGTGGTGCTCACATACAATTTAGTTCTGCTTTTAAGCTTGAGGGTCAAAGATGGAAGGTCACCTAGGGTCCTGACCCATCAATTGTCTGGCCTTGTGCCAATAACACACACGGCTCCTAAGAGCTACTACTTTAACACATCAAATAATAAAGTAACAAGTATTGAATATCACATATCAAATAACAAAGCTCTGTAAGTCGAAGGAATTTGAACAACGAGACTCTGATATTTAGTATTCTTTTTCACACTAAGGGGCCTGTGTTATCATCATGATGTCATGCAGTTGACAGGTCAGCTATTGTCACACCATAGGGACCTCTCACCTATGACCTATAATCTTAACAGGTGGGAATGTATAGTTTACAAACTTCAAGATCATTCAGAATATTAGGAGTAGGCTAAAATAACTGAAATGTAGAAATGAATATATGATGTTACATTTTGACCATAGATGTACTTTCAATAAATATGTCTTGAGTAAAGTTTTGCTCCATATTGGCTCCAGGGTGCTGGAAATTAGCATATTCAATTTATGTAAGTGATATCACCCCTGAAACAAGCTACAACTTTTCTACGAGTGTTTTTTTTTTTTTCTACTGTATATATATTTTCTGCATTCTCTTATATCTTTCAATTTGAAATCTCAAATGTTCTGCATGTTCTCTTTGTTTTCTCTCTTTGTTTTCTCATTGATACATTATTAAGATTGGAGAGCCGGAAGGTGACTGACAAATGACAGATGACAACACAAATTGAGCATCTTCACACACATATTAGTTGATGTTAGACTACGAAACATTCTCCTCTATTACATTATCATGTCATTTGCAAGCCTCGTGTGGGAACAATTTGGCTTCAAAAATGCAATCAGTGTCTATAATCAGGTTTAGGTCAATTGAGCCTCGTTGTTGCTGTGTAGAGTGAGATTATACTTCAAAGATCAGTTGGGGCTAATTAATTTGTCAATTAATCAATCAATTGATATATTAACATAAATTCTATGGAATCATGTTTTTGTTATCAAAATACAAAGAAAACCTTTAAAAATAAGTTCTGCCCCACCCCTCCCTTGATGGGGATTCTTATTAGAAACACAAATGCATATTTGTATGTAAGAAATTACATTATGCGTAGAGGTACACTATTTTGAATTTTCATATAAAATAGATCTAAACCCAACCACCAACATTTCATACAAATTGAAACATACAGTATTATTATGAAAAAAATGCAAAAAAAAAAAAAAAATACCATTCCGTGAGCAGAGAGCCTTTTCATGTTGCTTAAAAGACGACATTCAAGATACACAAATCCTTTAAATAGTATGCTTGGGGGATGCCTTAAGGTTTGAAGTTACAGAACTGTTTGATGTAGCAGTCTTTCAAAAGTGGCATTAGCAAAAAAACACAGGGTGGGGTTCACCTTCATACCAGACTCTTTTCCAAGCATGCAGCTTGGGTGGCCAGGAAAGGGATTGTAGGGAGTGTGTGTCCTCCTCTACTGAAATATAACAGGCCACATGCCTGTTCATTGGGGATTGGAGGTACGGTACCTTGCAAAGAAGCAGGATGGGGCTGACAAATCCCCCCCACAAGACACTATGTCTCCATGTTACAGGTGCAAAGGCCTCATTCCAATATCTGTCCAATATAATTTGGTCAGTGATGCCCTCAGGATCTCCACCTGCAGCAGACGGGGAATCTGACTGTCGCTTGGTAGCAATAGTGGAGTGGAAAACCATCATCAGGTGGTGGATGATTATGGCAGTGGGCAGTGTTGCCAACCCCTGAAGTAAAATTTACTAGCAAGACCCCAAAATTTACAAACACCACCAATTTTTTACTGGCAAAAATCATGCCATTTGCTGACAGAGCCACATTTTTTACTGACACTGCAAAAAAGTACCTACAATGCCTGTTTTTAGTGCTAAACAGTGCAAATATCAATATGTAAACTATAAACATGTAGCTAGCGCTATTAGCAATGTGTTTAAGTTAAACAAAAATCAAAAACCATATTTCTTCATTTACATGGTACGGGAGGGGGTCATGGTACAGGAGGTCAGAGGCTGTGTGGACATGGTACAGGAGGTCAGAGGCTGTGTGGACATGGTACAGGGGTCAGAGGCTGTGTGGACATGGTGCAGGGGGTCAGAGGGTGTGCGGACATGGTACAGGGGTCAGAGGCTGTGTGGACATTATGCAGGGGGTCAGAGGCTGTGTGGACATGGTACAAGTGTCAGAGGCTGTGTGGACATGGTACAAGTGTCAGAGGCTGTGTGGACATGGTACAGGGGTCAGAGGCTGTGTGGACATTATGCAGGGGGTCAGAGGCTGTGTGGACATGGTACAGGGGTCAGAGGCTGTGTGGACATGGTACAGGGGTCAGAAGCTGTGTGGATATGGTACAGGGGTCAGAGGCTGTGTGGATATGGTACAGGGGTCAGAAGCTGTGTGGATATGGTACAGGGGTCAGAAGCTGTGTGGATATGGTACAGGGGTCAGAGGCTGTGTGGACATGAGGAGGAGGGGGTCTGTCTCTCTGTGGATGGCTCTGCTCCTGCTCAGTCGCTCTGTCTATCTGTCCTCCCTCTTCCTCCTTCATACTTGGCTCAGTATAGCACAATACACATCTGAGGTCTGACTGACATGGATGGATGGTCAGTCAGTGCTCCATTCCAGAATCTTATCCAGGCCAAGCACAGGCATCATCGACCTCCCGGGACCCCTGCTGTGGTGAGGCGCCACCAAGAACGGGAGCTGGCCATTCAAAAATTGCGCCAGGCGGCGACATTACATCACTGCGCATTCGCCCACCCATGGCTCCCGGCCGAGAGTGTATGAGTTTTCCCGAGCCCAGCAGACTTCGGAATGGCGCATGTGCAGTAGCGCTGTCGGCCTGCAGACATCTTTTTTACGGGCACCCCGAAAATGGGGTGAAATTTACGGGTTGCCTGTAAATTAATGGGCGTTTGGCAACACTGGCAGTGGGAAACATTATTAAGTGGCAGGTCATAATGATTGATGCTGGATTTACAGAGCAGGATGACTTGATTGACAATGGATTTACAACAGGTATATTTTGTACATTTTTGTGGGGAATTTTTACTAACAGGCTGTTACACTAGGTGTGTGTGTTTTTTTTAACTTTGACTTTTGTTTTTGGGAATGAGCAACACAAGACATACTAATGTACCCAGTACTAATTCCCCTTGGAAGCGTGAAATCCTGGGGGGCCCCATGTTATAAAGGGGGTTTCCAGATTCTGATAAGCTCCCCCACAAACCCCGCATCCTCTTGGGGACCAGATGTGGAATAAGGTCCTTGTTCCCTACAACATAGGGGCAAGGCACCTTGCAAGACTGGAAAGCTTTCTTGGTATCGAAAAGCATCTGGTCTTGTGTGGTTCATAAAGATTAGGGGAATGGGGTGCATGCTTGCTGCTCTCCTTTTCTTGGCCACCCAGGCTTTTCAGAGCCCTGGCAGACATAACAGCTATACTTGTGACTTGACTTTCCATCTTCAGAAGAGAAAAGGAGTTATAATCCCTGACAGTTTTTTTGCCATCTGTATTCTATTCAGAAGATTCCCATTCATTTCCTGTCCCATAGCCGCAACAGAAAGTGAAAGGAAATCCTTTAAAGTGAGGAAAATCCCTGGTTGTCACCAGGGTCTACCAGAACAAATGTCCCCATTGGAAGGTTTTCCCCTGTTTCTGTTTTGGTAACAACTAAAATTTTGGGATTTTACTTTTCTTTGAATTTCAGTGAAAACAGTCACTAGGACAAATACAGAGGGCGATTCTCATTAATAGGGGCACAGATAGGCAATAAAAACTGACAGGTGTTCTAATCCCTCTCTACTCAATGTAAATCTAAAAATAACGTTACGTAATTCTTCGACATGCGTTTCCTCATTATCTGTTCTTATACTGGGACAGGGGGTTGGGCCGTTCGCTCACAACAGGATATTTTGAAAAATCGCTTATTCTCTGTTTAAATCAAGCCTATCAGCTCAGGTACAGGAGAGGAACTACAAAATACTGACTGAGTGGTATCGGTGCCTCAATAGACTCTTTAAGATACTACCTCGCTCATTCTGGTGGTGTGGTAGGAAACCTGGCACCATGCTACACTTATAGTGGTCTTGCCTGCAGTTGGTGCCATTCTAGGAAGTCATATTTAAATTTAGTGATCACATCATAAGTACCAGTCTACCATTACAACTGAAATTGGCACTACTTTCTATTTTCCCAGCTTCCCCTCAGGCAGCTAAAAGGGACTAACGTGTTTTCTTTTTGCTGCGGCCAGGGCTATCATACCTAGACACTGGAACTTCACCCTTGTACCTAGCATTAGGGAATGGGTGGTCGAACCCAATCACATCATGTGAATGGAAGAGCTTACTGCAGGCTTGCAGGAGAAGTATCCAACATTTACCACTGATGTGTGCTCGGATTGAATTTGCATCTTCTGACACCCTGAGATCTTACCTGTGATGCAGCTTTCTCTTTGCTCCGGATGTAGGTGTCGGAATGGATATGTGCCCCTGAAACAGGGCCCCTGCTGTTCTATTCTTCTTCTGTACTTTTCTTCTTCTGTCAGTTTCCCACTAAAGTTCTATTTCTCATGGTCTATGTTTGGGGGATACGATGGCTGGCTCACAACCTTATCCTTGTCAGAACAATATGATCACATGGTGCTCAATGCCTTATTATGACGTAATATGTGTAATTTTGTTTTTTTGCATGTGTGTGTATTCTCTGTTATTCTGGGATGGATACATATATGCACCTGCCATTTGTACCCTGTGAAAATGGTTTAATAAAGCTTTATTCTTTAAAAAAAAATCTTAAAAAAAGTGTTGTCTTCAGTTATGCTTTAAGAAATATAGTTTGGTCAACTCTCTGCTTGCAGGCTGTGATTGTACAGTGAAAGAGCATCAGGAAACTGATGAGTTTATCCTCCTGCTCCTTCAGCCTGTCAGTTTGTGCCTTGTAAGTATATTTGAATGGTTCCTAGTGCTGTCTTCCCTCTCCCATACTGAGTTCTGCTCTACAGGATATTTTAATAGGTTGATATCAAGATGAATTCAAGTACTAAAGCTGGCCATAGATGGATTAAAATTTGTCTGCTTCAGCAGGGGCCAGATGACTTTGGATCAGTGTGTGGCCGATCCTGTTCAACAGAAGTCAATTGTTAAAACGGACAAGTTGTAAAACTTTTGTCTATGAATGGCTGCAGCCACTGATCATTGTACTCTAAGACCCCATTCACACAGGGGCAACACGACTTGCAGGTCACCTCAGCGAGGCGACCTGCAAACGACTGCCCGGGCGACTTGCAAAACGACTTCTGTATAGAAGTCTATGCAAGTCGCCCCAAGTCTCCCCCGAAGTCGTACAGGAACCTTTTTCTAAGTCGGAGCGACTTGCGTCGCTCCCCTTAGAACGGTTCCATAGCACAGAACGGGAGGCGACTTGTCAGGCGACTAGGTCGCCTGACAAGTCGTCCCTGTGTGAATGGGCTCAAAAAGCATTGTGTCCCCATGTCAGAATACAATGTTATGGTTGAGGGAGTTCTCCGTCCACCTCGTTTGTGTGCATAGAGGAATCTATATATTTTTTTAACCTGCTTGCTAAATGAGAAAAAATGCTCAGCTATAGCCAACTTTACACTGGTTACATTTCAAAAGAATTCTAATTATTTGTATGACTACATACCTGTATTAATTACTATTGTTTTTATATCTGCCTGGAGTTCAGCTTTAAAGTGCTACTAAACCCACAACAGTAAAATCAGTGTGTATATGCAGTAAAGCATGCTTGTTATACTCACTGTGGATTGTGTTAAACGGCTGCTTGAACCTGTCTTCTCTGATCCTTCTTTTTTCCACTGTCCCCAATCCATCTTCTGATAGAACAGGGGCTAGGGTACAAACTGCACATCTAGGGTACAAACTGCACATGCTCAGTTTGGTGTGTATTGCTAGATAGTTTTTATTTTTCTTGAGAGAGTGCATGTGATCAGCACAGGGCCAATCAGCAATGTCCAGACAGAGGGTCACGGGTCCTGCAGCTTTATAGGACAACAGAGCAGAATGAAAACTCCTCCTACAAGCTTTAACCAGACACTCATAGACTGCTATATACTGCTGATGAGCAAAGGTATTTAGTAGTTTATATTTAGTAAAACGATTGCGTTCCCATGTTCTGTGTAATGTGGGAGACCAGATATAGTGAATGCAGGGACCTGGGTTTAGTAACACTTTAAGGTTGAGCTTGATTGAAGTTGATTATTCAGCCAATCAGCATTCACCTGTTTCTAATTTTTAATTCCTGGATGGGCTGACCCTTTCAACTTTGACATCAGCTGCATTCTCAGGCCTGAACGCCAATGCTGTGTCCAATCATAACAACACACAGCGTGCCTGACAGCAACACCCTGCTCCCACAGTCAGCAGGAGAAGTATTCCCAAGCATAATGCAAGAGAAACCTGCAGATTTATGTGACATATAAAGCCAGCTCTTACTTAGACATTCCGCGAGTCTCTCCCTATCACACACACAGCCCCATTAATTTGGTAACAGTGTATTCTCATTGCAGAGATATGGCAGATAAATCCATCTTAATGTGGACCACATCATTTCCTGCAGGCTACAAAGCTTACCCAATGTTTCACTGAACATTTTGTTTTAGCAATTCACACTGTTACTTTTTAATCATACTTTTCCTCTTTAACCCCTTCTGCCGCTTTTGCACAGCCAGTGTTTGCAATGCAGCGTATTGCTGCCACCTCCAGCACTGTTGAGTTTAGAGCAGTCTGACTCCTCCGTCTGCCTGCTAATCTCCCAGCAGTTCCTTTTCCTAATAAAACAGTGAAATCCAGTCAATGTGTCAGAATGAGGCGGGCGCGATCTTCGCTCTTCTGTGTGTCAATGGATTATGTGTCAGAAATAATTTGCTTCACATGAATTCTTTGACATCAAGTTTGTTTTCCTTGGGCTTTCACATAAAACGAAGCCTTAAAACATTAAATCATGAAATTAAATTATGAAATCGCAAGCTACCCTCACCCCCAGTTCAATTTATTTTAAATCTCCTTTTTACAGCATGAACATTTTCCCCTCACAGGACAGTGTGGTCATATTTTACTGCTGTAGTCTTCCATTAGACCTGGAACGTTAAAGGGCCAGTAAAACAAGAAGGATGTGTAGAATAAAATAGCTTTGAGCAGTATTCAAAAATACATTTTCTATTGAGAAAAGATACTGTATCTTGAAAAAACTTGAATCAATGTCTTTTCATAAACTGTCAATGTGGCAGTAAGGCTATTAGAATTTTCAGATGGATAAGTTAATGGCAGCCTAGATATCCCTCTCAGTATGTGCCCATTTACACTTTACTGTCAAGGTGCATTGCAGTAACACACGTGTTAAAATGCGTAGTACCATAATGCATGATATGTGTGCAGCAGTGCAATTCATTTTTAAAGATGCCATCAAAATTAATGGCACTACAAGGCGCTATCCCAATGGACCTTCAATGCTCGTGTGCAGCAGGAACCACAATGCACCATAAAGCATGGTACCACACTTCTGTGCAATGCAGTACATTGTCAGTGGTGTGTCACTAGGGTTAGTGCCACCTGATGGGGTAAAACATGGTGTCACACCCACCCCCCTCCCAATATTTTTTTTCATATATATTTTTACCCTACTATTCTCCTTTCTTTCAATTTTCTCTCCCTTTCTATCCATCTTTCTTGCTCTTTCTATCTCTTCTTATTTCCCTCTCTTTTCTCTCTATCCATCTTTCTTGTTCTTTCTATCTCTCTCCCTATTTCTTTGCCCCCCCCCCCACGCCTCTCTCTCCAGGGCCAGATTTACATCTCAGGAGCCTATAGACACTGGACTCTGAAGCGCCTCCCCAACAGCGTTGCCAACCCCCCACAACTTTTTTTACACACCGAGAAAACATGGAAAATCTATTGACAGAATGCATTTTTTTCCTGAGAACCTGAAATATGACAGCATGCTGCCCAACATTGTGGGAAATTAAATGTACATTTTGTACACTTTAAATAAAGCTTGTACAAAAAACAAAAAAGAGGAGCAGTGTGACACACTGAATTATGCACCACACTGCCCCCTAGCAGCGTGCCACACAGAGTGGCTGGAGCGCCAAATTGCTCAGGCTGCTCTGCGATTTCATGTTGTTTCAGTGGGAATTTGCCCTAAGAGGGAAAGAGGGGGTGGAGGGATAGAGACAGAAGGGGGGGAGTGGGAGGAGAGATAGGGAAAGGAGGGAGAGAGATGGGGGAGATGGGAAAGTAGGAGAGAGATGGGGGGAGATGGGAAAGTAGGAGAGAGATGGAGGATGTGGAGAGAGAGGGAGGGGGCTGAGAGAGAGATGGGGGGTGAGAGCGGGATATGGGGGGTGAGAGAGAAAGATGGGGTTGAGAGGGGGAGATGGGGGTGAGAGTGAGCGATAAGGGTGTGAGAGGGAGGGGCTGAGAGAGAGAGAGATGAGGGGTGAGAGAGGAAGATGGGGGTGAGGGAGTAGTGAGAGAGAGAGGGGGTAAGAGAGAGAGAGGGGGATGGCAGGTGAGAGAGAGAGAGAGAGAGGGGGTGGGGATGAGAGAGAGGGGGCTTCAGAGAGAGAGGGGGTGGAGGGTGAAAGTGGGGGGTGAGAGAGGGGTGAGACTCTCCTTCCCCCTCTCCTCACCTTCCCCCTGCTCCTTACCCCTCAGTTGTTTCCAGCACATCCTGTCCAGGCACACAGCCGGCTCTGCCATCCTCATGGAGGGCACAGACAGTACAGCTTGAGGCTTCAACTGTAGGAATGTCATGTACTGTGTGTGTGCGCCCAGACCGAGCCATGTTCAGTGATAGTTATTGTAAGGATGAAGCAATACTTACTACTCAGTCATTCATGGGCTCCTCCTCTCTGGTCTCTTCCCTTATCCTGGGCTCCCAGTCAGCCTCCTCCTGGTTTCTCGAGTCCTTCCTTGCTGCCTAAATTATCTCTGCCTCTCACGGGGCCCCCTACTGATCTCTGGCACTGCCTCTGTCACCAGCAAGAGTGGTGTGCTCCCTTGTGTCTCCACAGCATCCTGTGCAATATCATTCATTGTCTGTCGGGGCCTTCTGTCACCCCTGTAGCAGGTGTCACCCAGGTGCGGGTCACACCCTCTTAGCAACACCACTGTACATTGTGACGGAACCAATGCTACTTGGCCTTTTTTGGTTAGTTCTATTGAATTGACAGACTTTTTAAATGGGCCCCCTAACGCAATGCATTTTAATGTGTGATATGATACAAGTCAATGCAATATGCCAGAACTAAGTGTAAATTAGTAAAGATTTTCTTTAAATGTGCATCTAAAGCAAAAACATTGTGTTGTGTCTTACCGGACAGGAAGTTAAAAGCAATGCAGCTGCAAATTATTAATTCAACCTAGGTCTGTACTTCAGTTATGGGGGGGCTGGAGGAAGCATCAATTGACTACTAGTGCTGTGATGTCACCGCCCTTGTGCTCCATTAATGTCTGCGGATCCATCTGCTGCGGTGGAAGATGGGATTTTGTGTGAGGAATCACAAATTCAAAACTATTCTGGGCACCACAAGAGGAAGGGCCCCCCAGATTTAACAATAGGATAAGGAGCCGGGGGTTTTAGACTGTGACCATGTTTCATGTTACACCCTAAATATGGGTGTAGCATGAAACATGGTCAGAGATGTGGACTTAGCTTTCAAGAAAAATCTCCCTAATGAGGCACAACTCCCCCCTTCTATCCCAAAACCCACCTGGGGAGTTAACTTTCCCTACTCTATCCAAAAAATGTAAAAAGAGTTTTGGCACAGATACAATTAAAGCTCCATTCAGTTTTCTGAAAATTAAAAGTCAGCAGCTCTAGGGGTGTCACTGCCGCCCGATCAGGTGTAATGGACAAACATAGTTGCATAGTTAGTATAGAATAATAGAAGGGAGATTGCACAGGCCCACTAGCTCTGAATCACTCTGCTCCTCCCGCCCGTCAGTGCTATAGAAAGGCATTACAGAATGACGCTTTCACATGGGAGAGCCTTCCTATAACTGGAAGGCATTTATTAGAACAAGGAGAGGGGTCTGTGCACAGAAGGCCCTGGACTAGGAAGTTGGGGTTGGTATGGCAAAGGATTGGGGGGCATGGGGGGTTGCAGAGAAGGCCCTGGACTGGGGGGGTGCAGAGGAGGCCCTGGACTGAGGGGGGTACGGAGGAGGACCTGGGCTGGAGGGGGGTGCAGAGGAGGCTCTGGATTGGGGGGGTCAGAGGAGGCCCTGGACTGGGGGGTGCAGTGGGGCCTTGGGCTGATGGGGGTGCGGAGGAGACACTGGGCTGAGGGGATACAGATGAGGCCCTAGACTGAGGGAAGTACAGAGGAGGCCCTGGGATGGGGGGTGCGGAGGAAGCCCTGGACTGGGGGGTGAAAAGGCGGCTCTTGACTGGGGGGGTGCAGTGGAGGCCCTGGACTGGGGGAGTGCAGAGAAGGCACTGGAGTGGGGGGTGCAGAGGAGGCCCTGGACTAGAAAAGGGTTGGTGTGGCAAATACCCTGGATTAGGAGAGGAGGCCCTGGACTAGGAGGGGAGTACACAGGAGACCCTTGACTGGGAGGTGCAGAAGAGGCCCTGGACTAGCAGGGGAGTGCAGAGAAGGCCTTGGACTAGGGATGGAGTACACAAGAGGCCCTGGACTGGGTGATGCAGAGAAGGCCCTAGACTAAGAGGGGAGTGTGCCCTGGAATCAGGAGACGGAGTAGGTGGGAGTGCGCCTGCTTGGATCCCCCCATAGCAAGCTGCTTGCTGTGGGGGCACCCAGAAGGAGGGAGGGGCCAGGGGCGCTGGCGAGGGACCCGAGAAGAGGAGGATTCAGGCTGCTCTGTGCAAAACCATTACACAGAGCAGGTAAGTATAACATGTTTTTTATTAAAGAAAAACCCAGAAAACAAGACTTTAATATCACTTTAAGGTTAGCTGTGTATAGTAAAGGATATGCAATAGAACAGCTTTATTTCATTCAAATGAGTGCACTGAGGTTTGCACTGTAATATACTCACTTGTGGCACAGTCATTAAGGCATATGCTCATTTAAGCCCCTCCCACTATTAATTCAATCTGACCACACCCACATTTTTTGACGCAGCGCGCTATATTGCCACATGCCATTTTTCCTGGGCGAGGGGGGTGCCAAAAAAATGACCAGCCCCGGGTGCCAGATGTGCTAGCTATGTCACTGCCACTGAGCATGCACGAGCTACACTACGCATAGTGAATAGTCCTGCAGTCTTCATTGACATGTCCAAAAAAGACTGCAGGAAGGGAGGGGAATGAGAACTTCTGCTTTAGATCACCTAGGCGATCCAAGCGGAAGTGGGAGCGGGTGCCTGTCAAAATCAGGTACCTGCACCCCCCCCCCCCAAAAAAAAGCCAGATGTCATTTATTGAGGAGCAGGGAGAAAGGCCTTAAAGTGGAACTTCCCCCCTATTGGGTGGAGTTCAACTTTAAGGTGTTCATAGATAATTGTTGGACCAACTATAAATGACAGCCTTCGGGCCAGCCTTAGACACTTCTGAAAAACCATATTTGAGGATGGGTTTACACCTATGAGAATTGGGTGCGGGTTTCCCTGCATCCAATTCGCATGACAGGAGATTGTGAGATCTCTAAGGAGCCAGTTCACATATCTCCATTGCGGCTCAGGAGCGGATTGCACAAGAGTGCTGTCCGTCTTTGACTCCATTTCAGGGCCGAATTCAGGCAATAAATTGGCCCTGATTCGTCCCTGAAATAGAGAACAGGGACGCACCGGACCCCTGCTGCGAGCCCCATCCGTCTGCAGTGTGAACCCAGCCTGAAGGAAAAATCAGGTTGTTAAATCTTGTCTGACCAATGTTGACACCCCAATATTAAATGTCATCGGACTGTTTGTCACCATTGAAGCTGCAGATTTAATTTCATAAACAGCAATGCTCCTAAAAACATTTAGTGAATATCTGATTGTGCCAGATTTAGTTTTACAAAAATGATCAATAGTCAGATGTCCGCCTATGGACTGAGGTTACTGTAGGTGATGGCCATTTTTTACAGATGCTATTTGCATCATCTCATTAGGCAATGAGGGACAAACCAAAGTCATTTAAGAGACCACTAGTTAATTGTGAGAAACAGCAAGACAGTCATGCATGCTGTGCTTACTTTCATATCATATGGCAGGTTTGTCTGTCTGTTATTGCCTAGCAAGTAATTTTTTTTTTAAGTGAAAACTTGCAAAAAAAAAGCTTGGAATTTAACAGTTTTGGCTGTAGTTTTGCTTTAACCACTTACTCACTAGGCACTTAAACCCCCTTCCTAACCAGACCAATTTTCTGCTTTCGGTGCTCTCACATTTTGAATGACAATTACTCAGTCATGCAACACTGTACCCATATGAAATTTTTGTCCTGTTTTTCGAATATAGCTTTCTTTTGGTGGTATTTAATCACCGCTGGGTTTTTTATTTTTTGCGCTATAAAAGAAAAAAGCTTGAAAATTCTTTTAAAAAATGCATTTTTCTTCGTTTCTGTTATAAAATTTTGTAAATTAGTCATTTTTCTTCATAAGTTTTGGCCAAAATTTATACTGCTACAAATCCTTGGTAAAAATAACCCAAATTGGTGTATATTATTTGGTCTTTGTTAAAGTTATAGAGTCCACAAGCTATGGTGCCAATCTCTGAAAATTGATCACACCTGAAGTACTGACGGCCTATCTCATTTCTTGAGAACAAGCCAGGAAAGTACAAATACCCCCCAAATGACCCCTTTTTGGAAAGTAGACATTCCAAGGTATTTAGTAAGAGGCATGGTAAGTTTTTTTAAGTTATATTTTTTTTCACAATTCTTTGCAAAATCAAGATTTTTTTTTCTTTTTTTTTTTTTTTTTCACAAAATTGTCATATTAGCAGGTTATTTCTCACACACAGCATATGCATACCACAAATTACACCCCAAAACACATTCTGCTACTCCTCCTGAGTACAGTGATACCACATGTGTGGGACTTTTACACAGCCTGGCCATATACAGGGCCCAACATTGAGGGAGCACTATCAGGCGTTCTAGGAGCATAAATTACACATATCATTTCTTGACTACCTCTTACACTTTTGAAGGCCCTGGAGCACCAGGACAATGGAAACGCCCCAAAAATGACCCCATTTTGGAAATATAACACCCCAACGTATAATCTATGAGGCATAATGAGTCTTTTGAACATGTCATTTTTTTCTACAAGTTTTTGGAAAATGTGGCAAGAAAATGAAAATGCATTTTTTTTTTACACAAAGTTGTCCATTTATACAATATTTCACATAGCATGTACATACCAAAAATTACACTCCAACATAGATTCTCCTACTCCTCCTGAGTATGACGATACCACATATGGGAGACTTTTCCACAGCCAGGCCACATACAGAGGCCCAACATGCAGGGAGCACCGTCAGGTGTTCTAGGGGCATACATGTCAAATCTAATTTGACTACCTATTACACTTTTGTGAGGCACTGTAGTGGCATGGATGTGGCATGGATGAGAACTGATGTGGCATGGATGAGCATGAATGGGGAAGGATGAGCTGTGGATTGGGATGGCTGAGCATGGTTGAGCCATAAATGTGGATGTCTGTGTATGGATGGGATGACTGAGCATGAATGAGTATGGCTGGGTATGGTTGAGTATGGCTGAGTACGGATGGGATAGCTGAGTATGGCTGAGTACAGCTGGGTACGGCTGAGTATGGCTGGGTACGGCTGAGTATGGCTGGGTATGGCTGATTACGGCTGGGTACGGCTGAGTATGGCTGGGTATGGCTGGGTACGGCTGAGTACGACTGGGTATGGCTGAGTACGACTGGGTATGGCTGAGTACGACTGGGTACAGCTGGGTATGGCTGGATATGACTGAGTATGGCTGAGTATGACTGGGTATGGCTGAGTATGGATGGGGGTGGATGGATGGATGAGTATTGCTGAGTATGGATGGCTGAGCATGATGGATGAGTATTGCTGAGTATGGATGGCTGAGCATGGATAGATGGATGAGTATTGCTGAGTATGGATGGCTGATCATGGATGGATGGATGAGTATTGCTGCGTATGGATGGCTGAGCATGGATGGATGGATGAGTATTGCTGCGTATGGATGGCTGAGCATGGATGGATGGATGAGTATTGCTGAGTATGGATGGCTGGATGAGTATGACAGAGGGATGGCTGAGCATGGATGGCTGGCTGGAGGAGTATGACAGAGGGATGGCTGAGCATGGATGGATGAGGCTGCAATGGGCACAGATCAGCGCTGTGGGCACTGCAGATCCAGCCCACAGTGCTGCTGCACCTGATCTCTCCCCTCACACTGTACCGATTGGTACAGAGGGGGGAGAGAGGAACCGAACATGATGCAGGTTTGTTTACAAGTGATCGCTCCGTCATTTGACGGAGTGATCACGTGGTAAACAGCCGATGTCTGCGGCCATTTACCATGATCTGTGATGGGGATACTCCTGTATGTGCACCCGAGGGGGTGCGCGGGTGCGCGATTCTTGGAGGACGTCCAATGTACTCCCTCCCAGAGTTATCGAGCGTGCTGTAGCCATCATTCGGCTATGGCGCGGTTGTTAAGTGGTTAATGAAGCTAAGCATAGCTTAAAGTGATTGTAAAGTCTCATTTTTTAATTTTATTAAAAATAACAAACATGTTATACTTTCTTGCCCAGTGTAGTGGATTTGCACAGAGCAGCCCAGATCATCCTCTTCTCGGGTCCCTCTTTGGCTCTCCTGGCCCCTCCCTCCTGTTGGGTGCCCCCACAACAAGCAGCTTGCTATGGGGGCACCCAAGCCAAGTCACAGCTCCTTGTGTCCATTCAGACATGGTGCTGCGGCCCAGCCCCGCCCCCTTTCTATTCTCATTGGCTGAATGACTATGTCAGCAGCAGGAGCCCATGGCTCCCCGCTGCTGCCTCAGCCAATGAGGAGGGGAGTCCTGGACGGGCAAGATATTCCTACAACAATTGATGAAACTAGAGGGACCTCAGGTAAGTATTAGAGGGGCTGCTGCACCCAGAAGGCTTTTTATCTTAATGCATGCATTAAGATAAAAAACCTTCTGACTTTACAACCACTTTAAAGTATGTTTTTCTTGGTAATCTGACTGTACAATCTTTGTAAAATCTGCATTATCTAACCTACCTACCTAAACTAACATATGTATTCAGTCAGGTAGGCCCTTGCACTACATAGTTGTTGGTAGATCTAAAGGAGATTGTACAGTGAAATTGTAATGTGTGTTGTGAGCTAAATTCAAATTAGTGGTTAACTCCTGCTACTGGAAAACCTATTGAGGGAACTGGAACTAATTTTTTTTTTTTTTTTTTCCAGCTGTGACCCCATTAAGTTTCTGAGAGTGAAACTGTGTCAGAAAAGGAGCATTCTTGGAGCATCTTACATCTTACGGGGGTGTATTTAACCATTCATTTTCAAGGATGGTAAACTGCTTTTGTTTCTTTGATTGCCGGTGCTGCTCTTATGCATCAGAGTTAGATGAGGGCCTGGGGCATTAAGGTATGATCCCTACTACTTGTCACTAAGGAAACCAAATACTGTATACTTTGGAGGCATCAAGAGACCCTCACTGGTAAATATACATTGAAAATAGCATCGACCATGCACTCTTTTTTTTCTTCACCACTTTATTTCACCACAATCTCCCCTTTCTCTTTCTCCTGTTTTCTGTGGAACTCCTTGATCCTCAACTCAATACCTCATGCGTGTTAGTTTATTACAAAGATTGAGTTACTGTTCTAAATTCTCTAGCAAATGGGTATTGAGCCTGGGTAGTTGTATGTGAAAATCTTTGTATACCCTTTTCATTCACCTTATTCTTTATGCCCTGTACACACGGTCGGACTTTCCGACGGAATATGTGCGATCGGAGCTTGTTGTTGGAAATTCCGACCGTGTGTGGGCTCCATCTGACTTTTTCCATCGGAATTTCTGACACACAAAGTTTGAGAGCTTGCTTTAAAATTTTCCGACAACAAAATCCGATCCTTTAAATTCCGACCGTGTGTAGACAAATCCGACACACAAAGTGCCACGCATGCTCAGAATAAATTAAGAGACGAAAGCTATTGGCTACTGCCCCGTTTATAGTCCCGATGTACGTATTTTACGTCACTGCGTTCAGAGCGATCAGATTTTCCGACAACTTTGTGCGACCGTGTGTATGCAAGACAAGTTTGAGCCAACATCTGTCGGAAAAAATCAGATGGATTTTGTTGTCGGAATATCCGATCAATGTCCGACCGTGTGTACAGGGCATTATCTAATGTTGCTCTTATATTTGCCTGATAATGCTTTGCTGACGTATCCCTGTACTTTTTTTTCTTGGAAAACAAATAGAAATCATTGAAATCAAAAGTAGCTTAGATCAATAATAAAAAACAGCATGCACAGCAATGATGATAATCTGATGGCCCTTCAGCATTGACCGCATCTTTTCCATGTGAAGGTCTTTGGTCATCTTGATTGGCTGATGCAAGATGACATAACTCCCACGCCAGAGGAATACCATCAGGGGTCACATTTGTGGCCCAGCCCCATGCCCCATGCTCCAGGGGGCTCGTGCGACCTCCATGTTTTACACCTGGACAGGAGGGGTGGCATATACACAAACCGATCTCCTCCATTTTCTTCCTGCAGCAGCTGAAAGTCTAGTTGTCCACCTCTCCCTCCCACCTGCATTCCGCACTTGCAGGAGGAAAATGAAGGGGATCAGTTAATGTATATGCCGCCCCTTCTGTCTGCGTTACTCATCTCTGCTGGCTGGATCCCTGTGTATTCCCCTGGTCTCCCCTACTGCAGGTGATGTGTTCAGGATAGAGAGTGGAGGATGGGACCAATAAATATGTCATTTACCTGCCCCTTCCTTTTTCAGAAAGAACACAGTGAGTGATACGGATCACTCACTGTCCATTTATAACTGAAGCATAGTAAACTGTGTTTACTATGCTTTCGTTTGTAAATGAATGGGAAGCTCTCTAAAGAGATATTACTGTCCATTCATATTACTGTGCTGCTGAAACTGCAGAGGTGGAGATTGAGGGCGATGTCCTCAGTCTCATCTCTCTCTCTCTCAAAAGTGGGACAGCAGGGGTCTGTTTAGACATCTGATATTTCACCAAAGCCCCCCAACAGGGCTGTTTAAAAAAACTATAACAGTTAATAAAAAATAAAATTGTAAAAATAAAATAAAAAGGTAAAAAATAATAAAAAAGTAAAATAACCCCCCCCCCAAATAGTGACACTACTCACTGCCCTACTGATACCATCCAGAGCTCTACTGATTCCATCCTCTGCCCTAATGACTGACAACATCCACTGCCTTATGACTGACACCGTACACTGCCCTGCTGACATGTCCACTGCTCTACTGACCTCATCCTCTTCCCTACTGTTAAAGTCTACAAAGTCTACTGCTCTACTGACTGACACCATCCACTGCCCTACTGACATATCCACTGCTTTACTGACATCGTCCACTGCCCTACTGACACCAGTGGCGGTGCATCCATAAAGGGTGCAGGAGCGCCGCCCCCTCTCTCCTGGCACCGTTCTATCACCATAGATAGATTCATGCATTGCATTGCATGAATCTATCTATGGTCGCCGCTGACACCCCCTATTCACCTTTTCGGGAGCCGGGCACCTGAATTACAGCGGGGGTGTTATTTTGGAAGCACCTGATTAGAGCCGTAGGCTCTAACAGGCGCCCAAAAAGGTGAACAGCGGGCGTAATGCTGTGCGTTCGCTGTTCACTGAGCTGTGTGGTAGCAAAGCGAAGGAATTTGCTTTGCTAACACTGAACCGCCTCTCAGCCAATCAGGTGTTCGGGTCTGTTACCTGTCACCTGATTGGCTGAAACATCAGGCGCTGTGATTGGACGCCTGATAGAGAGGACGGAAGAAGACGTCGAAGAGCGTGCAGGACACAGCCGCTGACCCGCTGCTAGGCAGGTAAGTGCCGGGCGATGCACACTGGCAGCATTTGATGGGGCACAGTAGCGGCAATTGATTGGCACACTGGCAGCATTTGATGGGGCACAGTATCGGCAATTGATGGGCACACTGGCAGCATTTTATGGGGCACAGTAGCGGCAATTGATGGGCACACTGACAGCAATTGATGGGCACACTGGCAGCAATTGATGGGCACAGTGTCTGTGTTTGATGGGCACAGTGGCTGCGTTTGATGGCACAGTTTGGCAGCATTTGATGGGGCACAGTATTGGCAATTGATGGGCACACTGGCAGCATTTGATGGGGCACAGTATTGGCAATTGATGGCCACACTGGCAGCATTTGATGGAGCACAGTATCGGCAATTGATGGGCACACTGGCAGCATTTTATGGGGCACAGTAGCGGCAATTGATGGGTACACTGGCAGCAATTGATGGGCACAGTGGCAGCAATTGATGGGCACAGTGTCTGCGTTTGATGGGCACAGTGGCTGCGTTTGGCACAGTGGCTGCGTTTGATGACACAGTGGCAGCGTTTCATGGGCGCAGTGGCTGTGTTTGATGGGCACAGTGGCTGTGTTTGATGGGCACAGTGGCAGCATTTGGCACAGTGGCTTCTTTTGATGGGCACAGTAGCTGCATTTGATAGGCACAGTGGCTGCGCTTGATGGGCACAGTGGCTGCGTTTGATGGCACAGTGGCTGTGTTTGATGACACAGTGGCAGCCTTTGATGGGCACAGTGGCTGCGTTTGATGGCACAGTGGCTGCATTTGATGGCACAGTGGCGGCAATTTATGGACACAGTAGCTGCGTTTGATAGCACAGTGGCTGCAATTGATTTTTTTTTTCAGTTTGTTACTGACTGACACCATCCTCTGCCCCACTGGTACCATACACTGCCCTACTGACATCATCCCCTGCTCTACTGGCACCATCCACTACCCTACTAACCCTGTTCACTGCTCTACTGACTGACACTGTCCACTTTTACGGTAGGCTAAATTTGTATTTTTTCAGTAACATTTGTTTTATTCTATAGCTTCTAAGTATTTTCCTTACTATTTAGTTAGGCGTTGTTAGTTAGCTCCGAGGAAAAAAAAAAAAAAGGGGCGCAGAACCCCAGTGATCTTTGATCTCTTTCACGTTGTTCAGGTATATATCTACCATTGGAAGAGTGCCTACCCCTGCTCCAGGATATTCAAAAGAATTGAAGAGGTATGTCAAAATGTGGACAGTTTCTCCAAAATATTTTCAATTACCCTCTCAATATGTAAATAAAGATCTGAAATAACTCTTTAGCCACTTGGAGTATGTTGGCAAGTGGTGGGAGTATCCTGGCTCTTGGTGGAAGCAGCAGGTGGTAGTGGGGGGCTCCCAGATCAACTTTTGCATCGGGGCCCACAAGCTTTACGTTATGACTCTTTCCCATGCACGTGCAGTCATCCTGGCACACAGGCACTGTGCCAAGAATGTAACTTGAGCTGCACATTAAGGGCAAACTGGGCTGTCCACTAAAAGCAAAACGACAAAACAACTAAAACAACAGCATGTAACTCTCTCTTGGTAACAGTGATGGACCAACCAGTGCTGTCACATTAGGAGTTCATGAACTTGTGCGAGCTAAGAAAACAGTTAACATAGGACTTTGCTCACAGTAGTGATGCATACCTCCCAACATTTTGAGATGGGAATGAGGGACAACTACTATATATGTATGTAGGCATGGGACATGTCCCCCAGCCACACCCCCTTAAAGGAGCTTTAACTAAAAAAAGGTTAATTAAATCCACAAGGGACGTTTTTTTACCAGTACTTTTCCTTTATATTGGCTTTTAAAATTTACAAATGTAGCAATTTATAATTTGAATGAATGGTTTAGCACTGGGAAGCACTTTTTGAAAGATAAAAAGTGCATTTTATATACAACTTTATAGATCAGACCAAAATGAGGGACAAATGAGGGGGAAAGAGGGACAGAGGGACATTGCTCCAAATCAGGGACAGTCCCTCAAAATCAGGGACAGTTGGGAGCTATGGAAGGTAAGTAAATGCGTGATTGACTTCAAAACCTTACTCAAGTCTTTTTGGATAATTGAAGCAGGAAAAGTTTACATTTCTGCCGGTGACCTCATTGGGGTGATTTTTTTCCCACTTCCTGTCTCTTTGATGGCGATATAAGAAATAGTGGTGGTCATTAGGTGACATATAGGTGGTCATTAGGTGACATATAGGTGGTCATTACCAGGACAGGAAGGCACAGACTGCAATGAAATTACTATCTCTTACTTGCTCTACTAAAAATATGTTTTTGTCTGTGTCTCTGTGATGGTTCTAATCATTTCCTGTGCAGACAAAAAGTGAAACTAACCTGCCCTAAAGAGTGCCTAAGATATCCATTAGAGTCTTCTAATTGATATCTTTGTCCCTGTGGAGCTTCTTCAAAATGTAACCCTGGACACAAGACCTTGACTCTTCTTCAAGATTAGAATGAAGTCTTTCTGCCTCCGAATCTTGTCATTTAGCTGTGAAATGGGTGATGGCCTTAGTGTTCCTTAGAGGTTCTTGAATTTGAAAAGGGGTGCAATTTAACACAATGAAGGGCAGGGGTTATTTTAGTTTGGGGAGAAGCCAAGGCCCTGTGTGGACCCCAGAACTAGCACCCAAGGAGCTTCACACAGATAGAGGAAATGACTAATATTAAGGTTGCAAGGGATGCTTGCTTGACATCACTCATCACTGAGCCAATTTTTAGGCTCAGTCAGGTTCCATTTAGGTATAGGAATAGGCATAAGGTATCCCTATTAGGTATCAGAACATTCATAACTATAATAACGTCATTGATTTTAAACTTCAGCAAAAATCACTTTGGAGTATGTTGTTGCTTAGAATAGTAAATCTACATTACACCTTCCACTAAACTAATCTTTAAAGAAGACAAGTCTGATAATAGGGAAGGAGATGAAATAAAGGACAGAAGAGAAAAACTAAAGAGGAAGGGATAATATTTTATAGACAGTGTATACATTTACTTGTAACTGGTTTATTTAATTTATAAATGCTGCCTGCATCCTATAAAAAAAGAATCATTACTGTATGCATACATTATTATAATATGTAAAATAAATACAAATAGCTAATATATATGTAGCGCTGGTAGATTTTCAATCTACTGTTGATAGGTAAATTTAGTGGGTTATCTGTTCATACATAGTCAGATTTGCCTCTTTTCCAGCTTGGCTGAGTTGCATGTAGTTTCTCACTGTGCCTGTGGGTGTCGCTATCGTCATGGGTCGGTGTTGGAAAGGCAACACGTTGAAGCGCATGAGTGCTCCTCTGCCCCGGAGATAACTCGGTGGAGGTGGTCCTCTGAGTTGCATTCTGGGGGAGGGTATTTATGGGACAGATGCCATGTTTGGGGGTTCGTTTTGTTCCACCTGCTGGCCCTCCTGGCCGACAGGTATGTGCTAGGAGTACTACCTTGTGGTCCTCCGTCCGGGAGGCCCACGTCGCTGCAGCGCGTGGGTGGCCCAGAAGCCTGTCTGGGGCCTACCACAGCGGCAGAGGAATGGTCCTGGGCTGTCTGTCCTAGAGGGAAGAAGCTGGACAACTGAGAAGATCCCAGGGGAGGACCTGTCATGGAAGGATCATGCAGAATGCTGGTCTGGAGAGGGGCCTGGTGACTCAGTTGGAGGAGGTATCCTAAAGTAACCCTATCGCATAGTACTGCCGGGTCGGCTTAAAGCTTCTAGTGCTGTGTTTGCTATTCATCTTAAACCATTACATCCTGTGGCAGAGGACTGTACGGGTTTCAATCCAATCAAGTCTGTGGCAGAGACTTTTGTTCGTGCTGCGTACTGGCTGCTAGGTTAGTGAGAGGAACCTATCCAGGCGGGCAAAGATTCAACTCTACAGAGAGAGTACATTCATCTACAAGCTTTCACTTCCTAATGCTACACTAAGACAAGGTATTTGAACTTCCCTGCAACTTTCCTTCTACCTCTTACCTGCTACTTCCTTCAATTCATGTTTATTAAAGCATTGGAAAAGATACTCAAGTGTCCGGTGCCTACATTGACTGGTGTTAAACTCAACGGGACCCTAGTCTCGGTTCTGGTGAAATAGAGGTAACGAAGGTGACGGTAACAGCCTGCTTTAAACCAGCAGCTCCACAGAGAGTTATTGCTACATATATTTATATATATCTATATCTATATAGATACATATCTATATAGATATAGATATATCTATATAGATATATAGATATATATCTAGACATATACATATCTGTATATGTATATATATATATATTAATATCAAAAAATATTTGACAATGCACACACGTAGTACAGTATTATGATACCTGCTGGAGTCACTATGTCCTTACTTTACCTCACCAATTTCGTGCAATAGGATTAAATAAGACAATTTTGCCTGGAAAAGGAAGCTTAATGATTAATGACTGAAGCATATGAAGGACATATTTTTATTCTGTGCTTCATTAGGCAGATAGGGAGGGTTCCATTCTTATCCAAATGTGCTCAGAATTCACCATAAGGTATTTACTTTGCCTGCAGTCCACTGCAGCCCTGAAAAGGGGCAAGCTACAATAACACAATTCGCTTCTCAATAATGAAAGTGTACGAAAAGGAAAACAAATGTAGAAAAGTTCATCATATAAATGAGCACCTGTCATTTTTGTTAGTCAGTAAAGACAGATGTATGAAAGTATCAGAAGTTAAGAGATGCGCTTTCACTGCACAGACAATAGCTGCATGATGATAGGTATATAATATACTTCATACATATAAATATCCCTGTACTCCTCTACTATGCTATCTGTACGAAGGAACTGAGTCTCTGCGGGGGTGCATGTTGAACTGTGTTGTGGGGTGGGCTGGTGGAGTGTTCTAAGTTTATTGGGATAAGTGATGGAGTGTGCTGAGTACTGGAGTGAATTGTGGGATGTACTGAGTGTACTGGAGTGAACTATGGGGTGTGCTAAGTGTATTGAAGTGAATTGTGAGGTGTGCTGAATGTATTGGTGTGAATTGTGGAGTGTGCTGAGTATAACAATGCCCATGGTGGAGTGCGCTAAGTGTATAGAGTTCCTGGGTGGGTGTTCTGAGTGTATTGCAGGGAATGATTCAGTGTGCTGAGTGTATAGGGTGCCTGGATGGGTTTTCTGAGTGTACTGGGGTGAATGGTGGGGCATGCTGAGTGTATTAGGGTGGACTGTGAGGTGTGATAAATATAGTGAGGCACATGGTGGAATGTACTGATTGTATAAAGGTGTATAGAGTTGTGTGCTAAGTGTATTGGGGTTAATGGCAGTGTATCCTCTCCATGCATTGTGTTGTACATGGCATACTCCAAAATGCTCCATTCTGTATGCTTTGCATTACTTTATACACTGCTCCACACTAAACATTGTACTCTATGTTAGACAGAAGTTATGCATGTCACTGGGACGTCCAAATTCCACCTCATTTATAGCATAACTAAACCCTCCTATCCTTTACAGCCAAGGAAGCTGTCATCTTAGCTTCTGTTTGATCTGCAGTTGCCATAGTGCTGTACATGTGATCAGTTATGACACCGAACATTTGATAGCTTGGCAGTTTGGTTGACAGTGCAATCAACTGTGACAGTTATCATACATGACATGCCTTTAATGTAACTGATTTGGGAATCGGTTATATCCATGGTTTTTAATTCCAAAAAATAGGGCAGCACTTAGCACAATGCAATCATGTTTGATAAATCATTGCAATATATGCCGTTGACCAAAGTTGAGCAAAGACCATCTGTAGCCTACTAATAAGCTCCTGAGCATGCAGTGGTCTCTGAATTAGAAAAAGTAACATATTCCCTTAAGGCAAGTCCTGCCCCTTGGGTTCCAGGTAACCAACACGTCTATATTTGTCCCTATTGAAGAGTTATTTAAAGACATGTGGGTGGGACTGGTGGAGTGTGGGAGAGAGGAATTTGACCAACGTGTTTAACTGAAGTTCCCTTATCACTATGGGACATACTGGGGTTGATTTACTAAAGGCAAATCGATTGTGCACTTTGCAAGGGCATTTGCTCCAGAGCTTAGTAAATTAGGTGAAGTTTCACTTTGCAAAAAATACTCAGTCACAGGCAAGAACAATAAAAACACAGCATCTTGACTAGATGATGGAAGTCAGCAGAGCTTCCCTCATTTATTAAGCTCTGGAGCAACTGCACTTACAGAATGCAACTGGATGTCGCCATGACCTAATTGTGGCTCATCACTAGTAGAGGATAACTGGTGGACACTAATAAGAGGTAATGAAGGGGAGATGGGATGCTCCAGCCCAAGGAACCTGGTCAGAGTCCACACAATATACATATATCATACTTGGGGGGCACACCCTAAAAATGCGTTTACATTCAAGATGGTGCTGCTATAAGACCGTAAACAGAACAAAATAGATTCTACACACACATACAAAAATGTCGTTTAAATCTTGCAAGGCTATTTAAAAACACCTGAACACATTCAAAAATTCTCCCATAAAGAGGAGTTTATCTCCCATAGTTGAGATGCAGGATCTTTCATTCTAGTACTGTACTAGTGTAGGACCCACTGATAATGGGGTACTTTGACGCAGTAAGTGGGCTTAGCACTATATAACCATGTAGTGTGACCAAATCCCCATATTTTTGAATATGTTCATGTAGTTTTAAAAAGCCTTACAGCATTTAAATGTCATTTTTGTATGTGTGCGCTATAATCTATTTTGGTGTGCTGATCCTGCCATGGTTCCAGGATTCGAATGGTGACGGACATCCCACCTGAGAGGGATCCCGGCTATATCTCCAGGCATTCCCGAGGGCGTGAGCTGATCCGCTTACAAGGTGGCCCATTGGGCCTTTCGGGGAACTTGTCGCTTGATCCTTTGGTGGCAGGATGGGTGATTGAACATTTGCCCATCTTTAAAGACACGGTAGTCAGGCAACATTGCCTCACCAGTGCCCACATTTGTAGGACCACTTGCACCCTGCTGAACAGTCACTACATTCCACTTTGTCTACCAGGATACTGCTAGCATCCTACATCTCATTTTGCCTACCAGAATACTTTCAAGTACCCTTTGTTAATCCTGCTCAAGGGGACACCAAGAGCACCAACGCCAGGCTAGCTGAAGATCCTGGATATCTCCATTGTGAGGACCCTTTCTGTTACTCCTTCAGTATCAGTAATTTAGTGATTCCAGTGACTACCTTTAAAGGGGAACTTTACGTAAATGATTAAAGTGATACATTGCATTTGTGGCCTATTGCCTCACATTTAACTGCTTGGGTCTGTGATTTCAGGATTTGAGGGAAACAGACTGACCATTGTTAAGTCAGATCAGTTCCTCTTCATGCCTGAGTGCATAGGCCACTCTAGACCTATTTAAGTTAAGTTTGTTTGACTGTGTTATTTTGAAGTCTGCATTTTGGGTTTGATTAACACTATTAAAGACCACAGTTTTCCATTCTTGACTATTGAGTTACCAGATTACTGTTTGATTGTGGAAAGTCTCCCAGTAAACAAACTTCCTGTTCACTACATTTGTGTCTGTTTTACTGTGCAAGTACACTGTTTGTCAGGTGTGCCAGAGGGGCTGAGACAGTTCTTTGGGGTTGAGAGGCAGAGTAAAGGACTGAACAAACTTAAGCAGCTCCTTTGGGGGTATCGCTACAATTATAAAAAAATATATATATTTTGCCTAAGTAGCATGTATTGTGTGACTGCTAGTTGAATCCCAGAACAACAGAGAGAAGAAAGAACCCAATATATAGGAATAGTAAACGGTAAACAGTGGTACGGCAGTAAAATCTAATAGGTGTTCTGATCCATCTATACTCTATCCAAAACTAAAAAAAATGTCTTTAAATGTAAAACCAACATCTGCAGTGTCTTATAAATCAAAAAGAAATCCTAAGCGCCACTCCTATAACGTGATAATGGGAAGCCTAAAAAGCTACTGACACTAATCACAAGTGTCTTAGTCTGTTTATTTTTAACTCTGATCTGGTCTTACATGTGACAGATTTATTTTAAGTGTAAGGTAGAAGAAAACAAAATTAAATCTATCGTATTGTTTACTAAAAGCAAAACTATTGTATGTGCTGTATGTACATCAAACGCATAGTCTTGTTAAAGTGAGCTTGTGTAAGTAATATGACTTCTGTATAGCAGACCTGCTTTTATCTTCCCAAAGCCACCTGCTGCCTTCATCTGCTGCCAAAGCCTCTGAGTATCTTCTCATGCCCTACTCCTGGAAGTTAAAAGTTTTTCTTAAGGGCTTGTTTATAGCAGCAGTGTTAGGATGAGGCGGCCATAGTTGCCCAAAGCAGACTCAATGCAAAAAACAATTGATTTGCCCAATGCCCCGTGGCTTGTGTTCACTGAAAAAAAGTAGGATGTTGTATTTTTATACATTTCAACACCTTATATGACATCATAACACACTACTTTGTATAAGAATTACAAGTTGAAAAAAAAAGAAAAGAAAAAAAGCAAACACTGCAATACACACCAGTGTGGTCATTATACGCACAATAACACATGCTGTGCAGTGTGAATGGGCATGTATGAATATGTGTGTATGTTGTTTAAAGTGTATACTTGTGTTTGTGCTCCAGCTATACATTTTGTGGTCCAAATAGTTCACATACAAATGTATTATCCAATATTCACTGTAACATTCACAATTTTTTTTTCACTATACCAAAAACATTTTTCACACTGTAGATTTGTATTTGATTTCAGACTGATGGCCACTACTGTATTGTTCTTCAATGGTTTTACCATTTATTAAGAAAAATCTAAGCAGACGTTTTTGCAGATTTCTCTTATGTTACTGTGCAAGTGTATAGAGGATGTGTAAATATCTGAAGCCACTAGAGGGACTTATACAGCCAGAAGTTATTGGTAAAGCTGCATTCATTTATATGGAGCTTAGATGTAGTTTTTATGTAATGTTCTCATAGGTAAGGATTGAAAGTTAAATTTAGTGTGACAATTCCAAATCAAGAAACTACATTAAAAACATATTTGTTTTATAGCTATTATATTGTCTTTTGTATAGTATAATAGTATTTCAGTCCAAAATATTTAACTAAGTTATCCTTTTCCAAAGTTAAACATTTTGCTGAAGTTTATATTTACAGAATTTCCACTTCAACCACACAGCCATTTTTTTTCTCATGACAATTTAATCTAGATTATATTAGAAAGAAGTGATATGTTTGGTAAGTATTGAAAAAAAAATCTTATGTCCCAAGTTTAAAAATGGACAATTCTGAACACAATGACCAGGTCCTGGTCCCTTATAGGGGCAAATGAGCCTGTAAATATAATCCATATGTGCCTACGTGCTAGTATGAAGAATATGAAGCCACTATTGTGGTATAATGATCTGAACTCTCCTGTTATGAACTTAGCAATGTGATAATGATGTTTTTTATTCATGTATATTTTTTTTTTAGCAAACCTCCCAGTGCACAAAAATGTACAGCACAACAATGTAGGCATGAGTGACAAGTACTTCCCCTGCAGTCAATTATCCCTGGTGATGAAAAGTAAGTTTCCAGCAGAAAATATTATTTTTCCCTCTCTACCCCAGCAATGCTTTCCTCCTCATCCCTTTTCTCCAAGCCCCAGTCTCTCAAAAATGAATTCCACAAATAAGCAGAACATCCAGAATATTTCATACTTTGTAAAAGAAAAGTCCAGTGTATTATTGGAGCTAGGAGACTTTTGCATGCTCATGTACATGCTCATAATTCTGAACAATGGGGGTTATTTACGAAAGGCAAATCCACTTTGCACTACAAGTGCACTGCAAGTGCACTTGAAAGTGCAGTCGCTCTAAACCTGAGGGGTAGATCTGAAATGATTTTATCATCTAATCATGTGCAGGCTAAAATGCTTTTTTTTGTTTTGCTTGCATGTCCCCCTCGGATTTACAGCGAGTTTACTTCCAAGTGCACATTCAGTGCACTTTCATGTGCACTTGCAGTGCAAAGTGGATTTGCCTTTACTAATGTAAATAACCCCCAATGGCTCACTGCAAAATGGGCTTAGTGCATGCACAAAACGGAATGTACACAAGTGCACATGGACATGCACACCTGACACTGAAATTGGCACCAAACGGTCTATTTAAGCTGGACTATGACATGAACATATTGCTGATTGGTCTTCATCTATTTCCTGCTTTACCTACTCCCTGACTTGCTATATTTGCCTTCCCGTGCACAACCCAGCTTGTTGGGTCCCTGTCTGATTTGACCTCAGCTTGTACGCTGACTCTGCTCCTGTCCTACTATTGTGTACCTCACTGCACGGCGCTGTACCTATCATGGCTTGTATCCTGCCTCTGCCTATTATTCCTGTACCTCACTTCCGGGCAGTATATATATGTCATGGTTTGTATCCTGGGGAAAAGATGATCCGCACTACGGTGATTGCTCTTAAGAAGTATATTTATTGACAAGCCACAGTGACCAATCGCAAATAAGAACATGGTTTGTACCCTGCCTCTGCCTATTGTTCCTGTACCTCGCTGCCCGGCTGTGTACTTATCATGGATTGTATCCTGCCTCTGCCTATTATTCCTGTACCTCGCTGCCCAGCTGTGTACCTATCATGGCTTGTATCCTGCCTCTGCCTATTGTTTCTGTACCTCGCTGCTTGGCTGTGTTCCTATCATGGCTTGTATCCTGCCTCTGCCTATTGTTCCTGTACCTCACTGCTTGGCTGTGTTCCTATCATGGCTTGTATCCTGCCTCTGCGTCTGGCTATTGTTACTGTACCTCGCTGCCTGGCTGTTGATGACCTTCTGGCCTGTGTCCTGACTATGCTACTGTCTGCCAATCAAGTGTTACCATGTTCCTCTTCCTGGTTACTGTCTGGTGATCCACGGTTATCTGCATCCGGCAAACACCAGCTGGTGCAACCTACTACACTGACCCTTGTGCCACTCTGTGGGGGAGATTTACTAAAATTGGAGCATTCAGAATCTAGTGCAGCTGTGCATATTAGCCAATCATCTTCTAACTTCAGCTTGTTCAATTAGGCTTTGACATTAAAACCTGGAAGCTGATTTCTGGTTTCTGTGCAGAGCTGCACCCGATTTTGTCTCCTCCTGTGTCATCAAATCTTTTGTTACCACTACCAGGAGTATTGGACAAGAGGTGAAAGAGAAGCCCCCCTCAAGCTCATTCTCCACCAGGTACATGACACTTTGCTAAAGTGAAAAGAATAAAATCTAATATGTTACCATATTCTAGTACATTTTTTAATTAAAGGGTCATGAGAGTTGATTGAAAAAATATACTTTTCTTCCCTCCTAAATATATACAGAAATCAGACCCCCCCCCCCCCCTCCTCCCCTGGCAACTCTTCTCCTCTCTTCTGCTCCCTCTTGCTTTGTCCTCCCCTCTTTCCCCCTCTTTATCTCTTCTTCTTCTCTTTTTCTCAAATGGCTCATTCACCTCAATGAGCTCTCCCCCCAGGATCCACATGTCTACCTGCGGGACCATGGTCTGATACTCCTAGTTTCCCATACTTAACCTGACGCTTTTCCAATTCATTCTGAACACCTTCTTTAACTAGCTCTCACTTGCGAAAGCAGCCCACTGCTGGTTTCAGATCTGTGCCTCACCACTGGCTCACTTTATATTGGCTATATGTTACATCACTTACCGGCTTTCAGTGCACTGTAATATTACTGATACCACTATCTCCACACCTTGGGCTGCGTCCCTACTGGTTTCATGCACTTTCTTTGCTCCTGAGGAAAGTTCTCCCCCTCAGTCCGTGCGTCATATACTGTTTCCCTTTTCCTAATGTAGCAAGGTCTTTTACCTCTTTTGGGCTAATGAGAACCTCCAAGGACAAAGATAGCTGACATCCAATCCATTCAATATGTGGTGGGTTGTGAGGCATAGTGGGTGCAAAGATGGTGAAAGTCATTGGGCCCCAGCCACTTCTTGGATGAAAAAGAGGTTTTATTTCTTTTGACAGTCCTTTTTATATATTTTGGGGGAAAGAGGGTTAGGGCCAATACACCCTTAGATAGTTGCAAACTCAATTGGCAGACTCCGAGACTTCAATAGGAGAACAGCCGTGCAGGGAAAGGCCTCAGCAAGGCACCACTTCTGCACGTGCAGAATTGTTGTCTCCTATGGTAACAGTCCTTTAACCTCCCTGGAGGTATGATTATTTCAGATTTTAGATGCTGAAAGCAGTACAATTATTTTGCATGGAAATTTGGCGTTTTATATTGTAGGCCTGTAATTCTTAGGAACAATTCACTTAAATCTGTCCAAACCAGAGGCTAGTAGACATCCCGGGTATGATAAAGTTGGAAAAACGAAATCATAAATTATAATATAATAAATAACTATAAATAATTATACCAAATAATAATATAATAATAATAAAAATTATTCAATAATGTAATCAAATCAAAAACACAGAAATTTGCTCAGTTGCAGAATTGTCACTGTCATTACTTTCAGTGTTTGATGACGGATCTCCCCACAAATCACTATCGCTTAATTCCGCGAGTGATTCTAATTTATTATCGCTGTTTTCTAGCTGGTCTACAACCACTTTTGATGTAAAGGGACGGTTTTGGTTGCTATGGACAATCTCCAGTCTCCAGGCAGAAAGAACAGTTTTTATAATATAAAACTGGATGCAGGACACTGGACAGACCACTAGGGACAAAGGGGATGTGTAATTATTTGATACAGTAAGTAATCTATAAGATTACAGTATACTGTATCTATACTGTGTGTTTCACTTTTTGAATTTGGCGCCAAACTCCGTCCCCGTGCATTGCAACGCTCACAGGGAGCGGAGCTCGGCACTGTGAATCGAGCGAGACACGGCGGCTCGCAGATCACAGCGGGGAGACATCGCAGGATCCTGGGGACAAGGTAAGTAACCTCTACATGGATTCTGCGATGCGATCCTGGCTCGGGGTTACCGCTTTTGGTACTGAAAATCCACCCCGAGCCAGACTCGGGAATACCACCAGGGGGGTTAACAGTTCCTAACTCAAACGTATCAATTCTTTCAGCTCCACTACTTGTAGTTTTTCAATACCGAGCTCCTGGTCTCTCACTAGACCCACTGATTCACTGACTATGAATCCCTTGAGCTCCTCCAAGGTTTGCAGTGGTATCCCCTCAAGCATTTCCCCTGCTTCTCTTCTGAGTCCATAGCTTGGTACTCCAAATACTCCTCAAGCTTCACCCCTGCTAACTGGCTCGGTCCCTGGCTTGACACACAAGGCTGCTCTGCAAGCGTCTCCTCCGCTGATTGGGTCCCTGACTTGATCACCGCCTGAAGTTTCCAGATTCTCCACCGTGCCCTTTGTGAGAATATTGTTTCGGTACTTGCTTCAGTTACTCACTGTGGTCCCTGGTAAAGGCGATTGGTCCCTTCGTGGCGACAACTTTCCTTCCATCTTTGACCACTGACAGGTTCTCCGGCCGGCAGAACCATCATTTTTGGTTGACCAGCAAGCCGCAGTACCAACCCCTGCGCTGCCCTCTTACTTCTGGCTAGGCCCTCACACAGCCTGGCAACCATATGCCCCCAGGATAGGCCCAATCTCTGGCCTAGCAGCCCGGGTCAGACGACAAATGTCCACCCAGACGGCAGTCCGGGTGGCACATGACACAGATCACCTGACCTCATCCGAATATATAGGCTCTCCCAGCAGGTCAAGGGATTAAAGAAAACCCCTGCCCATTGGCTGGGACACCCACATACCCATAACCTGACCTTGGGTTGCCCTTCATGTATCTAGTACCACCAAATACCTGGCCACCTAGTGGTAGAAGAGAAAAGTGCAACAAGGCCAAGCTTAGGGAGAAATCAATAGAACCCTATCAATCGACCAAGATAACTACTCTTGGCAAGTAAATATGTGAGGAGCTCCCTGACTAAAGTCCAGGCTGCTACATTCTCCCCCTTCCTAAGAAACTACATCTCGGAGTTTGCAGAAAAAATAATAATTTGAGCTCCCAAGTCTGAGAGCGAATGTCCTGACAAAACTGGGATAGGTGGGGAAACAGGGAAAGCAGGGAAAACAGGGTTAACAGTATAATAGTAGAATAACATATATGTGGCGTGCCACATGAATAAACATTGGTATCACAAGAAAACAGTTAGTCACGTAAGACATTCAAGTATCAAAATAGTTATGTACATTTTAAGGCAAGTAAGCAATAATGCTATCACCTATCTAATATATACATTAGTAGAAAATATATAAGGGTTAGGGTTGTTGTCCGTCTAGACCCCTGTCTCTCCTTAGCCAAGGAAGACGCACGGACACAGCAGCACCTAAAAGAGAGAAATCAGAACAATACAAATTGCATTCTGCTCTATAAGAACTTGGTGTAATATGTACACAGTGATTTGAATTGCTTCTCAGCCGAAGGCAGCATGAAAATGTAAAACCATCCTATACATGTCTACATTATTTATATTTTTGAAAGCAGGCCCCATTCTCTGTAAGAATGCCAACTCCTACCATAATCAGTATAAAACTACAAACTTTCAGCAATACTTCGATCAGTGACAGTCCTGATATAGGTGTGTGAGTCCATTATTTGAAGAAATAGGCAATCATTTTCCTATCACAGCCTCTTCTAACTAACTACATGTTCAATGTCCATGACCAGTTACCATTCATCTGACTTCACTTCAGATAGACCACACTTCCCAGCAATTCCCTTTTCTTCTCCAAAAGGAACTCCGGGCACAAGGCATAACTGCATTTCAAATAAAGAGCAGCCAGGCCAAATTGCAAGAGACACACTTCAGGACACAGGTCCCCTTGCAAAAGTATCTTCAGTCTGGCCACATGGCAGCCAAAGACAAAAACTTTCACCCTTCTTTGGTTATCAACAACCTGCTGAAATTAACAGATCGCTCTTCAGGGTGAAACACCCCAACAACTTTCATCCTTAGGTGATGTGGCTCAAATGATTGTTCCCTGTAACTGCCGGCAGCATTCAGTCCAGCACAGTCCTGGCGTTACATCTTTCTGGGATTCTCCCATTAGTAACATTTTAAATGGGTATGCAAGGTAACTGTCAGCAGAGCATCCTTGTCGTCACATAACCCATATTTGTGATCCGCAAGGTATCATATTGACAATATTTCACCAGTAATATCTGGGATCCGGCAGTGTCACATCTTCTCCTTTGGCATTCACAGTGACAACGCAGTATTTAACATTTTGCTTGTCTGGCCTACAGAGGATAACACTGTCTGGATTGATTTTGCGGCCATAGCCCCAGGTATCCAGCACTAAAAGGTATTTCCCAGACAATTTAGGAGATAATTTTAGAAAGTCCACTTTGAGGGGTATTTGGAGGAATTCCCGGACGTCCTCATCCACCCACTGCAATTCCTTCTCCAGGATCTCCTCTTCTAGATGAGGAGGAATGTAGGGTTATAAATACCCATAATTTTCTGCTACCTTCTTAATGATGATACATTGGATCTTAGACAACCGAGGCAGGGTTTTAGGGTTTCCGTACCAAGATAAAACCCGAGCATCTGGGGCACGCTGAACTGGATACCCAGCAAGTACCTCTGGCTTACGATCCGCTTTGGAGCTCGGCATAGGTGTAATAGGCCGAGCTGTGGGAGCCCATGGATTCTTTTGATCCTCCTCGAAGGACCTGGCAATGTTGATCAGCAGAGCTGCACTGGCTAACAACATACTTTGCACACTTGCGGTAGTAGTAGCAGTTGTCTCGTCTCCCTGCATTGCTGATTAACTCCTTGTCACTCTTTCCCCACTTCCTGGAGTAAGACAGGGTGTCCGAAAGAGTTCCGATAAGTTATCAGACAAATCGCCCGAATTCGAGATAGTCTAACACTCATCGGCTGGAAGATCATTTCTCTTAGATTTCACCTTAGCTGGCATCTCTATATCAACTCCCCTCACGGCCACTGGCATCACTTCCCCCACAGGCACACCACGCTCACTGCTTGCTGACTTACCCAGCCCTGGAGTAAGACAGGGTGTCCAAAAGAGTTCTGATAAGTTATCAGACAAATCGTCCGAATTCAAGATAGTCTAAAACTCATCGGCCGGGAGATCATTTCTCTTAGCTTTCACCTTACCTGGCATCTCTATATCAACTCCCTTTACGGCCACTGGCATCACTTCCCTCACAGGCACACCACGCTCACTGCTTGCTGACTTACCCATCCCCGGTGTCTGGGCTGGGCTCAGCCCTTCCTTTTCAAAGCTGGCCACTCAGCTGTTGGCTAATTGCCAGCTCCTATCTCTCCACAGTGACTCACCTGTTGATGATATCCTGCTCGTCAGTCCTGCCTACTTCAGCCGTCCAGTCCAGATGATCTCTGTATCCACCTTGGTCACATCTCCAGAGATGCTCTCCTGTGTTCCTGTTAAAGACTTGCTTGGCTGACATTCCTTCTGGCTCCAGATCCTGCTTACTGTTCTACTACTCTCATCTCTGGCTCCCTGACGTTTTGGCTTGTCTGACTATCTGTTCCGGTTCCTGAACTCTGGCTATGTTTGGACTACGTTTACTCTGTTTACCTTTCTTTATTATTATTAAACAAGTGTGATTTAACTGTACTTCTCTTTCAGTCTGATTCATGGTTTCTGACACCCGGTACTTTTCTCTCAGGTAACCCAGTCATCAACGCAAGCAACCTGGCCCGACCTCGGCCCTTCGAAGTGGTCGGTGCGCTGGGTTCTGGGGTAATCGCTGTGGTAGAGGTACGCAGCTTCCGGGACACAACTTGGGTGACAACCAAGCTTTGGACATTACTCTCCGAAGGGACAGCAATGTTCCTGTCCCAATCCACTTGTAGGATTCTTAGAGGTAGAGTTGGGGAGGCAACAGATGCTCCCCGCAGCGTCCACAGACGATCCACGGCCTCAACTACATGGCCAGGACAGTACATTTTCCACAGATCACCCCCAGAGACTCGTAGCCTCCGGCTGTGTACAAGGCAAGCTGACTATTCAGTAGGTACCGCACCCCGGTATTGGTCACGACAGGCTCAGGTCAATGTAGACGCCTAGGGCAAACTTTCTCCAATCAGTCATTTCACAAGAAAACAAGGAAAAAGGAAAAATATACTCTTCTTCTTACTTTTATCAGATAAAATATAACTGAAGTTTTAAGCTTATGCTTCTCGCTGGGTCTCCAACATGACTGATCTGTCTGTGTGTTTAAATTACTTTGCAATAATGATGTAGTGGGTTGGTATCCATGTCCCTGAAGTAGCTCACTTGTTAAAAAATATCTTCCTTAGAACGATAAGCCTGACATGTAAAACCTTAGGATCTACTGTTTTTTAATCCCTTTTCGTCACTAAAATATATCTGACTATTGACTATTTGACTATATTTGATATCATTGACTTTGCTTGCCATCATTTGCTATTGGCCTACTCAGTACTCCATTTGCTGTCCGTGTGGCACATGTTTATGTCTATCCCTTCTGGGTTATTAAAACTAAAATATGAATTTCCTCGACATAATCTGCCCATAGTGGCTGAGTCAGTGGAGCTGCTGTGCTTGCTTGCAAATGAAGCCTCTTGGTTTTAACTCCCCTAGGCAGAAGTCAGCCTTCTCTGGATTCTATATGTGTATCCCTGTGCATTAAAAATGCTAAATCTCAGTGATATACAGTAAATGTTTTGATATTCCTGACATTTTATTCCCCCTCACCAATGCACCACAGTTGTGTAAATGTCCTCATCTGTCTGCCTCTGTTCACTATGGCCTTCATTCGCTATTCTATTCAGTACACCCTACCCTTTAACTAAATGCTTGTTCAGTTTCCTACAAGAATCTGTATGTGTGAAATGTAGATACACTATATTGTCAAAAGTATTGGGACTCCTGCCTTTACACGTACATGAACTTTAACCACTTTAAGACCGCCCCACGCAGATATACTGCGGCAGGGCGGCCCTCCTACATTAAATCACTTATCTGTACATGATCTTGTGCACGGGGTCTGGGGCGTGCGCCACTGATGACCCGCTCCCACAGTGATTGGATTCAGCGGTAGCCAATTGGCGACATCTGCCGGGGCCCAACGATCGTTCTGAGGAGAGGCAGCACGGTGGTCTGCCTATGTAAACAAGGCCATTCTGCCAGAGGGTAAAATGGAGATCTTGTGTTCCTGCTAAGCAAAGCACTCCCCCCACAGTTAGAAAGCACCCCCCTAGGGACACACTTAACCCTTTTGATTGCCCCTGATGTTAACCCCTTCCCAGCCAGTGTCATTAGTACAGTGACAGTGCATTTTTTTAGCACTGATCAATGTAATAATGTCACTGGTCCCCAAAAAGTGTTAAAAGTCTTAGGTGTCTGATTTGTCCGCCACAATGTCACAGTCTCGCTATAAATCGCTGATCGCCGCCATTACTACTAAAATAAATAAAGAAATAAAAGTTCCATAAAAATATTCCATAGTTTATAGACATGATAACTTTTGCACAAACCAATCAATATACGCTTATTGGGATTTTTTTTACCACCCATATGTAGCAGAATACATATTGATTGAATTTCAAAAAGCCTTAGGAACCGAGCGTAGTTCTTTCTTGATGTATAAACCTGCACGGATTCTAATGAGACCTTTAAGTGGTCACTGATTACTTCATTCTCCACTCAACATGCACAGTTTAAGTCCATCAGTCATAAACATTGAGACAGATTAAAAAGGGATAAAGTTTTAGGTTCGTTATCGGACCAGCCCAGAGTGATATATAAGGGTGTTCCATCTTTGCAAAGCAAAATTGCACCTAATATCATCAATCCCCCCGTAAGAGCATCCTTTTTTCATAACCTCAGTGGATACTTCCCATGCAAGAAGTGTAATGTATGTGGTTTCGAATACACAAGGACGACATAAGACCCTACAGTTTAAATCTGCTTCTACCAACCATTCATACGACATCAAACATTTTTTTACATGTGCCACAAAGAACGTGGTATATTTGCTTACCTGCCCTTGTGGCAAGCAATATGTGGGGAGAACAATCCGTGCTTTTTCTGTAAGAGCTAACAAGCACATAACCCTTATTTAGAAGGGGGACACTAAACATAATGTCCCCAGACATTGTTGACAGTTTCATAACAGAGATCCCAGAGGTACAGAATTTCTGGTTATTGACAGGTACATTCCCCCTTGGAGGGGCAGGGAAATAACCAGGGGCATGTCACGCCTCAAAACTTTTTGGATTTATGAGCTTCAATGCCACTCCCCTTTAGGTTTAAACATTGAATGGGACATTAATGCATTTATTAATAAGTCATGATAATCAATTATGCATAATACATCTTTTGTCTCTAATTTTAAAATTTCAATTTCTTGAAAAGTTCTATTTTTATTTCTATTTCTATTTTTTTTACTTTTATTATTCTCCTGATTTTTCTAATTGCACTATATAGATTGTATCAATTAAGCAGTTGTAAAAAAAAAGTAAATTAATTGTACTTGATTATACTTATCAGTTGTATAACCTTTTTTATATATGGGAGCTTTATGATAATGACCAGTCCTGTGCTTGCTTCATTTTTATATATTTTTTCTTTATTCGGTGTTTTTTAAAATGCTTACAACTCTGAATGTGACTACTCGCTTCCTCTTTGTAAAAAATACATGGTGGTGTCATTGCCTTTAACTTCCTGTTGATGATGCGGTGCACATATCAGCCGCTCTGGTTATTTCATATCGAGGCTTGAAGATGGTCTGATGGGAGTGATCTAGGTGAGGTTAGCGCTGACGTCCATACAGGGCGTTTTGCATGTCAACCGATTTGTACACTCTGTCCGGTGATCAGAGCGAGGCTTGACCAGCATCAACCCCCCCCTGAAGTGTCTATGGTTTATTCAACTTAAATCAGATTGAGGCTTGGAACGAACGCCCCAGCGTCAATTTGCTAAACAGGAAGCACCATGTTATCTTGTCAGAAGCACAGATCGCAATCACAGGTAGGTATTTACAGGATTGGGGGGTTTCATATCTTATTTAAACGCAGTGGCTACAGTAGGCTCATACCCCAGATGATGTCTACTTAGATGAAACGCGTTGGGACAAGCCCTGCGGATGCCATTGCGTTGGTCATATTGTACATTATAAGCACTTTTTACACCTACTAAATGTGAGTGTTCCCTACTTTTAATAAATGTATACATACATTTATAATGGTTTACACTATGTGGATTTTTTTCTCCCTTTTTTTGCCTGTATTGTGTGACCGCTTAAGAGGACCCAGCATATCATGCTGGCCATTCCCAAAGATTTCTGACTTGTGTTGATCCCTGGACGGATGGACCATCTTCCACTCTGATCCTGACTACAGGCGTAGATGTTCCATGCATTGGTGTTTCACATCACAAGCCTTACTGACTCATTGTGCATAAGCCCATTCGAGTCCTCTTACTCCGGTAAACCTTTTCACAACCGGTGGTGGTTTCACTGTTGTTTTTTCACTTAAACATAGATGTCACATGGAGAAGTCTTTCCTGGTTTAGAAGTCATTTTCTTCCCAGTATTTGTTTATGGACTTTTTTCACTGATGATAATATATGGACTCACTGAATATTGGATGTCTCATGATATTCATGCCATGGTTCTATATTAATATTGTTTGTAGTTATTTACATTTCACATATTGATTTTCCATGCCATTTTTTACACACAAATGTGTAGATATACATCATTTTTTGTGGTTATTCACATTCACTTCATTGTTTTTACACATTTGAGCGCTGCACATAATTTCTATATACATTTTTTGGTTTACACTTTGTTTGGAGTTGTGCTGGCTGCTATTTGATTATCTTGTCAGCGCGATATATACCAATTTCTCCAATTTTACTTGAGTAATTCGGGACCTGGCGCAAATGACTGGATAATTAATGTAAATGTCCACAACATTTATCAAATCCTTTAGTAATCAAACCAAATATTTAGTACCTTTTATTTTTTCATTTTAAGAAAAGAGTTGCAAAACACAAGATATACATGGTACTCGATGAGTGGAGCTCACGTGTCTTAAAGGGGTTGTAAAGGTAAAAATTTTTTCACCTTAATGCATTCTATGCATTAAGGTGAAAAAACTTTTGACAGTACCGCCGCCCCCAGCCCCCCCGTTTTACTTACCTGACGCCTCGAATCTTCGCTCCTCGTCCTCGTCAGCTTCATTGCAGCTCAGATTGGTCGCTGATTGGCTGCAGTGGATGGATTGAAAGCAGCGCAGCCATTGGCTCGCGCTGCTGTCAATCACATCCGATGACGCGGCGCGCCGGGGGGCGGGGCCAAGTGATACAGCGAGCGGCTATAGCCGCCGGCTGTATCACGAGAGCGCGCCCGCAAGCACTCACCACCGTGCGAGGGAGCTCGCATGAAGGTGGTAAATGCTTGCGGGGAGGAGCTGAAACAGCCGCCGAGGGACCCCAGAAGACCAGGTTCGGGGCCACTCTGTGCAGAACGAGCTGCACAGTGAAGGTAAGTATAACATGTTTGTTATTTTAAAAAAAAAAAAAAAAACAACTTTACAACCCCTTTAAGCTGTGAACACACTGTACAAATTTTGTTACATGGGTGGCGCTGTTGGCCACCTCCCACCTGCCAACATTCTATTAACAAATCACAGAAGAAGGGTGGAAAATTGTCAGCTGAACAGTGGCTGCATCCAATTAGATGCAGATCCAATTAGATGCAGCCGGTGTTTGGGTATTCAGACAGGTGCCGGCCTGTACAGCATGGATAGAGGAATGTTGTCCATCCCTTGTAATAGCAATACAAGACGTCAAAAAAATGTAAAGAGACAGTGTAAAGGATTTTAAATTAAGTAAATAATGTTATAACAAAAAAATGTAAGCACCCCGTCCCCCCGTACTCACATGCAAAGATACGTAGGTCATGCACGCATATGTAAATGGTGTTCACACCACTCATGTGAGGTATTGCTGTGAATGATATAGTGAGATCAATAATTCTAGCACCAGACCTCATATGTAACTCTAAATTGGTAACCTGTAAAAGTTTTTAAAGCGTCCCCATGGAGATTTTTAAGTATCGTAGTTTGTCGCCATTCCACAAGCGAGGGCAATTTTAACCACTTCCGGACCGCCCACCGCACATATACCCAGCTGCAGGAAATGACGTACCTGTACGTTGTTTCTTACATGAGACACTGTAGGCGCATGGCCGATGCACGCCGGGGGAGCACGTGTGGAGAGGCAGAACAAGGATCTGCCTATGTAAACAAGGCGGATCCCCATTCTGACAGGGGACAACATGGAGATCTGCTGTTCCTAGTGATCAGGAACAGCGATCTCTGTGTTGTTCCAGTAAGCCCATCCCCCACACAGTTAGAACACACCCAGGGAACACAGTTAACCCTTTGATTGCCCCTAGTGTTAACCCCTTCCCTGTCAGTGTCATTTATACAGTAATCAGCGCATTTTTTTTTAGCACTGATCACTGTATTGGTGTCACTGGTCCCCAAAAAGTGCCACTTAGGGTCCGATTTGTCCACCGCAATGTCACAGTCCCGCTAAAAATTTCAGATCGCTGCCATTTTCAGTAAAAACAACAAAAAAATGTAAAAGTCCCTAAATCTATCCCCTATTTTGTAGACGCTATAACTTTTGCGCAAACCAATCAATATTCACTTAATGGGATTTTGTTTACCAAAAATATGTAGCAGAATACATATTGGCCTAGACTGATGAATACATTTTTTTAAATATATTTTCTTCGATATATATTATAGCAAAAAGTCAAAACGTGTTTTTTTTTTAAATTGTTACTCTTTTTCTGTTTATAACGCAAAAAATAAAAACCGCAAAGGTGATAAAATATCACCAAAAGAAAGTCCTATTTGTGGGGAAAAAGGGACATCAATTTTATTTGGGTACAGCATTGCACGACCGTGCCATTGTCAGTTAAATCGATGCAGTGCTGTATCGCAAAAAATGGCCTGGTTATTAAGGGGGTACATCTTTCCGGGGCTGAAGTGGTTAAAGCCTGTCATGTTAGGTATGTTTTTACCTACCATAACATCATCTTTTATATTTTACCAAACAATCATGCCCCGTACACACGGTCGAATTTTCCGACGGAAAATGTGTGATAGGACCTTGTTGTCTGAAATTCCGACCGTGTGTAGGCTCCATCACACATTTTCCATCAGATTTTCCAACACACAAAGTTTGAGAGCAGGATATAAAATTTTCCGACAACAAAATCCGTTGTCGGAAATTCCGATCGTGTGTGCACAAATCCGACGGACATGCATGCTCAGAATAAATAAAGAGATGAAAGCTATTGGCCACTGCCCCGTAGATCTGAAATGAGTGGAAGCTCAGCTGATTTTATCATCCAATCATGTGCAAGCTAAAATGCTGTTTTTTATTTTCCTTGCATGTCCCCCTCGGATCTACAGCGACTTTACTTCCAAGTGCACTTTAGTAAATAACCCCCTAGTGTCACATAAAAAATTGCAACACCCACCATTTGTATTGTCTAGGACCTCTGCTTACAAAATATATAATGTTTGGTTTTAGGTAATTTTCTAGTGAAAAAAAAGCTGAATTTTACATTTGTGTGAAAAGTGTCAGAATAGGCTTGAAGAGCAAGTGGATATACAATTTTTGTTCTTGAGTTTAGATATACGGTACTTTAAATTTGGAGGAAAGCTCCAGAGACTGCACTGCTGTTTTATATTTTATATTTTTCCTGTGAAACAGAGGTGTTCTAGACAATAAAGATACATCCCAAGTACAACTGAAAATTAAGCTTTAAGATGCATACAGAGACCACAGCCCATCTGCTTAATGCTTCCATTCTTCATCCAAGTATTGTTGTAGTGCACTAGGCAGTGTGGTGCACGATTCAAAGCATCACACAGATCTCTTTTTCTTTTGTTTGTTTTTGTACAAACTTTATTTGAAGTGTACAAAAGTACACTTCATTCATGGAATTGTACAGCAGCGTGATGCCCTGCGCTGCTGTACACTGCGCTGTAATAAAATGCAGCATGTCTACATTTATCACAGCACACTGCAGTGTATTTCCAGACTGCATGAATGAGACACACAGAAAACACATTTTTCTGTGTGTTCTTGTGGTGACAGGCATTTTATAATGCAGCAAAAAGTCTGTTAGTTTACTAAAGGCAAATAAACTGTGCACTCTGCAAGTGCAGTTGCTCCAGAGCTTAGTAAATGAGCTGAAGCTCCCCTATCTTCCATCATCCAATTATGTGCAAGCAAAAATGCTGTTTTTTTTTCCTTGCACGTGATTGGGTATTCTTTCCAAAGTGAAGCTTTACCTCATTTACTTACAAAGCCATCCACAACTCTGCCCCCAGCTGCATCACTAACCTAGTCTCAAAATACCAAACCAAATCATTCTCTTCCTTCCTCCCAAGACCTCCTGCTCTCTAGCTCCCTTGTCACCTCCTCCTATGCTCACCTCCAGGACTTCTCCGGAGCCTCTTCCATCCTCTGGAATGCTCTACCCCGATCTATCTCCTACTCTGTCCACTTTCAGAGGACCCCTGAAAACTAATCTCTACAGAGAAGTCTATCCTGCCTCCACCCACAACTGTACATGTATTTTCTCCATCAGCCCATCCCCCACAGTTATTACCTTTTGTATCTCTTGATCCTCCCTCTTAGATTGTAAGCTCTAAGGAGCAGGGCTCTCTGATTCCTACTGTAATAAAGTGTATTTTAGTTGTACTGTCTACCAGGGGTATTGCTAGGTCTACAAAAGATCTGGGGCTAGAGCCCATAGTAGCGAAGTAAAGAAAGTCATACGCTTGGGCGGGCATACACATGTATATAATATTCATACACATAGATAGATCTATTTATCATCAGGGTCCCCAGAGAGCCTCCCCCTTACATCAGGGTCCCCAGAGAGCTTGTCACATCACCTGCCAACAGATGCAGATTGTTACATACAGAGAGGCTAGGGCATATAGAAAGGCTAGTGTATACAGAGAGGCTGGTGTATATACAGAGAGGCTAGTGTATACAGCTTTCCGTGCAAGGTCTGCACTCACGTGCTTAGGAGCTCAGTGTGAGAAACTTCCTCCCGACTCTATGATATGGGCAGAGCAAGGAGGAGACTCGCTCTCACACTCATCTCCCTTCTCTGGATGTCAGTGAAGCACGGAGTGCAGACAGTGATGTGACAGTCAGCCCAGGACACTCACGGTAGGGCCAGCCCTGGACTCAGGGCTATTGGCCCCAGATTCTGGGCTCCAGCCTCAATAGCCACACCTTAACGACGCTAGTGCTGTCTACCCTCAAGCAGTAAAGCGCTGTGTAAACTGTCCTGTAGAACAGTGTTTCTCAACTCCAGTCCTCAAGGCGCCCCAACAGGTCATGTTTTCAATATTTCCCTCAGATGAAATGGCTGTAGTAATTACTAAGGCAGTGAAACTGATCAAATCACCTGTGCAAATTAATGGAGAGCCTGAAAACATGACCTGTTGGGGCGCCTTGAGGACTGGAGTTGAGAAACACTGCTGTAGAATAATAATAATACTAATAATTTACTAGGCTCCGGAACAACTGCACTTGCAGAGTGCAATTGCCCTTTGCAAAGTGCACAGACTATTTGCCTTTAATAAATAAACCCATATGCGTGAATTAGCCTTTACTGCAGAGCACAGGTAGGCACCAAATGTCACCTCACAACAGCGCAATGCACCAAGCTGTTGTGCAGAAACATGAATGACGTCACTTCGTGCACTTCAAATAAAGTTTTAAAAAAAGCAAACAGTGTAATGCACTGAAAGAAACATCATACCATCTCCTCACCATGGCTCACTGCAATTGAAAACGAACAGCTTAAACTGAGCGTTTAGTATGCAGTAGGGTTGTCCCGATACCGATACTAGTATCGGTATCGGCACCGATACCGAGCATTTGCCCAAGTACTTGTACTCGGGCAAATGCTCCCGATGCTTCCCCCGATACCTAGAGGACAGCTGTGATCGGCGCGTGGGGGAGTTACAAGATTCTCCCCCAGCGGCTTTCACCAGCTTTAGTGACATACAGCGGTGATCGCTCACAGCTGACTGTCACTGCATCCTCCTCCATGCCCCCTCCTTTCCTCTGTGCCTCTCCGCTGTCCCCTGCATTCCTCTCTCCTTATCTGTCCCCCTCCGTTCTCCCCCTCAGTTCCTCCGTCCTCCTCCTCCTTCCTTCGTGTATGGATAGAGTCAGCTGACTCTGTCCATTCACATAACTGAAACATTGTAATCTTCTGTGATTACTATGTGTCAGTTTATAAATGGAGAGAAGCCGCTGTCTTCTCTCCATTCATTCTCAGTGCAGCTGAGGCTGCAGAGAAAGGGACTGGGGAATCTCTATCCTCGGTCTCTTCCTCTGTCTCAAGGGGGAGATATCAGAGGTCTGTTAAGACCCCTGATATCTCACCAAAGCCCCCCAAAAGGGCTGATTAAAAAAAAAAAAAAAAAAAAAAAAACAATAAAGAATAAAAAAATATTATTGTAAAAAATAAAAATTGTAAAAAAAAACAAAAAAAACACACACACATACAACGTTCACCCCCCCCCCCCCAAAAAAAAAAATAGCAAAAAAAAAACTGTCACGTGACATTAAAAAAAAAGTATTGGTAATCGGTATCGGCGAGTACTTGAAAAAAAGTATCGGTACTTGTACTCGGTCCTAAAAAAGTGGTATCGGGACAACCCTAGTATGCAGGCAGTGTGGACAAGCCGTAAGTGAACATCTTATTTTAGCACAACTATAGTGTATGCTGGATGGCATTAGTAGCTCACTAATTGCTTTCATTTGCTCCCTGGAATTGCTCTTTAATTTGTCCATTGCATATATCAGTACCTAGATCTGTGTAAACTTTCTTTACTGATCTTCACTAAAGATAAAGGTCATTTTGCAGCCTTGTGAAAGACAGCGTGATCACAGTGACATCAATCAGGCATTCAGCCAGCTCAGAAGTGCCTGCTGTCTGACACACACCTATCCGAACATATCTGTCTCTTCCTAGCAGAGGGCATCTGAAGACTGCACTGTGTAGGCAGGGTGTCATAAGCAGAGATGTAGCATCATACAAGCAAATGAGACCAGGAAAAAACATAAAAAAGAACAGCAGAGGTTGCATAAGTAAAGGGTAAGTACAGTCAGTATATTGTTAACTGAGATTTTAAAAACATCAGAGGCTACAGTTCAGAAAATAATCTCCACACAAAGTTCCAATCCTCTATAAAGGCTATGTTTAATCCTACATATTTTTCTGTAAAACTGTGCCTTGGCTCTTTTGCTGAAGCCTAACAGTTTGTTTCTTTGAGCCTACATTCGTTTTACCAGCTTCAATTTATCATGAGCTGAACTTAAAGATCTACAACTTTTTCTATGTACACAAAAGGCCTATTTCTCTCAAATATTGTTCACAAATCTGTCTAAATCTGTGTTAGTGAGCATTTCTCTTTTGCCGAGAAAATCCATCCACCACAGACATGGCATATCAAGATGCTGATTAGACAGCATGATTATTGCACAGGTGTGTCTTAGGCTGGCCACAATAAAATGGCCACATCACCTCATGTTGCAGCATGATAATGCATGGCCCCATGTTGCAAGGATCTGTACACAATTCCTGGAAGCTGAAAACCTCCCAGTTCTTGCATGGCCATTATACTCACTGGACATGTTACCCATTGAGCATGTTTGGGATGCTCTGGATCGGCATATACGGCAGCATGTTCCAGTTTCTTCCAATATCCAGCAACTTCAAACAGCCATTGAAGAGGAATGGACCAAGATTCCACAGGTCACAATCAACAACCTGATCAACTCTATGCAAAGGAGATGTGCTGCACTGTGTGAGGCAAATGGTGGTCACACCAGATACTGACTGGTTTTTGGACCCCCCCCAAACCCTCCAATACAGTAAAACTGCACATTTTAATGTGCCCTTTTATTGTGGCCAGCCTAAGGCACACCTGTGCAATAATCATGCTGTCTAATCAGCATCTTGATATGCCACACCTGTGAGGTGGATGGATTATCTTGGCAAAGGAGAAGTGCTTACTAACAGATTTAGACAGATTTGTGAACAATATTTGAGAGAAATAGGCCTTTTGTGTACATAGAAAAAGTCATAGATCTTTAAGTTACCTAAGCTCATGATAAATAGGGGCAAACACAAACGTGTTGCGTTTATAATTTTGCTCAGTGTAAGTCCAAAAATAAAAATGTAATATATTGCAGGTACCAATCATTAGATGTGGTGGTTGCAATTGTTTTCTTTCATTCAAGCTTTTATTTTTTATTTTTTCATCTAGTGATCGGCCAGGTGTGTTCCTTAGGGTGGCTACATTCACTCCTCTATTCATGTATCTACTGGGGAGCAACATAGCCACCCTTGGACAGCATATTGTAGGAGGTGGATGCAACAGTGCTGTACATGCCACCTGCCCTACTACATTAGTAATAATTAATGGGATTTACCACCCGCAAGTTAGACTATCCTGCCAGGCCCCACACCAGAAAGACCTTATTTCATTTTCAGCCAGTGACATGAGTTTGTTCCTAACCAATGCTTGCTCAATACAGGTAATTTTGAGGTAAGCAGTGCAGAACATACACTGCATACAGTGCATACACTCCACCAATTCTTTAGCACCGCATACTTATCTTGTTTCAACCCCATGGGTTTGTAAGGAGAACACCATATACTTGCAAGGCCTTGCTTCTTCTTTGGTCCATGCCCTGTCCCTAGATTAGCGACTAGGGATGAGCCGAACACCCCCAAGTTTGGTTCGCAGCAGAACATGCGAACAGGCAAAAAATTTGTTCGAACGCGCGAACATCGTTAAAGTCTATGGTACATATATGTGAAAAATCAAAAGTGCTCATTTTAAAGGCTTATATGCAAGTTATTGCCATAAAAATGTTTGGGGTCCAGGGTTCTGCCCCGGGGACATGTATCAATGCAAAAAAAGTTTTATAAACGGACGTTTTTTAGGGAGCAGTGATTTTAATAATGCCTAAAGTAAAACAATAAAAATGAAACATTCCTTTAAATATCATGCCCAGGGGGTGTCCTTTGTATGCCTGTATGCCTGCAAAGTAGCGCATCTTTCCTATGTTTATAACAGTGCCACAGCAAAATTACATTTCTAAAGGAAAATATGTCATTTAAAACTGCTCACGGCTGTAATGTATTGTCGGATCCCGGCAATATAGATAAAAATACCAAAAATACCAAAAAACAATGGCATGGATGCCCCCCCCCCCAAAATCCATACCAGGCCCTTCAGGTCTGGTATGGTTATTAAGGGGAACCCACGCACCCAATTTAAAAAAAAAAATGGCACTATATACTCTGAACAGCAGTATATATACTATATGGCCTGCCCTATATACTCTACAGAAAATTGGGCCTTATGTGTTGGTGCTTCCAGAAGACTGTAAGCCCCCACAGTTACGCTGTTGGGCACAGGAACGGGCTCTGCTGTGAAATATTATATCACGAATTGTAATTACATGCCCCTGTTAAACAGATTGGACCTTGGGTGGGGGTGGTGCCACAACACTGTAACCCCTCACAGATACTCTTGTTGGGTGCAGGAACAGGCCCTGCTGTGAAACATGACTGCCAGTTTCTTGTCCTTCTGTGGCACCCCCCCCTCTCTAGGCTCACGTTACTCCCTTCCTCAACCTGGGAACCAACATCGGAGCCTTCAAATCGTTGCACATCCTTCAGCAGCATATAACCGGCACTGTGGTTGAATAATTCTGGGGACTCCTCCATGCATGATGGTGGGGCTATGGAAGGAGTGACTGCAGACAAGGAGCCAGTGGAATAGGCCACTTAGGCAGCTGCGTTGGAAGGCAAACTACTCTGAGCCTGGGTGACAGAGATTGAGGAGGATGAGGACGGCTTTGTTAATCACTCCACCAACTCTTCTGCATGTTGTGGCTCAATAACATGACCAGCAGCAGCAAAAAAGGACAAGCGGGCCCCACAGCCACCTGCAGAGGATTCACCATGTCCACTGTTGACTGTAGACACAGAGGCTGCTTGTCCTCTTTTAGTGGCTGTGAGCGTCTGCCTCTCCTTGGTGGCCTTCCAGACATTATGTATTTTTTGTTTTGCAACACCACACTACACTGTATTAGATACTGTGTACACCGCCTGAAGTGTATTAGAAACAGTACACCACAGAATGCACTGTAGATATAGGCTGCACTAGATGCAGAGTATAATAAATATATATATATATATATACTAGACTGTATATATATATATATATATATATATATATTAATACACTGCCTGACATCTATTAGAAACTGTACACACTGTATTAGATCCTGTGTACACTGCCTGCACTGTATTAGCAACTGTACAACGGCTGTACTGCATTGTATACTGTGTACACTGCCTGCACTGTATTAGCAACTGTACACACTATATTAGATATTGTGTACACCGCCTGCACTGTATTAGCAACTGTACACCACGGAATGCACTGTAGATATAAGCTACACTGGATGCAGAGTATATATATATATATATATATATATATATATATATATATATATATATATATATATATACACAGTGGGGCAAAAAGTATTTAGTCAGCTACCAATTAAGTTCTCCCACTTAAAAAGATGAGAGAGGCCTGTAATTGTCATCATAGGTATACCTCAACTATGGGAGACAAAATGTGGAAACAAATCCACAATCACATTGTCTGATTTTTAAAAGAATTAATTTGCAAATTATGGTGGAAAATAAGTATTTTGTCAATATCAAAAGTTCATCTCAATACTTTGTTATATATCCTTTGTTGGCAATGACAGAGGTCAAACGTTTTCTGTAAGTCTTCACAAGGTTGTCACACACTGTTGCTGGTATGTTGGCCCATTCCTTCTTGCAGATCTCCTCTAGAGCAGTGATGTTTTGGGGCTGTCACTGGGCAACACAGACTTTCAACTCCCTCCAAAGGTTTTCTATGGGGTTGAGATCTGGAGACTGGCAAGGCCACTCCAGGACCTTGAAATGCTTCTTACGAAGCCACTCCTTCGTTGCCTGGGCGGTGTGTTTGGGATCATTGTCATGCTGAAAGACCCAGCCATGTTTCATATTCAATGCCCTTGCTGATGGGAGGAGGTTTGCACTCAAAATCTCATGATACATGGCCCCATTCATTTTTTCATGTACACAGATCAGTCGTCCTGTTCCCTTTGCAGAGAAACAGCCCCAAAGCATGATGTTGCCACCCCCATGCTTCACAGTAGGTATGGTGTTCTTTGGTTGCAACTCAGCATTCTTTCTCCTCCAAACACGACGAGTTGTGTTTCTACCAAACAGTTCTACTTTGGTTTCATCTGATCATATGACATTCTCCCAATTCTCTTCTGGATCATCCAAATGCTCTCTAGCAAACCTCAGACGGGCCCGGACATGTACTTGCTTAAGCGGGGGGGACACGTCTGGCACTGCAGGATCTGAGTCCCTGGCAGCGTAATGTGTTACTGATGGTATCCTTTGTTATGTTGGTCCCAGCTCTCTGCAGGTCATTCACTAGGTCCCCCCGTGTGGTTCTGGGATTTTTTCTCACCGTTCTTGTGATCATTTTGACCCCACGGGGTGAGATCTTGCATGGAGCCCCAGATCGAGGGAGATTATCAGTGGTCTTGTATGTCTTCCATTTTCTAATTATTGCTCCCACAGTTGATTTCTTCACACCAAGCTGCTTGCCTATTACAGATTCAGTCTTCCCAGCCTGATGCAGGTCTACAATTTTGTTTCTGGTGTCCTTCAACAGCTCTTTGGTCTTCACCAGCTCTTCAGTCTTTTATACTGATAACAAGTTCAAACAGGTGCCATTAATACAGATAATGAGTGAAGGACAGAGGAGCCTCTTAAAGAAGAAGATACAGGTCTGTGAGAGCCAGAAATCTTTCTTGTTTGTAGGTGACCAAATACTTATTTTCCACCATAATTTGCAAATAAATTCTTTCAAAAATCAGACAATGTGATTGTCTGGATTTGTTTCCACATTTTTTCTCTCATAGTTGAGGTATACATATGATGACAATTACAGGCCTCTCTCATCTTTTTAAGTGGGAGAACTTGCAGAACTTGGTGGCTGACTAAATACTTTTTTGCCCCACTGTAGGTGGGTTTGATCATCTGATACACCAGGAATTTAAATCTGCACAACTGTCAGAGTTATAAGCTGTTGTTAGCTTATTGGGAGAGCAAGCTGGTCTTCTGATGGCTCTCTCATTTGATCATTATGAATGGCACCAGAGAGCACTCTCTGTATCCAAGATGGCTAAACTTTGAGGAAGAGGCAGAGACTTGAAACATGTTAGTGCTTAGATGGTGTCTGTGAGTTGAGGCTCTTGCATGGAAGATGCTATACAACTGATCTAAGTGTTCCATCCCTGCAATGTTGGCCATTGTTGCCCAATGTTCACACCAGCTGTCAGCACTTTCCTTCTTCCATGGATGCCAGCTTTTACACAGGGAGTGATTCAAGTCTGCATACACTGATCCGTGCTGTGTATCTTGCTTTGTGACAATGCTTTTGTGAGTGCAATTTGTTGCTCTACAATTGTTAATAATTTGTTTTACCTGCATTATCCAGTGTTTTTTGTTTTGTAGCTATGAGGGTAAAACCCAGCTCTGGGAAATCTGAAAATTCTCCCTTGCAGTAGGGCTACACCCACATTGCAAGGGTTAACGAGGCAAGGGAAAGTAAAAGCACTTTTACGTACCAGACGTTCCTCTTCCCCAGCAGATGGCACGCCCCAATGTTCTAGTGGTGGACTGTCCCTTAGTGTCATCTTATCCAATGCAGAGCTAAAGTCTGATGACATCAGCATGGGGCAGAAGATGCTGTGGGGACTGGTGTAGCAGCATGGAGGATTGGGTAAATAAGTACTTTTTCATGCCCTGACCTAAATGAGAAGCTAGGTTTTGCAGTGTGGGCTCTGCCCCACTGCAAGGGAAAATTTTCAAGTTTCCCGGAGTTGGTCTTTAATTATATTATGATTAACCCTCATTGGTAGAGTAAACCCTGCCTGTTTAGTAAAACTGTAGGGGGGAAGTTAAAGTTATTGTGCAATCTTGTAATTTTGGTGAAATGCAGTGAAGTCAACAGGGAAGGGAAAATTACAAAGTTTTCTGGTTGGTTTTGGCTTTAAATGCCTCCTTTCATCTATCCTGGAACCATTCTACTGCTTCTTGATCAAATCATTAGATCCCTTTCACACTGGGGCGGTTTGCAGGCATTATTGCGCTAAAAATAACACCTGCAAACCGACCTAAAACTGCCGCTACTGTTTGTTCAGTGTGAAAGCCCGAGGGCTTTCACACTGAAGCGGTGCGCTGGCAGGAGAAGAAAAAAACTCCTGCAAACCGCATCTTTGGAGCGGTGAAGGAGCGGTGTATTCACTGCTCCTTCACCGCTCCTGCCCATTGAAATCAATGGGGCAGCGTGGCTATACCACGGCAATACCGCGGCTATAGCCGCGCTATGTGAGCGGTTTTAACCCTTTTTCGGCCGACAGCGGGGGTTAAAACCGCACCGCTAGCGGGCGAATACCGCCGCAAAAACGACGGTAAAGCAGCGCTAAAAATAGCGCTGTTTTACCGCCAACGCTCCCACCGCCCCAGTGTGAAAGGTGCCTTATTTTAATGTATTTATTTTTACAGAAAGAAAAAGACAGTGACAAAATAAAATAAAACATTCGAAGTGAGGGAACACAGATATGATCAAAGACACAAAAAAAGAATAAAGCCTAAATACAAAGAACATTAAAGAAGAACTCCGGGATTTAAAAAAAATCCCCCATTAGTACACGCCCCTACAAAAAACACTAAACAGTTATAACATTTGTGAAATTTCTTACCGTTTAAGAGATATGTCTGATTTTATTTTCAGGAAGTCGGCTCTTTGATTCAAAAAATGCATCATCTTTTCTGGCAGGGAGGATCTCTTAGAACAGTGATTGCATTATATCCTCTTCTCTCTCTCTAGCTGTAATCAGCCTACCTTTCCCATGAATCCTTGGGATTGGAGTGAATGTGGGAGGTACACTAGGCTTGTACATGTAAATGTCATCTCGCCCACTTCAACATAAATCACACCCCTCATTCTGCAGCCAGCCAGCCATACTTAACACATGGCATGGAAGGTTACAGCTTTATAAATGCAAACCAGTGCAACGTCAGGGACCACCAGAGCCGAATGTCAGGGACCACCAGAGCCGAATGTCAAGGACCACCAACAGTGCCGAATGTCAGGGACCACCAGAGCCATATGTCAGGGACCACCACCAGTGCCGAATGTCAGGGGCCACCAGAGCCATATGTCAGGGACCACTAGAGCCGAATGTCAAGGACCACCAGAGCCAAATGTCAGTGACCACCACCAGTGCCGAATGTCAGGGACCACCAGAGCCAAATGTCAGGGACCACCAGAGCCAAATGTCAGGGACCACCAGTGCCGAATGTCAGGAACCACCAGTGCTGAATGTCAGGAACCACCAGTGCCAAATGTCAGGGACCACTAGAGCCGAATGTCAGGGACCACCAGAGCTGAATGTCAGGGACCACCAGTGCCGAATGTTAGGGACCACCAGAGCCAAAATGTCAGGGACCACCTGAGCCGAATGTCAGGGACCACCACCGGTGCCGAATGTCAGAGACCACCAGTGCTGAATGTCAGGGACCACCAGAGCTGAATGTCAGGGACAACCAGAGCCAAATGTCTGGGACCACCAGAGCCAAATGTCATGGACCACCAGAGCTGAATGTCAGGGACCACCAGAGCTGAATGTCAGGGACCACCAGTGCTGAATGTCAGGGACCACCAGAGCCAAAATGTCAGGGACCACCAGTGCCGAATGTCAGGGACCACCAGAGCCGAATGTCAAGGACCACCAGTGCCGAATGTCAGGGACCACCAGAGCCAAATGTCATGGACCACCAGAGCCAAAAGGTCAGGGACCACCAGAGCCAAATGTCAGGGACCACCAGTGTCGAATGTCAGGGGCAACCAGAGCCAAAATGTCAGGGTCCACCAGAGCCAAATGTCAGGGACCACCACCAGTGATGAATGTCAGGGACCACCAGTGCCGAATGTCAGGGACCACCAGAGCCAAATGTCAGGGACCACCAGAGCCAAATTTCAGGGACAACCAGAGCCAGGGATGTCAGGGACTACCAGTGCCGCATGTCAGGGACCACCACCAGTGCCGAATGCCAGGGACCACCACCAGCAGGGCCGGACTTACCATTGGGCTTGACTGGGCTCAAGCCCATGGGCCCCACCCAATAGGGGGCCCCGTGGGCCCCGCCCATTTACGTTTTAAATATCTTCATATATCTTCAGCTAGATCAGATGAAACAGCGGTGACTCACACTGGTCCTCACTTGGCTGCAGCGCTGCTCTGCCCGAGTCTCTCTCTCTGTCTCATCAGCTGATCAGCGGCGCAGAGAGAGAGACTCTAATGTGTAATTAAGCAGTACGGACCAGGAGGAGCCTGGAGGTGGGTGGAGCTGCGTCATTGGCTTGGCAACCCTGCACTTGTTGCTAGTGCCTGGGCCGCCTGGCGTCTAGCAACGAGTGACGTCATTGAGTCAGTCACGTCGGACTCGAAGTCTCAGACGCAGAGCCGACGTGACGTGACAGGAGCTGCCTGGAGCGCAGGAGCCTGCCTAAGTGTAGTATCTGTCTTTCCCGGGCTGCCTTACAAGGTATTTGTTTGTTTGCGGAATGCCAGGGACCACAAGTGCAACATGGCTGTCCCACCAGTGCAGCTTGTCAGGTACCACGAGTGTAGAGCACGGATTATTATTAGAAATCACTCGAATGAAACAGCGGGGATCTCCCGCGGTGTCAGGTATTGTATATGAGAACACCGAGTGCTGATGTCCCACCTCCCGGTATTATGATTGACAGAGCACTGTGCCAATACCGGAGGGAGGCAGACATCAGTGATCGGTGTTCTGATATACAATAACTGATACAGTGGGACATCCCCTCTGTGTCATATAACTGATTTCTAATAATAATCCCCACTCTGCGTGAAGATAGCAGGCGGGGAGGCGGGTTTCACCGTGTGGGTGGCATTTGGCAGGGAGGAGGAGGAGGGAGGAGAGAGGAGAATGAGGACACCTCTTCCATGGGTGGCACAGACCGGGGGGCTGTGAGACCTCCTCCTCCCACAACAACATGTCTGCTTCCTCCCTGCTCGTTTTCAGAGGACTAGAAGGGGGCGTGTCAGACCGCTGGCTGAGCTTAGGAGAGGGATAGAAGATCTTACAAACAGGATGTCAGCAGGCAATAACGGTTTTTCAGCAAGTTCAGCAGCCTATTACAGAGAAACTACAGAGCTCAGAAGAACATGGATGGCAAACTTGGTGAAGGTAGGAGATCAGCAACAAGCACATGGAAAAAAAGAATTTGCACGGAGTTCTGCTTTAAATTATCCCTGCATTAAATAAATAAACTACCCTAAATACTTCCCCCCTAAAAAACAAAAACAAAAAAAAAAAAACACCTTCTAAAGTAAAAAATAAATGTTTTTTTTTTTTTTTTAAACAAATCTCATCTAAGCAGCTTGATGTGCACCATTAAAAGTGTTTCTGCTACAGCGAATTTGGTAATTTTACAGCAAAACCACTCTGTTTATCCCTATTGTGAACATAAAGGGCTGTATGTATTGGCACTATGCTTCAATCATTTTAGCAAAAACTAAATATTATTTACATTGAGGGGGAAACATGCTGTTTGCCTTATATTCACTGGTAACTTTTTACAGACCAACAAACAATAGAAAGGGGAGTTGGTTTTATGTTTCTTCCATTATATAGAGTTTTCTAACTCCACAGTTATCTACTGCATATATTGCCCCAATAGTTTATAATATTTGCTGAAATTAGACATAAATGTCTCGAGGTAAGTAGGTTTTACATTTTGAGACTTGGCGCTACCCATCTTACCCTGCTATTCCAGACACTGACCCATCAGTGTCATTATGGTAAATACAGCCTTGGGAATATGCATAGTTTAAGCTGAAGTCTGGCAGATGGAAGTTATATTAATATATATAGGAGTCTGGAGAACAAGGTCTAGAACTGCATGGTGAGACAAAGGCAAAAAGAAAAGGAGTGCAAAGAGTAAAATACTGCAAGAAACCGTAAAAAGATTATAATTATCCTCTGTAGTCTAAAGGAAAGAACTGTTTAAAGACAATCCAAACTTGCAAGAAAACACTATGTCCCTTTATAAGAAAACATTTATTTCTTCCTGTTTTTGTTAAGACAAATCATTATGTATTTTTAACATCTGTATGTTGGTGGAAGGAATGAAAAGCTTAAAGTAGAACTTCACTTTTGTTGAGAAAAAAAAATCCCTCTGGGTGATCAATGTACATTGCAAGGATTTTAACAAATTAATATAGAAAAGTCTTACCCTTTTCTGTTCTGAAGGAAAAAAAAAAGCTATTTGTTTTACTTTGTCTTTGCAAAACTAATTGACTCCCTAAATATGAGAGTCTCATATATAAAAACCTTGTCACTTTCAGTGTTCCAAAGAGGAAAGTTGCAGTGTCTGTATCCCTCAATAAGAAATTAACCCCTAGGGACTCAGCAAATTTGAAATTCCTATTGCAGAGGATATGCAAAAAATGCAAAAGGCGTGGATAAAAACAGCACCCTATATTCAAAGACACACTTACATGTAAAACTCTGATCCCATGTTCCAGTGGTAAGTGTAAGTACATGCAGGAATACAGCTGCAGTTGCCAGGATGGACTGGACAGGGGCTGGAGAGCACAAGCAGGGACCTACAGCAATAGTGAAAAGGCGGTGCCATCTCAATCCTTCACAACACTGCTGACAGGGGACCGAGACAGACAGGAGGAAGCAGGCCGAAACGCATTTCCGAGGCCCCGCCTCTTTCTTTAGCCTTGCTTTCAGTCTAAAGACAAATAATAATTAGTGCAAAGTGCAGATACTAAGTGTGAGCCTAGAGTTCTTAATAAGGAAAATAACAGTCCATATGGGAATCCTGAAAATGTTAGTGGCGATGTAGAATGCTCACTGTCGTGGCAGCTCAGTGTAAGAACAAGAAGCAACTCTGGAAGACAAACAGGGGAGAAAACACAAGCACTAAGTGTAGCCTGAAGGGAGTTTAATGCAGATAAAAATGAGTGTTACTCACAAAGTATAAAAATCACAGCTATATAGCACTGTAGCTAAGGTCCTTAGCATCACCGTCCTGAGGGTACCCAATGGATGTAGAGGCTATATCCACACAATCTAGGATGCATCAGTTGGCTCTGCTGTTTCCTGGGTCCGTGGAATGCACTGTCAGGCCGCCCTTACGTCCAGGGCTAGTGCAAGGATTTTTGACACCCTAGACGAAACCTCATTTTGCCACCCCCCCTGCTCCACCCCTGACTCCAGCCCCTTTGCCCTGCCCATGTATACACCACCTTTTTAATGAAGCGCCCATCAAATACAGCCCACCAGCGCCCATCAAATGCAGCCTCACCAGCGCCCATCAAATGCAGCATCACCAGCGCCCATCAAATGCAGACTCACCAGCGCCCATCCTTCCTGATGCTGAGACTTAGTTGCTTTCTGTAGAGAGAAGAGAGTAGGAACACCAGTGGCTGGATGCCCTAGGCAGCAGTGCACCCTAGGCAGCTGCCTAGTTTGCCTAGTGGTAGCACTGGCCCTGCTGATGTCACTTCCGGGATGTGATGTGTGGATAATGACGGCGCAAAGGAGTCGCTCCCTGAACGCGTGGATACAGCCTCTACATCCATCGGGCACCCCCAGGATGGTGATGCTGAGGACCTTAGCTACAGTGCTATATGCCTATGATTCTTATACTTTTGTGTGTAACACTTGTTTTTATCTGCATTAAACTCCCTTAATGCTACACTGAGAAGGTGCTTGTGCTTTCACCCCTGTTTTGCTTTCAGTCTACCATCCTGTTGCTTGTGGTCTATTTTCTGTGCAGTATTATAAAGTGGTAGCATACTAACTTTTAAGTTACACAGGTATGTCAGCGGGATCTGAACAGTTTAAAGAGTCATGGCAGAACAGAGAACCCATTATATTCAGCGGCTCCTACAGGAGTAAGCAATCCGTACATATTGGCACAGCACAACAAGGTAGCAAAGAGCGCTCTGATCACAACATCAGTTCCTGGTCAAGTAAATACTCAAGTCCTCTAGTGTTCACATTATTTGTCTTCTTTGAACATACTGGCACAGCATAACAAAATAGCAAAATAAAAAAAATAAAGAAGTCATATCACAGATCACAGTAATCTTGCATCCCTGCTAGACAGCAATCAATAACAGAACCCCTAAGCACACATTTGTTAAAATAAATGATTACTGTCCTCAACTTCAGCAAGTTGGCAGGAGTACAAGAGCAAGGGGCCTGTTCCTACGGCTCTGCCTGTGCCAGTTATGCCAAGTTACTCGCCAGCTTTGTGTAGGCATCTTGGTTTTCCATCTGGTCATTCTTATTTAATCCTAACAGGTGCGACTTATGATTGTGTGAAGAAGTGCCAAAGCATTATGCGTTATGAAAGACCACAGAGTCCTTTTATGCTTTTCAAATAGTCTTCTGTGTAAGTCACAAAATGGCAAACTCGGCTGCACGACAGCAATGTACACTTTGGAGGAGACAAAAAGCGCTGCACTGTTTTTAGTATAGAAAACATACTGTACAGAATCTATGGAATGAACTGTGTTGCACTGGGTTTCTGCTCATTCTCTAAGCAGAAAATCATGATATATTTATCACACAGATTACTCGCTAATTGCAGCCCATCTGCTTGATTAATTACTTTTATATTTCCAGTGTCGCTATTTATGTGTGCACCAAATGAAAAGTCTGCCCACTGCGATTGGAACTGACATTTTCCTAAACAACAAAATAAAGAACTGATCCACAGGGTAAAAGAAGCCTAGAATTGAATTAAAGGAGAACTCTACAATAAGAATGGTACACATATTCCCATTTGCATTTTGTTTACATGATTTTTTTATTTTTAATTCTATAAATTCTTTAAAATCCAGTGTTGCACTTTAAAATGGGCCAAACAACACATTTTTTCAAAAATGTAACCTGTAAGTTCAAGACAATCATAAACAATATAGTATGCTGTCCTGCCCAATTGGGTATAAATGTTTGCCATTTTTTTAATGCAGGCCCTGGCTACACATACTTGTTAATACATTTCTTGATCTAAAAGAATGAATATAGGGCACATCTAACTGTGGTCTGTTTTAGGTGTAACTAAAGAAAGTACTGATAGGAAACTACCCCCCAGGCTTAGGGGAACGAGTGATATCCTCCGCAGGAACCTGGATATTTCTATCCAGGTTTAGGGGGGCAATGATGTTCCCCCAAGGTCAAAGGCCAAAGGCTTAATAATCTCTTCGCAGGACCACTGATGGGCCCCCTGAAATACTGGGAGAATATTGTCTGGTCAGATGAGAACAAAATTGAACTCTTTGGATGCCATAATACATGCCATGTTTGGAGGTCATATGGCACTGCACATCACCCCAAAAACACCACTTCAACAGTGATGTTTGGAGGTGGGAATATCATGTTGTGGGCCTGTATTTCAGCATACGGTACTGGCAAACTTCATATCATTGAAAGAAGGATGAATGGAATAATGTACCAAGACATTCTTGATAAAAATCTGCAATCTACGAGGATGATGAAGATGAAAAAAAGGTGGACATTTCAGCAAGACAATGATCCCAAACACAAAGCCAAGAGTGGGTTTAAAGAAAGAAAATAAATCTGCTAGAATAGCCCAGCCAATCATCTAACTTGAACCAAAAAAAAAAATCCATGGAAAGAACTAAAGATAGGCCTCATAAAATAGGCCCACAGAACCTTCAAAATTTGAAGACTATTTGTGTGGAAGAATGGGGCCAAAATCACACCTGAGCAATGCATGTGACTAGCTTCTCCATACATGAGGCATCTTGAAACTGTCATTACCAACAAAGGATTTTGTACAAAGTATTAAATACATTTCAGGTAGCCTGTTCAATACTTTTTCCCTTTGTCATTCCATTTTATTACACATAACTTAATTTCTGAACTTATTTATTTGCTTTGGTTTCTTAGTATGTATGGATTGCATTGGTTATTACTAGGGATGAGCCGAACACCCCCCCGCCACCCCCCCACCCGGTTCGGTTCGCAGCAGAACATGCCAACAGGCAAAAAATTTGTGCGAACACTGTTAAAGTCTACAGGACACGAACATGAATAACCAAAAGTGCTAATTTTAAAGGCTTATATGCAAGTTATTGCCATAAAAAGTATATGGTGACCCGGGTACTGCCCCAGGGGACATGTATCAATGCAAAAAAAAGTTTTAAAAACGGACGTTTTTTTTAAGGAGCAATGATTTTAATAATGCTTAAAGTGAAACAATAAAAATTAAATATTTCTTTAAATATTGTGCCTGGGTGGGGTCTCCTTAGTCTGCCTGTAAAGTGGTGCATCTTTTTCATGTTCATAACAGTAAAATGACATATCTAAAGGAAAAAATGTCATTTAAAACTGCTTGCGGCTGTAATATATTGTCGGATCCCGGCAATATAGACAAAAAATCATTGAAAAAAATGGTGCGGGTTCCCCCCAGTCCATTACCAGGCCCTTAGGGTCCGGTATGAATATTAAGGGGAACCCCGCGCCAATTTTTTTTTAAAAAATGGCGTGGAGGTCCCCCCAAAATCCATACTAGGCCCTTCAGGTCTGGCATGGATATTAAGGGGAACCCCACGCCAAATTTTTTTTTAAAAATGGCATGGGGCTCCCCCCCAAATTCTGGCATGGATTTTAAGGGAAACCCTGCGCCAAAATAAAAACAATGGCGTGGGGGTCCCCCCAAAATCCATACCAGACCCTTATCCTAGCACTCAACCTGGCAGGCCACCGGAAAAGAGGGGGATAAGAGAGCGCCCCCCCTCCTGAACTGTACCAGGCCACATGCCCTCAACATGTGTTTTTGACAATTCCTTTATTAAAAAGGCAATATACATAAAATCATTGAAAATGTCCATTACCAGGCCCTTCAGGTCTGGTATAAATATTAAGGGGAACCCTGTGCCAATTTTTTTTTAAAAAATGGTGTGTCCCCCCCAAAAATTCATACCTGGCCCTTCAGGTATGGTATGGATTTTAAGGGGAACCCCATGCCAAAATTGAAAAAAAAATAGCCATACCAGACCCTTATCAGAGCATGGGGGGTCCCCCCAAAACATACACTGGGCGGAGGGAACCGTGCATTAATTTAAGGCTCGCCAGTTCCTTAATGTCTTGCAGGACATTTATATGGGTCAGGTGGTAGACGCACCAACTAGAAATAAAACATTACTGGATCTATTGATTACCAACAATACAGACCTGATCACGGATGTGGAAATATGGGGCAATTTAGGTAACAGGGATCACAGGTCAATTAGTTTCAGTATAAATCACACAAATAGGAAACATAAAGGGAATACAAAGACACTGAATTTCAAAAGAGCCAACTTCCCTAAACTATAAACCTTGCTAAAAGGCATAAATTGGGATAAAATATTAGAAACAAAGAATACGGAGGAGAGATGGGTTTGCTTTAAGAGCATATTAAATAAGGGCATTAGCCAATGTATCCCATTGGGTAATAAATTTAAAAAAACGAACAAAAGTCCTGGATGGCTTAACTCCAATGTAAAAATGCATATATAAGCAAAGGAGAAGGCCTTCAAAAAATACGAGGTTGAGGGATCATCCTCAGCATTCAGACTTTATAAAGAATGCAACAAGAAATGTAAGGGTGCAATTAGGACGGCTAAGATAGAACATCAAAGACACATAGCGGAGGAGAGCAAAAAAAATCCCAAGAAATTCTTTAAGTATGTAAACAGTAAAAAAGGGAGGACAGACCATATTGGCCCCATAAAGAATGAGTAAGGACATATGGTTACAAAGGATGGGGAGATGGCAAAGGTATTGAATTTATTCTTCTCCTCAGTCTTCACGAGTGAATCGGGGGGGCTTCAGTAACCAAAACTGCAGTGTTTATCCTCATGACACAACACAGAAAGCACCTCCATGGTTAACAGAGGACGGAATTAAAATTAGACTTGAGAAACTTAACAATAATAAATCACCAGGACCAGATGGCTTTCATCCGAGGGTACTTAGGGAACTCAGTGATTGCCAGACCATTGTTCCTAATTTTTACAGTCTACTGACTGGAATGGAACCAGCTGATTGGAAAAAAGCCAATGTAGCACCAATATTTAAAAAGGGCCCAAATACATCCCTGGGAATTACAGACCAGTTAGCCTAACATCAATAGTATGTAAACTCTTGGAGGGGATGATAAGGGACTATATACAAGATTTTAGTAATGAGAACGGTATCATTAGCAGTAATCAGCATGGATTCATGAAGAATCATTCTTGCCAAACCAATTTACTAACCTTCTATGAGGAGGTGAGTTGCCATCTAGATTAAGGAAGGCCCGTAGACGTGGTGTATCTGGATTTTGCAAAAGCATTGGACATGTTCCCCATAAACGTTTACTGTACAAAATAAGGTCCATTGGCATGGATCATAGGGTGAGTACATGGATTGAAAACTGGCTACAAGGGCGAGTTCAGAGGGTGGTGATAAATGGGGAGTACTTGGAAAGGTCAGGGGTGGGTAGTGGGGTTCCCCAGGGTTCTGTGCTGGGACCAATCCTATTTAATTTGTTCATAAACGACCTGGAGGATAAGATAAACAGTTCAATCTCTGTATTTGCAGACGATACTAAGCTAAGCAGGGCAATAACTTATCCGCAGGATGTGGAAACCTTGCAAAAAGATCTGAACAAATTAATGGGGTGGGCAACTACATGGAAAATGAGGTTCAATGTAGAAAAATGTAAAATAATGCATTTGGGTGGCAAAAATATGAATGCAATCTATACACTGGGGGGAGAACCTCTGGGGGAATCTAGGATGGAAAAGGACCTGGGGGTCCTAGTAGATGATAGGCTCAGCAATAACATGCAATGCCAAGCTGCTGCTAACAAAGCAAACAGAATATTGGTATGCATTAAAAAGGGATCAACTCCAGAGATAAAACGATAATTCTCCCACTCTACAAGACTCTGGTCCGGTCGCACCTAGAGTATGCTGTCCAGTTCTGGGCACCAGTGCTCAGGAATAGGGATGAGCCGAACACCCCCCGGTTCGGTTCGCACCAGAACCCGCGAACGGACCGAAAGTTCGCACGAACGTTAGAACCCCATTGACGTCTATGGGACTCGAACGTTCGAAATCAAAAGTGCTCATTTTAAAGGCTAATTTGCATGGTATTGTCCTAAAAAGGGTTTGGGGACCCGGGTCCTACCCCAGGGGACATGTATCAATGCAAAAAAAACTTTTAAAAACGGCCGTTTTTTCGGGAGCAGTGATTTTAATGATGCTTAAAGTAAAAAAAAAAAAGTGAAATATTCCTTTAAATATCGTACCTGGGGGGTGTCTATAGTATGCCTGTAAAGTGACGCGTGTTTCCCATGTTTAGAACAGTCCCTGCACCAAATGTCATTTTTAAAGGAAAAAATCTCATTTAAAACTGCTTGCGGGTTTAATGTCATGTCGGGTCATGGCAATATGGATGAAAATCAGTGAGACAAACGGCATGGGTACCCCCCAGTCCATTACCAGGCCCTTTGGGTCTTGTATGGATATTAAGGGGAACCCCGCACCCAAATTAAAATAAGGAAAGGTGTGGGGCCACCAGGCCCTATATACTCTGAACAGCAGTATACAGGCGGTGCAAACAAGACAGGGACTGTAGGTTTGTTGTTAAGTAGAATCTGTTTGTAATTTTGAACATTTTTAACGTGTTTAGCTCCAGCCAAAAAATCTTTTCTAAGCTTTTTGGAAAACATAGGGAAGGGTTATCACCCCTGTGACATTTGTTTTGCTGTCTTTCCTCCTCTTCAGAAGATTTCACCTCACTTTTTTGTCCCAATGAAAAATGTTTTTTGAAAATTTGGGTTTTTTTGTGGAACAAGGATTGGAAAGCATCAGTGGAAAGGAGAAATTGTTTTCCCATATTAACTCTTACAGGAGAGAATTTCCCTTCCTAGGGGTAGATTTCATCTCACTTCCTGTTGTCTCCTTCCGTTTGCAAGTAGGAGTCGTTTGTAAGTTAGATGTTTGAAAGTAGGGTCCTGCCCTATATACTCAGCAGAAATTTGGGCCTTAGGTGTTGCTGTGGCCACAACACTGTAAGCCCTCACAGGGCCCTGCTGTGAAATATTAGATCAAGAATTGTAATTACATGCCCCTGTTGAACAGGAGCTGAAAAATTAGGCCTTAGGCACTGGTGCTGGTGCCACAACACTGCAACCCCTCACAGACACTCTAGTTGGAACGCAGGAACGAGCCCTGCTGCAAATTATTGCTTCAAAAATTGTAATTACACGCCCCTGTTAGACAGGGGCAGAAAAATTGGGCCTTAGGCACTGGTGCTGGTGCCACAACACTGCAACCCCTCACAGACACTCTAGTTGGAACGCAGGAACGAGCCCTGCTGCAAAGTATTGCATCAAAAATTGTAATTACACGCCCCTGTTAGACAGGGGCAGAAAAATTGGGCCTTAGGCACTGGTGCTGGTGCCACAACACTGCAACCCCTCACAGACACTCTAGTTGGAACGCAGGAACGAGCCCTGCTGCAAAGTATTGCATCAAAAATTGTAATTACACGCCCCTGTTAGACAGGGGCAGAAAAATTGGGCCCTAGGCACTGGTGCTGGTGCCACAACACTGCAACCCCTCACAGACACTCTAGTTGGAATGCAGGAACGAGCCCTGCTGCAAAGTATTACATCAAAAATTGTAATTACACGCCCCTGTTAAACAGGGGCTGAAAAATTGTGCCTTAGGCACTGGTGGTGGCGCCCAGAACCAAAAATGTTCTTACAAGCTATCAGCGTGATGATTGAGGAGGAAGAGGATAATTACTCAGGGATAGTCACTCAGCATCAGCATAGGCAGTCTTTGAAGGGATCTGAGATTTCAAAAAAAATTATTCGGTTACATCAGCATCAGGTGCTTGGTAGCTGGTGGTGATCCAAGACTCATTCATTTTTATGAAGGTCAGCCGATCGACCGAGTCGGTGGACAGACGCACCCTGTGATCGGTTACCACGCCTCCAGCAGCACTGAATGTGCGTTCCGAAAGAACGCTGGATGCAGGACAGGCCAGTAGCTCAATTGCATACTGTGCAAGCTCTGGCCAGTGATCCATCCTCAAGACCCAGTAACCCAGAGGATTTTCGGTGGGAAAGGTGTCCAAGTCTGATCTTGCCCCTAGGTATTCCTGCACCATGTAAAACAGACGCTGGCGATGGTTGCTGGAACCGATCATACCTTGGGGCTGCGGACCAAAAAATTGTCTGAACGCATCGGTCAGACGGCCACCTTCTCCACCGCTCCTTCTTTGACTGACCGAAGCCTCAGCAACACGTTGTCCAGAAACAGGAGTTTGTAACCTCCCAGTCTCTGGGAACGCGTTGCACAGACCTTTCTGCAAGGCCTCCCGAAGATGTTTCATCCTCTGCTCCCTCTGCGATGGCAAGATAAGGTCCGCAACCTTACCCTTGTAACGTGGATCAAGGAGGGTTGCCAGCCAGTATTGGTCCTTCTCCTTGATACCACGAATACGAGGATCCTTACGCAGGCTTTGCAGGATCAGGGAGGCCATGCAGCGTAGGTTTGCTGAGGCATTCGGTCCGGAGTCCTCTGGGTCACTAAGAACGACATGGTCCGCAGCCACCTCCTCCCAGCCACGTACAAGTCCATGTGTTTCTTGGGACTGATCCCTTAAAGACTGCTGCTGATGCTGAGTGCCAGGCTCCACCTCCATACTGACACAATCTTCCTCCTCCTCCTCTTCCTCCTCGTCCTCTTCCTGTGTGATCGGCGGGCACGCAGGAACACTGTCTGGATAAAGGGGGCCTTGAGAGCTAAGGAAGTCCTCCTCTTCCTGCCTCTGTTCTGCCTCAAGTGCCCTGTCCATTATTCCACGCAGCGTGTGCTCCAACAGGTGGACAAGGGGGACAGTGTCACTGATGCATGCACTGTCACTGCTCACCATCCTCGTGGCCTCCTCGAATGGTGACAGGACAGTGCATGCATCCCTGATCATGGCCCACTGGCGTGGGGAAAAAAAACCAAGCTCCCCTGACCCTGTCCTGGTGCCATAGTCGCACAGGTACTCATTGATGGCCCTCTGCTGCGTGTGCAGCCGCTGCAGCATGGCCAACGTTGAGTTCCACCTGGTGGGCATGTCACAGATTAGGCGGTTCTTGGGCAGGTTAAACTCCTTTTGGAGGTCCGTCAGCCGAGCACTGGCATTATATGACCGGCGGAAATGCACACAGACTTTCCTGGCCTGCCTCAGGACATCCTGTAAGCCCGGGTACCTGCCCAAGAACCGCTGCACCACCAAGTTAAGGACGTGAGCCAAACAGGGCACATGGGTCATTTGTCCCTGTCGGAGGGCAGAGAGGAGGTTGGTGCCATTGTCGCAAACCACCATTCCTGCCTTAAGTTGGCGTGGCGTCAACCACCTCTGAACCTGCCCCTGCAGAGCTGACAGAACCTCTGCCCCAGTGTGGCTCCTGTCCCCCAAGCACACCAGCTCAAGCACCGCATGGCATCTTTTGGCCTGCGTACTTGCGTAGCCCCTTGAACGCCTACGGAGCACCGCTGGTTCCGAGGAAGAGGCCATGGAGGAAGAAGAAGAGGAGGGGGTGGAGGAGAGAGGTGTGTCACAATCAGCATTTTGGAGGCGTGGTGGCAGAACAACCTCCAACACTACTGCACCTTGTCCTGCATCCTTCCCAGCTGCCAGCAGAGTCACCCAATGCGCCGTGAAACTTAGGTAACGTCCCTGTCCATGCCTGCTGGACCATGAGTCAGCGGTAATATGCACCTTACCGCTGACCGCCCTGTCCAGCGAGGCATGGACATTGCCTTCCACATGCCGGTAGAGAGCCGGAATCGCCTTCCGTGAGAAAAAGTGGCGTTTGGGTACCTGCCACTGAGGAACCGCACATTCCACAAACTCACGGAAGGGGGCAGAGTCTACCAACTGAAAAGGCAGCAGTTGAAGTGCTAGCAATTTTGCCAAGCTAGCATTCAACCGCTGGGCATGTGGATGGCTGGGAGCAAACTTCTTTCGGCGGTGCAGCAGCTGGGGCAGGGAAATTTGCCTGGTACAATCTGACGTCGGTGTACCAAAAGCAGATTGCCCACAAGTACTTGGCTGTGACACACCTAATTCTACACCTTCATTCCTCTCACTGCAGGTCTCAGAGAGGACTGAAGGTCTAGTGGGGTTGGAAATCTCAGCTGATGAGGAGCAAGGAGAGATCCTCTTTGTTCTTTGGTGTGGGTCTTTTAGATACGCTTGCCAACGAACTGCATGGCAGGTCAACATATGTCTGGTCAAGCATGTGGTACCCAAGCGGGAGATATTTTGGCCACGCGAGATACGCTTGAGACATATGTTGCAAATAGCAGCGGTGCGATCTGATGCACTCGTCTCAAAAAAGGCCCACACCAAAGAACTTTTTGAATAACGCGCAGAGACTGCAGCGCCCTGCACATGTGGAGCTTTGGGGTGTGATGCAGTCAATGTGTTGCCCTTAGGCTGGCCCCTGGAGGGCATCCTGCCTCGTTGGTGATGTGCTGCCGCCTCCTCCTCCTCCTCCTCCTTCTCCTCCTCCTCCTCCTCCTCTCTCCTATCAGGCACCCACGTTGAGTCAGTGACCTCATCATCCCCTCCCTCCTCATCACTGGAGCAAACCTGGCAGTATGCTGCAGCAGGGGGAGCATGACTGCCAGATTGCTGTCCTTCTTGGGCACCCCCTCTGTCCGCGCTCATGTTACTGCCTTCATCGAGCTCAGTATCGTCATCAGAGCCTTCCAAACGCTGGGCATCCTCCTGGAGCATGTACCCAACACTGTGGTCAAACAGTTCGAGGGAATCCTCATGAGGACATGGTGGAGCTAGGGAAGGAGTCACTGATGACATTGAGCTGAGGGAAGAGGCCGCTGCTTTGCCAGACAAAGCACCCTGGGCATGGGTGAGAGAGGATGAGGAGGATGAGGACGGCTTGGTCATCCACTCGACCAAGTCTTCCGCATGTTGCGGCTCAACATGGCCAGCTGCCGAAAAAAAGGCCAAGCGTGTCCCATGGCCACGTGCTGATGAGGATGCACCGTCTCCACGACCAGCACTAGACACAGAGCCTGCTTGCCCTCTCTTATTGGCTTGTGACTGTCTGCCTCTCCTTCTTGGCCTTCCAGACATACTAATGGCCTGTAGCTGCACTAAGCTGGGATAGAACACCTGTAATTTTCTTCAAGTAGCTTTATATACTGTAACCAGACAAGCCTGCCTGTCAGTAGGAAGATAACAGGAACGGATCTAGCTGAACACTGTGAGCAGGACGCACTGTACTAAATGTAAATAGTCTAGCTGCCTGACCGTGGTACTAATAGGATCAAATAGAACACCTGTAATTTTCTTCAGGTAGCTTTATATACTGTAACCAGACAAGCCTGCCTGTCAGTAGGAAGATAACAGGAACGGATCTAGCTGTACACTGTGAGCAGGACGCACTGTACTAAATGTAAATAGTCTAGCTGCCTGACCGTGGTACTAATAGGATCAAATAGAACACCTGTAATTTTCTTCAGGTAGCTTTATATACTGTAACCAGACAAGCCTGCCTGTCAGTAGGAAGATAACAGGAACGGATCTAGCTGTACACTGTGAGCAGGACGCACTGTACTAAATGTAAATAGTCTAGCTGCCTGACCGTGGTACTAATAGGATCAAATAGAACACCTGTAATTTTCTTCAGGTAGCTTTATATACTGTAACCAGACAAGCCTGCCTGTCAGTAGGAAGATAACAGGAACGGATCTAGCTGAACACTGTGAGCAGGACGCACTGTACTAAATGTAAATAGTCTAGCTGCCTGACCGTGGTACTAATAGGATCAAATAGAACACCTGTAATTTTCTTCAGGTAGCTTTATATACTGTAACCAGACAAGCCTGCCGGTCAGTAGGAATTTAACAGGAACGGATCTAGCTGAACACTGTGAGCAGGACGCACTGCACTAAATGTAAATAGCAGGAACGGATCTAGCTGAACACTGTGAGCAGGACGCACTGCACTAAATGTAAATAGTCTAGAAGATAACAGGAACGGATCTAGCTGAACACTGTGAGCAGGACGCACTGCATTAAATGTAAATAGTCTAGATAGAAGATAACAGGAACGGATCTAGCTAAACTGAATACAGTGTATATATATATATGCAACACCTGGGATGCATATATATACACAATACACTGTAAGTGCAGCTAACTGACTGACTGTTCTGCCTAATCTATCTAACTCAAATCAAATGACACTGTCTCTCTCTCTCTCTATCTCTCAGCACACCGGAACACACACTACACAGGGCCGCCGTGCAGGCGGCCTTATATAGTGTGGGGTGTGTACTAAATGCCCTGAGCCGTAATTGGCCAAAGCCACCCTGGCTTTGGCCAATTACAGCTCTCTCTACTGACAGCGCTGTGATTGGCCAAGCATGCGGGTCATAGTGCATGCTTGGCCAATCATCAGCCAGCAATGCACTGCGATGCCGCAGTGAATTATGGGCCGTGACGCGCCACACGAATTTAGCGCGAACGGCCCATAACGTTCGCAATTCGGCGAACGATCGAACAGCCGATGTTCGAGTCGAACATGGGTTCGACTCGAACACGAAGCTCATCCCTACTCAGGAAGGATGTACTGGAAATGGAGTGAGTACAAAGAAGGGCAACAAAGCTAATAAAGGGTCTGGAAGATCTTAGTTATGAGGAAAGGTTGCGAGCACTGAACTTATTCTCTCTGGAGAAGAGACGCTTGAAATGATTTCAATATACAAATACCGTACTGGTGACCCTACAATAGAAATAAAACTTTTTCGCAGAAGAGAGTTTAACAAGACTCGTGGCCACTCATTAAAATTAGAAGAAAAGAGGTTTAACCTTAAACTACGTAGAGGGTTCTTTACTGTAAGAGCAGCAAGGAGGTGGAATTCCCTTCCACAGGCGGAGGTCTCAGGGAGCATTCATAGCTTCAAGAAACTATTAGATAAGCACCTGAATGACCACAACATACAGGGATATACAATGTAATACTGACACATAATCACACATAGGTTGGACTTGATGGACATGTGTCTTTTTCAACCTCACCTACTATGTAACCATGTAACTATGTAACCTTGGCCCCATGTTGATGGGGACAAGGGCCTCATCCCCACTTCCCCGGTGGTTGTAGGGATCTGTGGGCGGGGGCCTTATCGGAATCTGGAAGCCCCCTTTAACAAGGGAGCCCCCAGATCCTGCCCCCCCCCCCCCTGTGAATGGGTACATTGGACCCCTACTCATTCACCAAAGAAAGTGTTAAAAAAAGTAAAAATGACAGGAGAGGAGTTTTTGACAATTCCTTTATTAAAAAATAAATTTAAAGTGTCCCACGATGTCCATCCATCTTCAATCACAGTGCCGACGGATCGCTACAAAAAACCCAGAAAAACTCTGCCTCGATGGGAGGCGTCCCGCCGACTGCAGCCTTTTTGCGATAAAAGCTCTTATGTAGCCAAGGGCGGGGCCACCCGGTGACAAAAACAGGTGGCCCTGTCACATGACGTCACACGTCAGAAGGAGGCAGGGTCACCAGGTATATTGCCAGGATCCAACAATACATTACAGCCGCAAGCAGTTTTTTCCTTTAGAAATGTCATTTTGCTGCTTTCATTCATTAAACTATGTACGGCCGCTACATACTGTGGGGCATGGACTCAGCCCCCTGAGCCATGATTGGCCAAAGGCACAGTGCCTTTGGCCAATCATGGTTCTCACAACAGAGTGCGCTGTGATTGGCCAAAGCGTGCAGGTCAGGTGCATGCTTTGGCCAGTCATCGAACATTAATGCACTGCAATCTCGCAGTGCATTATGGGGCTTTCCGCGTCACTCGAAATTGCCACAAATGCCCCATAATGTTCTAAATTTGGCGAATACCCAACTTGAACCACGGGCTCATCCCCAGTTGTTACCGTTGTGGTGAAAATTTCATGTCAATAGCACCTTTAGAAATATATTTACCTAGAAAAATGGTGACATGTTCAATACTTATTTTGCCCACTGTATATGCCTCACAGCTGTCTGTTTATATTACATTGAGTACAGACTAAAGCCAATTTATTTTTAAAGACAACCTTTGCTGGGAAAAAACATAAGATGTCATTGGCTGCTTATTATACTAGTTTTCTGGCTGTCAAGCTGATTATATGGCTTCAATAATTTATAAGTTAGTAAGTTGGAACAGATCTGCAGCATGTGAAGTCTGAGTAAATTCAAGTCTGTTTGCTTTTTCTGGGTCAGTCATTTAGAGGTAAATATGTTTTTATTGTTTTATCATCATATAGAAAAATATAACAACAGTAAGGACGTAGACCGATATAAACAATTGCAACAGATAGCAAGACATAAGACATTGTTTATAACAAGATTATTTTGATGTCTTGATGGAAATAAAACATCTCAGGAGTTGATGTGTACAGGTTATATACGTACACACAAACTTAAAACAAATAATGTTGGGTAAAGTAAGGGAAAGAGAAAAAATGAGGAAGGAGAAAGAAAAGAGGTGAGATCGGAGTGAGTCAGTCATTTAGAAAGTATTAAAACCATTGGAAGAGTTTTCGTTACCTGGTCTTCCCAGAGCTGCTAGTGATTTTACACACTTGGTGCTCCTTTTTCCATTTACATTGGATGGATGTGCTAATCTCAGGGCCAGACCAGCCATGAAGGACTAGCTGTACTTCACCTTGGTGCATGTTACTACTATTCTCTATGGCAGTTCTGATCTTAGTATACAGCATGGTGTAAAAGTCAATACAAGAAAAATTTCTTAACCAGAAATGACCAATGTTATCAACCTTATTGAGGTGACAGCTGGAAGGAAAATGCTCTTGTTACTTAACAAAAGTGATAAAATGCTTAAATTGCTTTCTGTGAGGTATCGTACAATGTAGAAATGTCCTTTTTGCAGTCTTTGCAGATGTGCCATGACATAGGTCCCACTGGTCATCAAAGATTGTATCCATCTAAGATACTGTAGCCAAGGGCTTGGCTGGGAATGGAGAATGAGAGAAGCACTGGCTGCAGCTGCTCTCTGTGGCTGCTGTCATGCAGTGTTAAAATGTTTAACAGCTATATCAGCAAGAGGAGGGAGCAACTTAGCATCAAGACTGAGTTGCGCAGCACTATATTGTGGGAACTGTAGTCCAGAGGAGACAGACTATTCTAATCAAGAGCTTTTAAACTGCATTCCCAGGGGGAGATGCCAGGGGGAGGGGAAAGGGCACACAGCTTCCTCTTGCTGTGAGGGAGACCAAAGGGTGTACATAGCTGTCCAGTGTGCATAATTACTGCTGCATATTGGCAGCCTGAGTGGATCTGGAGCACTCAGTTTGAAAGTGCTGAGAGTAAGAGCAACCTGGGTGCAGAGCCGAGCGTGTACTAATCGCTGTGTGTGTGAGCTGCAATATTCCTGTGACTGGCGACTTAGTAGACATATTGATGCCTGCGGACTATTTTCATTTGCACCAATGGTACAACTGGATCCCAGCGTTAGTCAACTGAAGATTCAGGACAAAAGATTGCCCATTTACAGTTGCCATACAAAGACCTTTGCTAGTGCTTAGCTAAGAGGTACCTCTTAGGGGAGATAGCAATACATCCTAATGTTTTGCTTTGGTCTATCTAGTAAAGGTTCTTACCAGTACAACCCAAGGAAGCTTAGACCTTTTTAGTGTACTAATGTGCTTTACTGAACAGTAAAAAATGCACATACAACTGTAGGATTCACAATGCAACATGCACAAGCCAATTATCCTTTCTAACAAAATAAGTATGTACTATATGTATGCAATACGTTAACTCAACTTCTTTTGATGGATCAATCTTCTGGAGTCCAACACCAAACATCTTTCTCCAAAGTCTTCCAGCACATGCCTTCACCCTTTGTGTTCCAAAACAATTCTGTCCTTTATCTCCCATATGCCTGTTTCAAAAGTCCTAAACTCCTCCCCTCTTCCTGTATATCTTCCTGTATATCTGTCCTCTGCTTAGCTTATAAACCGATTCGACTGGTTCATTTGCATATCAATAGGAGGAGCCTTAGCTTCTTAAATACAATACATGGTCTTAAAAATGAACTATGCAATCTAACTAACAAATAAATATGATATAAAATCATCTAAATATCCATATCAACATGCCATTTTTGAAAAAAATTTGCGCAGGGTTCCACTTAATATTCATACCAGACCTGAAGGGCCTGGTATGGATTTTGGGGGGAACCCCATGCAAATTTTTTTTTAATTTTTGGTTCGGGGTTACCCTTAATATTCATACCAGACCCAAAGGGCCTGGTAATGGACTGGGATTTTTTTCATTGAGTTTTATCTATATTGCTGAGACCCGACAATTCATTACAGCCACGATCAGTTTTAAATGCCTTTTTTTTTCTTTAGAAATGTCATTTTGCTACCGTACTGTTCTAAACACAGGAAAACTGTGCCACTTTACAGGCATACTATAGACACCCCCCAGGCACGATATTTAAAGGAATATTTCATTTTTATTGTTTCACTTTAAGCATTAGTTAAATCACTGCTCCCAAAAAAGGCCGTTTTTAACCACTTCAGCCCCGGAAGGATTTACCCACTTCCTGACCAGAGCACTTTTTACAATTTGGCACTGCGTCACTTTAACTGCTAATTGTGCGGTCATGCAATGCTGTACCCAAACGAAATTTGCATCCTTTTCTTCCCACAAATAGAGCTTTCTTTTGATGGTATTTGATCACCTCTGCGGTTTTTATTTTTTGCACTATAAATGGAAAAAGACCGAAAAATTTGAAAAAAAATTATATTTTCTAATTTTTGTTATAAAAAAACCCAATAAACTCAATTTTGGTCATACATTTAGGCAAAAATGTATTCGGCCACATGTCTTTGGTAAAAAAAATGTCAATAAGCGTATATTTATTGATTTGCGCAAAAGTTATAGCATCCACAAACTAGGGTACATTTTCTGGAATTTACACAGCTTTTAGTTTATGACTGCCTATGTCAATTCTTGAGGTGCTAAAATGGCAGGGCAGTACAAAACCCCCTCAAATGACCCCATTTTGAAAATTAGACACCCCAAGGAAATTGCTGAGAGGCATGTTGAGCCCATTGAATATTCATTTTTTTCATCCCAAGTGATTGAATAATGACAAAAAAAAAAAAAAATTACAAAAAGTTGTCACTAAATGATATATTGCTCACACAGGCCATGGGCATATGTGGAATTGCACCCCAAAATACATTCTGCTGATTCTCCTGAGTATGGGGATACCACATGTGTGGGACTTTTTGGGAGCCTAGCCGCGTACGGGGCCCCGAAAACCAATCACCGCCTTCAGGATTTCTAAGGGCGTAAATTTTTGATTTCACTCCTCACTACCTTTCACAGTTTTGAAGGCCATAAAATGCCCAGATGGCACAAAACCCCCCCAAATGACCCCATTTTGGAAAGTAGACACCCCAAGCTATTTGCTGAGAGGCATGTTGAGTCCGTGGAATATTTTATATTTTGACACAAGCTGCGGGAATGTGACACATTTTTTTTTTTTTGCACAAAGTTGTCACTAAATGATATATTTCTCACACAGGCCATGGGCATATGTGGAATTGCACCCCAAAATGCATTTAGCTGCTTCTCCTGAGTATGGGGATACCACATGTGTGGGACTTTTGGGGAGCCTAGCTGCGTACGGGACCCGGAAAACCAAGCACCGCCTTCAGGCTTTCTAAGGGCGTAAATTTTTGATTTCACTCTTCACTGCCTATCACAGTTTCGGAGGCCATGGAATACCCAGGTGGCACAAACCCCCCCAAATGACCCCATTTTGGAAAGTAGACACCCCAAGTTATTTGCTAAGAGGCATGGTGAGTATTTTGCAGCTCTCATTTGTTTTTGAAAGACAAGAAAAATTTTTTTTTCTTTTTTCAATTTTCAAAACTTTGTGACAAAAAGTGAGGTCTGCAAAATACTCACTATACCTCTCAGCAAATAGCTTGGGGTGTCTACTTTCCAAAATAGGGTCATTTGGGGGGGGGGGGGCTTGTGCCACCTGGGCACTCCATGGCCTCCGAAACTGTGATAGGCAGTGAAGAGTGAAATAAAAAATTTACGCCCTTAGAAAGCCTGAAGACGGTGCTTGGTTTTCGGGGTCCCGTACGCGGCTAGGCTCCCAAAAAGTCTCACACATGTGGTATCCCCGAACTCAGGAGCAGCAACAGAATGTATTTTGGGGTGTAATTTCACATATTCCCATGGCATGTTTGAGCAATATATCATTTAGTGACAACTTTGTGCAAAAAAAAAAAAAAAATTGTCTTTTTCCCGCAACTTGTGTCACAATATAAAATATTCCATGGACTCGACATGCCTCTCAACAAATAGCTTGGGGTGTCTACTTTCCAAAATGGGGTCATTTGGGGGAGGTTTGAACTGTCCTGGCATTTTATGCACAACATTTAGAAGCTTATGTCATACATCACCCACTCTTCTAACCACTTTGAACCCCCAAACATTATATATATTTTTAAAGCAAATGACCTACATATTAAAAAGGTGGGTGTTTAATTTTTTTCTTCACACAGTATTTGCGCAGCGATTTTACAAACGTATTTTTTGGGGGAAAAACACACTTTTTTATGCACTAAAACACACTATATTGCCCAAATGTTTGATGAAATAAAAAAGATGATCTTAGGCCGAGTACATGGATACCAAACATGACATGCTTTAAAATTGCACACAAATGTGCAGTGACGACAAACTAAATACATTTTTAAAAGCCTTTAAAAGCCTTTACAGGTTACCACTTTAGATTTACAGAGGAGGTCTACTGCTAAAATTACTGCCCTCGATTGGACCTTCGCGGTGATACCTCACATGCATGGTGCAATTGCTGTTTACATTTGATGCCAGACCGATGCTTGCGTTTGCCTTAGCGCGAGAGCAGGGGGGGACAGGGGTGTTTTTTTTTTTTTCTTTTTCTTTTTTTTTTCTTTTTTATCTTATTTTTAAACTGTTCCTTTCATTTTTATTTTTTTTTTAAATCATTTTTATTGTTATCTCAGGGAATGTAAATATCCCCTATGATAGCAATAGGTAGTGACAGGTACTCTTTTTTGAAAAAATTGGGGTCTATTAGACCCTAGATCTCTCCTCTGCCCTCAAAGCATCTGACCACACCAAGATCGGTGTGATAAAATGCTTTCCCAATTTCCCAATGGCGCTGTTTACATCCGGCGAAATCTAAGTCATGAAATGCTCATAGCTTCCGGTTTCTTAGGCCATAGAGATGTTTGGAGCCACTCTGGTCTCTGATCAGCTCTATGGTCAGCTGACTGAATCACCGGCTGCATTCTCAGGTTCCCTGTTGAGAAAGGAGATCAAGAGAAAAACATGGAAGACGGTGGGGGGGGCATTCCCTCCCATTGATTGTAAAAGCAGTCTAGAGGCTAATTAGCCGCTAGGATTGCTTTTACATGAAAGCCAACCGCTGGCTGAAAAGAATGATACCAAGATGATACCTAAACCTGCAGGCATCATTCTGGTATAACTACTCAAAGTCGTGAATGGCATACCTGAAGACAAAAAAAAGGTTAAAAATAAAACACAGTAAAACAGTAAAGTATAAAAAATTGCATACCTGAAAAGCAAACATGATAAAACATAATAACAATAAAACATTGCAGAATAGAATACAGTAAAAAAGAGCAGAACAATAGAGAGAGAATATAGAGAGAGAGAGAACAATAAAACGACAACTATTTTTTTTTTTTTTTTATATTTTTTTTTTGTGTTTTTTTTTTTTTTACACTTTTTTTTGTAAGTGTAACTTTTATAACTGTAACCGGTTCCAGGTTTGGGTCTCTCAAAATGTGATGGCATCTTGGGAGACCCTGTGAAAGTGTGCCTAGTCTGTGCAATGCTGTACGCTACGCTAATACTCAACTAGTGTATGGTAGCGTTCAAAACATTCAGCAATGCAAAGACCAGGATTGTCAGGACAGGAGGGACAATAATAGCGGGTGTCACGCCTATATCCGCGCTTGCTGCAGACACAACATCTTTTTTTGGGGGGGGTTCGTTGGGTAGGGGTACTCGGGAGGACATAAAGAAAATGCCTCTCATGCAGCCGACTGCATTTGGTTGGGGATGTGAATGGGGGAAGTACGGGCACTGCAGAAGCGGTGGGTTCCCAATTAGGATTGGCGAATGCAGCAGGAAGGGCACTATGGGCACGATGGGCCTGTGTTTGTCTTCTTCTTGGTGGCAGCGGGACACTACTTGTGCTTGCCACCTCACCAGCTTGAACTGCACTTATGGGACTCACCACGTCACCAAGTGTTACTGCAGTGCTGGTTTGACTACGACCGGGGTGTACTAGGCCGCTGGTGCTTGCCAGTTCACCAAAATGCTACCAAAAAAACTGTTAGCGATCGCAGGGATCAGGCCTGACTCTGCGAACGCTGTAGTTATGTGTTTAGTGTTTTGTAAGTGACAGTGATCGATCGATACTGCACTTGGGTGGGCTGGGCCGGGCCGGGCAGAGGGGCAAAACACACCCTAAACTGCTGGGGATGCTAGTATAGATCTGATCAGATCAGATATTGATCCGTTCAGATACTATACCACTAAGGGAGCTGTATGCTGCGTGCGTGGGTGTTAGCGGTACTGGCGCTAACCTGACGCTGCCTGGGGCGACGCAGACCCTATCTGACCCTATCTGACCCTAAAACCTAACTTATATCACCACCGGGCAATCAGGGGGCTAAACCTTTATTAGGTAATAAACGGCGGGTGCCCTGACACTATAAAAAATAAACAAACTAACCAGCGTCACCCGTAACAGTTATACGGTGATCAGTGGTGAAAGGGTTAACTAGGGGGCAATCAAGGGGTTAAAACCTTTATTAGGTAGTATATGGGGGTCCCTGACGCTATAAAACGCTGGCTGCGAACCTATATACTTACCTCCCTAACTAGCGTCACCAGTGACACTAATACAGCGATCAGAAAAATGATCGCTTAGTGACACTGGTGACGGGAGGTGATCAAGGGGTTAAAACTTTATTAGGGGGGGTTAGGGGGGTACCCTACAACTAAAGGGGGCTAACCCTAACTGCCCTACCACTTCTAACTGTCACAAACTGACACCAATGCAGTAATCAGAAAAAAAAAAACGCTTGGTGTCAATGTGACGGGGGGGGGGGGGGGGTGATCAGGGGGTGTAATGTGTGCCTGGCGTGTTCTACTCTGTGTGTTGTGTTGTGCACTCACTCAGATGTCTTCTCTCCTTGGCGCCGGAACGGAAAATACCGATCCGAGGAGAGATGACATCACTTCCTCTGCTGCTGTTTACTATACAGCACCAGAGGAATAATCTTATTGGCTGGGAGCGATCGCGAGGGGGGCCCACGAATGGATGGTCTCCCCCTCACCTCTGATCGTTCCCGGACAGAAGTCGACCGCCTCGGGCACCGGGGGGGGGGGATCCGATGGGACCCCCCGTCCACGGGAGGCAGATCACGTACCAGGTATGTGATTTTGCCTGCCCGTGCCATTCTGCCGCAGTATATCTGCGTGAGGCGGTCGGCAACTGGTTAAAACTTTTTTTTTGCATTGATACATGTCCCCTGGGGCAGTACCCGGGTCCCCAAACACTTTTTATGACAATAACTTGCATATAAGTCTTTAAAATGAGCACTTTTGATTTTTCATGTTAGTGTCCCATCCTTTAACGGGGTTCCGCGGCTTTCGAATTCGCTGCGAACACTGCATAATGTTCGTTGTTCGCCGAGCGTCTGAACAACCAAAGTTCGTCCCGAACTTATGCTTGGGCTAAACCATTCGCGAAATAGTTAAGAAAACACATTTGATTTTATTCAGTACAATAGAATTAATTTAAAAAAGGTACCACACACCTAAAAAAAGTGCCATATACAGTATAACACATACTTCAAGAACTCAATACAGGGCTCGTAACAAAATCTCCTATAGAAAATGAAACATTACCATGCTTGCAAAAAAAATATACTTTTTAAGATGTACATTAAATATATTAGACTCGAGATCAACAATGTGTTTCATGGGCAATTTCCCTTTATCAGGAGAAAAATCAGCATAATAATTTATATTGTCACAAACCTCTACACTCTATTCTTTCCCCTAGCTCTGCCCACCTATGATTCTGACTAACCCAGTAAGGACACAAAGAAACAGGCACAAAGATTCAACTTTACCAAAAACTGAACAAATGTGTCTGCATCTGAAGTCTGCCATTACATTTACAACTCAGATGAGGAGGGCAAAGGGCATTGGGTTATTGGGGTTTGTGCAAAGCTGATTTTAATTTTTAAGCCTGATAATGTTGTTTAGGAATTGTCTGCCCTTTAGCTACATTATACAAGAGATTAGCATACTGCTTTCATTAGAATACAAGTACAATGCAATGTTAACTACATGGCCTTTGACCCATTATGTTATGTAATCTACAGCTGATCATAAAGGGCAGGGTTAAGTAAAATAATTGATCGCCCTATCAGCGAGGTTCGTGCTGGCTGTCACCATTCTTTTGAAGGAGTTCAGTGTTATTTCTATTAAAGCAGAAAGTGACGGAGAGATGATCTTGTGGTAATGTCACGTTATAATGAGAACAGTGAAAGAAGCAAACAAATGCCCCGACAGCAAAATTTTTCATGTTTCTTTGTCAAAAAAGGGGAATAAAGCTGACCTCTCTTTTATCCCACCAGAAAGTATGGTAAATGCTTGTGACCTGTTAATTGAACGAAAGGGGGTACTGAGGTCTAAATAAGCATCTTACTTTTTTGTCGCATTAATTTGAATATTTACTTTATTTGAAATTGCATTATGCGCAGGAGGGAGCGTTTGTATTTTTTTTATAAATTCCTGTTTATGCAGTGTTTTGACCAGGTCATCGAACTAGCCTGAGCTTTTGCCAAGCTACTCTGAACATCTTTATTCAAAAACAGAGCATAACAGATTGTAAAGTGGAACCCTAGTCCTACCTCCCAGCTCTTCTTCTCCCTGAAGCCCCCTTATTTTTTTCTTGCAAATTCTTGTTCTCTTTTAAAGTATTATGCCGTGTACAGACGATCGGATTTTCCAACAACAAAAACCGTGTATTTTTTTCCAATGGATGTTGGCTCAAACTTGTCTTGCACATGGTCGCACAAATGTTGTCGGAAATTACGATCGTCAAGAACGCGCTGACGTACAACACGTACAACGAGCTGAGAAAAATGAAGTTCAATAGCTAGTGCGGCTCTTCTGCTTGATTCCGAGCATGCGTGGAATTTTGTTCGTAGGAATTGTCTACACACAGGCTCGGAATTTACGACAACGGATTTTGTTGTCGGAAAATTTGAGATTCTGCTCTCAAACATCTGTTCCGATAGCAAATGTCCGATGGAGCCTACACACGGTCGGAATTTCCGACAACAAGCTCACCTGGAACATTTGTTGTCGGAAATTCCGCTCGCATGTACGCGGCATAAAAGTTACAAAACAGAGTCTCTGGGCATACCCTGTATCACAACAAAAAACCACATACAGTGGGGACGGAAAGTATTCAGACCCCCTTAAATTTTTCACTTTGTTATATTGCAGCCATTTGCTAAAATCATTTGCCGTTTGCTAAAGTTCATTTTTTTTCCTCATTAATGTACACACAGTTCCCCATATTGACAGAAAAACACAGAATTGTTGAAATTTTTGCAGATTTATTAAAAAAGAAAAACTGAAATATTACATGGTCCTAAGTATTGAGACCCTTTGCTGTGACACTCATATATTTAACTTAGGTGCTGTCTATTTCTTCTGATCATCCTTGAGATGGTTCTACACCTTCATTTGAGTCCAGCTGTGTTTGATTATACTGATTGTTCTTGATTAGGAAAGCCACACACCTGTCTATATAAGACCTTACAGCTCACAGTGCATGTCAGAGCAAATGAGAATCATGAGGTCAAAGGAACTGCCTGAAGAGCTCAGAGACAAAATTGTGGCAAGGCACAGATCTGGCCAAGGTTACAAAAAAATTTCTACTGCACTTAAGGTTCCTTAGAGCACAGTGGCCTCCATAAACCTTAAATGGAAGACGTTTGGGATGACCAGAACCCTTCCCAGAGCTGGCCGTCCGGCCAAACTGAGCTATCGGGGGAGAAGAGCCTTGGTGAGAGGGGTGAGGAAGAACCTAAAGATCACTGTGGCTGAGCTCCAGAGATGCAGTCGGGAGATGGGAGAAAGTTGTAGAAAGTCAACCATCACTGCAGCCCTCCACCAGTCGGGGCTTTATGGCAGAATGGCCCGACGGAAGCCTCTCCTCAGTGCAAGACACATGAAAGCCCACATGGAGTTTGCTAAAAAACACCTGAAGGACTCCAAGATGGTGAGAAATAAGATTCTCTGGTCTCATGAGACCAAGATAGAACTTTTTGGCCTTAATTCTAAGCGGTATGTGTGGAGAAAGCCAGGCACTGCTCATCACCTGTCTAATACAGTCCCAACAGTGAAGCATGGTGGTGGCAGCATCATGCTGTGGGGGTGTTTTTCCGCTGCAGGGACAGGACGACTGGTTGCAATCGAGGGAAAGACGAATGCGGCCAAGTACAGGGATATCCTGAAGGAAAACCTTCTGCAGAGTTCTCAGGACCTTTAGACTGGGCCATAAGTTTACCTTCCAACAAGACAATGACCCTAAGCACACAATTAAAATAACGAAGGAGTGGCTTCACAACAACTCCGTGACTGTTCTTGAATGGCCCAGCCAGAGCCCTGACTTAAACCCAATTGAGCATGTTTGGAGAGACCTAAAAATCGCTGTCCACCAACATTTACCATCCAACCTGACAGAACTGGAGAGGATCTGCAAGGAGGAATGGCAGAGGATCCCCAAATCCAGGTGTGAAAAACTTGTTGCATTTTTGCCAAAAAGACTCATTAGATCAAAAGGGTGCTTCTACTAAATACTGAGCAAAGGGTCTGAATACTTAGGATCATGTGATATTTCAGTTTTTCTTTTTTAATAAATCTACAAAAATGTCAACAATTCTGTGTTATTCTGTCAATATGGGGTGCTGTGTGTACATTAATGAGGAAAAAAAATGAACTTAAATGATTTTAGCAAATGGCTGCAATATAACAAAGCGTGAAAAATTTAAGGGGGTCTGAATACTTTCCGTCCCCACTGTATATCAAGAAAAACAGCTAACTAAGCTAAACATTCCAAAGCTTGCTGCTAAGAAGGGGGAGTGGAAGTTCTCAAGCACACGAAGAATATGGGGATGATGAATCAGATCTTCAACACCATCAAAGGTCAATTGTCACAAACTTCAACATTAACAGCATTTTTTAAACAATCTTTTCTTACCTTTTCTCCAGGGATTTTTACACTGGTATGATGAAATCATGGGTAATTTTACTTCCCCTACAGCTACAGATGGCTACAGAGTGGGCCTCCAGTTGTGGGAGGATGTGCATGGACATCTTCTTTGCAAGATGCTAGCCTGGCACTATTAGACTCAGAAGTAACTTAATCCAGCCCTTTTTAGGTGAAAGTGGGGACAAAGAGCTGCTATTTTTTTTAAAACAAAAGATTCTGCAGTTCACTTTAAGTTGCACAGACAGGGGGGGCTTTGCTGACACACAAATACAGATGCACACACAAATTTTATTTTAAGAACTTAAGTACACTTTTTGACATTGATTTATTTTCTGTAATACAATATTCATCCAGTAATCTTACTTTATTTTGTTATTAAACACATTTTTGCACAAAATGGAAGGAATATTCATTTTGAGCATGTCTCACCAATAAAATGCATTTCTGTAAATATACAGTATACCAAAGAAAAAAAACACAGGCAACAAGGCAACTAGCAGTTTCAAAAGGAAATAAGCAATAACATTATTTGTAAAATGCTCAAGATTGACAAGTGAGCCTGCATGGCTTGGTACTATGTGTGACTGACATTTTTTATGCTTTTTCTCCTTGGATATGTTATATGTTTACTCCGGTGATTCTTATATTCCTTTTGTAAACTATTCTTTGTTAAAAAGAATATAAAAATGTAATGAAAAAAAAAGAGTGACAGATTATAAATTATAACTACTCGCTAGGTGTGATTTTTATGTCTACATGATAAAAACATAAAAGTTTTGTACTTTATAGCACAGAGTATTTTCCAAGTTAAGATTTTTGTTCTGTTAGTTGTTAGTTTTACATAAGATAAATGAGGCCATAATTATTAAGCATATGGTATTTTTGGCCATGAAATTCCAATATTTTTTTTTAATCTGTTCTTGATCATTTCTTATTCTTGCAAAGATTAATATGGCCACCTGCACTGAAAAGCTGGCATATGTAAATGATGATGAACATATTTTGTGCTGTGCTCTGAGTGGGTATGAGGTATCAGGTGCCAGAACTGCAAACATTTAAACTATCAAATGTAATTTAATTTTATGAAATTAGTTATTAGAATATTATAAAATCTTGTTTTTAAGTTTCACAAACTTCACTGAACAGCATAGCCAAACTGTAAGATTTGCTTCCCCCCTGAAGACCTTAAAGCGAAGCTGTGGGTAACACAAAATGAAAAAAATATCAGCATCAAGTACCCAAAAGCATTAGCTGCAGAATTTCTAAGGGCAATTTCATGCTAGTGATTGTGTCATCAGCAACAGTGGCCACTGGTAATAATCAAGAAGCAACAGCAGAAGTTGATTGAAGGGAAGATTCACAGAATTAAAGAAGCATGAGTAGGGAGATTTTTTGCACTGCAGGTCCTCAGGTACAACTTCCTCTCCAGCAGGTCATCGGAAGGTCAGCAGGTCAACAGCACAATAGTGACATTGTCAAATTATACTCAAACCCTGGTGAGACTAGTAGTCACATACACAGTGCTTTAGATAATCTCCCATTGCAGACACACAGCTGTCAGGCTACGGGACAAAACAGTATGTTAGGAAATACACATTTTCAGGAAGAATTAATAGAAAAGGGTACATTTTTCGGGTACTGCTTAAAAACATTTGTAGATGCTCACTATAACACATCAAATATTCACTTTTTAAGTTTAGGTCCACTTAAATGGTAAATAGCTGATGCATAATTTGATTGTAATGGTATATGCAGTAGGTTAAAGCCCAACTGCAGGAAACCTAAAAATTCTCTGCTTGCAGGGGAGCTGCGCCCTCATGGTCTGTAGGATAGTAAAAGCACTTTACTGGACTTGAAGGACCTTAGTTCACCAGAGAGTGCAGAGGAGTCTGCAGGAATGAAGGATTGACTAAGTAAATCTGCTTTTTCAAATCCCCTCAACAGAAATGAGCAGTTACAGTGTTACTAAACCCAGGACCCTGCATTCACTATATGTCATATACCTGATAGGAGATTGATACAGTATGACGAGGTTGGCCTCTCTTAGATCTCCAGCCCTGTCCCCACTGAGAGTCGAACAGAGGGTACCGAGGGACAGGGGGAACATGAGTGCCAGCAGGTGTTGATAGGAGAACTTGCAGCTGGAGTAGGAGATCCTGGGAATCAGGTGGATCATCAGGACAGGAACAGTAGCTGAGCTCAGGGACCAGCCAAGATTAAAGGGGCACTCCAGCAGTGCTGCAGGTTCATGATGCATAGCTTGTCAGAACTCTCAGCAAAGTGCAGCGCAGGTGCAGTGGACAGCCAGGCAAACACTCAAGCAGGAAAGACAGCCAGGATCGGAGGTAGAAGCGTGGTCACAGGAATAGCCAGGGTCATCAACAGGTGGGCAGCTAGGTACTGAGTCATAAGCAGAGCCATAGTCAGGAACAGAGCCAGGGTCAGGAATAAAGCGACAAATCAGAAGCAGGATTCAAGATCAGGTCAGGAGCAAGCCAGATCAGCAACAAGGGAAACACACAGGAAGAAAGCAGGAGGCAGGGAACAGCTGAAAGTCCAGTCAGCACTTAAGAAATTGCTGAAGCATCCTGAAATAGCCTGTCTGGCACCAACATGCACTGTTTGTGCATCTGTGCGCATTCCTGTGTATTTCTGCAAGCCAAATGTCTGATAAGGATTCTCTGACACTATATCTGGTCTCCCACAGTACACAGAACATAGAAATGCAATAACTTTAGTAAATATAACCTACTAAATACCTTTTCTCATCAGCAGTATTTAGCAGTCTTGTGACTTCTATCAATGTTCGGTCAAGCACTGGTTAAAGTTTGTAGGAGGAGTTTTCATTCTCCACTGATTGTCCAATGAGGCCACAGGACCCCTGTCCCTCTGTCTGGACAGTGCTGATAGGCCCTGTGCCAATCACATGCACCCTCCCCAAGAAAAAACTGTCTTATACACACCAAGCTGAGCATGTGCAGAGTGCCCCCAAGGCTCTGTTATATCAGGAGTTGGGTTGGGGATTGTGGAAGAAGGGCAGGATCAAAGAAGACAGGACCAAACAGCCTTTTTACACAATGCACATGATTAACCCCTTAGGTTCCACAGTGGGTATAACAAGCATGCTTTATTGCATATACAGACTGATTTTACTGTTGTGGGTTTAGTAACACCTTAACACTCACAGTGTGTGCACAGCTCCACTGCAGGTAAGAATTTTTAGGTTTCTTGGAGTTCAGCTTTAGATGACCTTTTTAGAGCACATAAATCATGTTATATATTGTCTCTCATTATTTTGGTATTTGTGAAAAAAAGGATCAAATGAAAGATGCATAAAACAAAGGAAAGCTCTTTTGAAAGGATATTTCAGGACATATATGAATTTGGGTCAGGGTTTTTGTTTGTTGTTGTTTGATAGCAGCACATGAATCGTGTGATGCTTCAACTTACAAATGACAAGTATCCTACGGAGGGTGCCATTGTGTGTCTGCTAGTGATCTGTAAAGTTTGAACAAAATATTTTTATCTTGTCAACATTTCTGTCATTAATTGCGGGAAGGGGGAAAAAAAGCAGATGAAAGCATTGCAGTTTCTCTAACATGGCTACATTAAATATCTGGCCTGTAAGGACAATAAGTATAGCTTCCTTTGTTACAAATATATTGCCTTTAGAGTATCTCAAATATGTTATGTGTAACTCCTTCCAGATCAGAGCTCTAAGTGGTTTAAAGTGGAAGGCAAGTCAAAACCTAACTATGGTTCAATCTACTCCCACCCCCATTCTAAGCCTATTTTAACTACCGTGTAAAAGGAGAGACCTGTATACTTACCTATTCTGAAGTTGCAACAGTCCAGTCACATGATCTCTCTAGCGCTGGTGGCACAGCCTGGGTGATGATGTCACCCATAGACTTACTATGGGGTATCCGTTGCTAGCTGTCTCTCCTCTACACTGAAGCCAGCGCTTTGACCTGATCATGTGACTGGACAGTAGTTACTTTTGACAAGCACACCAAGGACTTTCAAAAATGTATGGCAACCGCAAAGCATTGGTGCAAAGAGTTCCATAGTATTTAAAGGGGTACATTTTTCATGCATTCTTCTTGTACTCCCCCCCCCCAAAAAAAAATGCATCAAAAACAGATTGGGTGAAAGGGCCCTAAGCGGTCATTGTTTAGGTAAATTCCAATTGAGGGCAGGGACTTATGTCTGTATAAAGTGCTTTGTAATCTCTTGGTACTATGAAAATACTTGTAACAACAAACACACAGACTGAATATGTTCTGTCATAAGGGAATGTGAACGGAAATCTAGCATGGAACATGTGGATTTGTAACAGGAACAGCAACACAGGTAAATTTGAAGACAGTGAACTGTGACATTAGAAGCTCTGAATGACACTGGCATGTATGGGAGGGGCACAAAAAGAAACCATTATATACAAAAAATCATGGGAAAGAACATCTATAGTGTCAAAAGTTTAAACAGCTAGGAAAGGCCATTTTCTGTTCCAGAAAAACTGCACTATATGCACAAGGCCAGATCCATAAAGACGTTGCTTGCTTAGTGTAAAGCAACTTGAATAGCCTGCACTGAGCTCTGACCTCAACTCTACTGAACACCATTGCAATGAACTGGAAGGCTGATTGTGAGCCAGGCTCTCATCAAACATCAGTACCTGATTTTACTGATGCTGTTTTGCATGGATGAGCACACATTACAACAGACAAAGGGGTTAATTTACTAAAACTGGAGCGTGCAAAATCTGGTGCAGCTCTGCATACAAATCAATCACCTTCCAGGTATTTTTTGTCAAAGCTTAATTGAACAAGCTGAAGTTGGAAGCTGATTAACTACTGTTGGCAGTCAACATGTTTTTAATATCAAATATTTCTGGACTGTTGAGACCTGGTTATACTGAAGCCACCTGGATATGGCTGGGGGTAGCCTGTAATGCCAACAGAGCAAGATTACCCAGTGTGCTTATAGCAGAAGGGTGCATATCAGGTCTTCATCTGGCAGAGGATTCATGCTTACCCCCTGGCGGAGGGGTATGGAAATAACAGAGCATGAATGCAGACCTCCTGGTGATGTGAAGATTACAGTGCCTAATTACCTCGCTTTCAACCAGAACATCAGGACCAGATGTGGGCTGTGATGCTGACCCGGGTCAAGGACTCGATGGCAATATATCAATGCCATCTGCTGGTGGTTATCGAGAACAGCAACATACTTCCTGAAAGTATACTTCGTACCGTCTTTTTGCTAATTGGGGAGGGAGGGGCAGAGGGTGTTTGTGGGGGTTGTGTCCGAGTGTGCTTTAAATAGGCAAAGGCCAATGATGAATGACCTCTTCTTCTCTCTCATTGAGCCCAGCTAAAAGACACAGAACACGGAGGAAGTACTTACATAACGTATCATCTCTGCTCATTTATTTTTTTTTAATATAATTTATCATCTCTAAAGTGCTAGGTGGATACATGGATAGACTTCACCCACTAATTCTATATAGGGTCACTTCTATACAAATTCATAAATGATTATTATGTCCAGAAGATAATCAATATAATATACATGATTGATAATACCTATTTCGTGTATTCATGGTATACCTGTGTTTTTTATATACCGTATTTATCGGCGTATAACACGCACTTTTTTCCCCTTAAAAACAGGGGAAAATCGCTGGTGCGTGTTATACGCCGATTCCCTGCGATCCTGATTTGAAAATGGCGCCGCCGGCGCCGAAATACACAGTGCCGGTCCTCGGCTCTTCTCGGCCACTTTCGGCTTCACTCGAGCGCCGCCCGAACCTAGCCGAGTGTACTCGGCTAGGTTCGGATAGCTCCGCTCACAGTCACGCCCATCCTGGGCGGGACTACGAGTGGAGCCAAAAGTGAACGAGAGCCGCCGAGAAGAGCCGAGGACCGGCTCCGTGTATTTCGGCACCGGCGGCGCCATTTTCAAATCGCGGTCGGCGATTTTGAAGCTCAGTGAGCTGCAAGGCTGCACTGGGGCAAGGCTGCACTGGGGCAAGGCTGCACTGGGATAAGGCTGCAATGGACACTGGGGAAGGCTGCACTGACAAGGCTGCACTGACATGGGTGCACTGACAAGGCTGCACTGACAAGGCTGCACTGGGGCAAGGCTGCACTGAGAAGGCTGCAATGATGGGCATTTAAATGTAAGTTTTTTTCCCTTCAACTTCCCTCCTAAAAGTTTTTTTTTCCCTAAAATTCCCTCCTAAATTGGGGTGCGTGTTATATGCCGGTGCGTGTTATACGCCGATAAATACGGTATTTTTATATTGTATTCAGAGTGTGTATATGTATGGGGGCATCTCTTTATGGTCTACGGAATACGACTGACGTGCCCAACATAATACAGTTTAAGTCCATCTCTATTTTTAGTCACACTCTGTTAGTTTTCTTAAATCATCCCTGTGATTTTTATTTAAATACAATATACACATATGTAAATATGGATCTGTACCCATCTCACATCATTGCGCACAGTAACATTCAGGATATCCTTTGTCCCATCCACGAAAACATGGGCGCTATCTAAATGTATTTGCCACCCTAAAGATGGCCGCACTAGTACACATTAATGAACCACAAGAAAATGGCCGCTTCAGCATATCCGGTTTAACAATATAAATTACATCCCTCTCTGACCAATCCGGTTCCCCAGATGAAGTCACGAGCGGTGACGTAACGCGTAGGGCGTGGCGGAGAGCAGACGTAACCGGAAGTCACGTAAGGAGGCCCCCCCTCAAACGCCGATCCTTTCACATATGCAAATTTTTAATGTTTTTAATGTAAGAGACCACCTCGTAGCGTATTAATAAAGTGTTTTAACTTTACATACTACACCATTGGAGGCTTCTCTTTTTTCCTTTCTTGTCCACCGGGCCGTTTGAGCCCGGATGGAGCTTGCTCTAACAGATTGACCATTTCATGAGGAGCAGAGAGGAAAAGACCTTAGCCAACACCAGCAGATGGAAATGTTCGAACACCATTGAGAGGAAACACGCAGTCCCTATATATAACACCTATTGATGCCTGATTCCTTTGGTTGGAAGGTGAGAGTTCTGAGAGCTTAATTTTATCGCCATATAGCCCTGTGTCAAAACACCTAAGAACACTCACCCACCTATTCATCAACTAGTTTCCAGCCCATTCATGAAGCTCCACATTTTCTATTTATTTATTCACTTGTATATATTATGAATTGTAAGAGTGACACATCAGCACCAAGCATCATTCACTTTTGTTGCACTTTTATATTGGTCACTGTGGTTTTATATATATTTTTTGTTCACCTTTTTATAGGACTTTTATGATTCACCATTTATTATGTGTTTATTAACTTATTTTGGCAATATGTGTGATTAGACTTTATGCGCGAGATCCCTATATGTCCACAATTTATCATCCCTGCTCTTTTAATATTCTTAGATTTCTATGTTAGTGTTCTCGTTTCTCTGTAAATAAATAAGACCTTTGCTTCTCTGAGCATTGGGTTTATTTGTATAGCTAATATTGTTATTATATCATCACCATTAATATTATTAGAGCTTTGATAGACTTGCTAACTATAGAAACAGACAAGATAGTACATATTTGTAATTTAAATAGGGGAATCCAAAAACCATCCCTTATTTATTTCAGCTACTATGCAGAGCTGCACCAGATTTTGCACTCTCCAGTTTTAGCAAATCAACCCCAAAATCTTGTGGAAAGCCTCGTTAGAAGAGTGGAGGGTAGCTGTTAAAGCTGCAAAAGGAGGTGGTGAGGATCAACTCTATATAAATGATCATAGTCTGAGAACAGGATGTCCCACAAGCTTCTATAGGTGTGATGGTCAGATATCCACAAATGTTTTACCATAGAAGTTTTTATGCAAATACATCCATCCTATTTTTAACACATGGGCAAGGACAGTGATTTATGTAAAAATCCAGCATTCCAATTGCTTTACAGGGAGCTTACAAACTTACAGTTAAAAGTGGAACATGAGAAAAAATTTAGACTTTGCTTTAGAAACATGCTAATGTATACCCAATGCAATCAAGGCAGCCAAACTATATTTTAATGAGATTATTTTCTACTTCTCTATTTATATACAGTCATAACAGCAGAAAAGATACTTAATTAGTCCACAAACATTAAGTTTGCTTGCTAACAGAATTATATTATTCAATCTAACCTCTGCCTTTAATTAAATTTAGCATTAAAACTGGGGGCAAACCAGGCGGCTCAAAGAAGACATAACTGCTGGGATAGCAGGGATGTAATTGCCCTCCATAGGGTCATGTTATACATGCTTGCTCCAAGCAGATAAATACCTCTTATACTCCAGTTATTTAAACATTAAAAATCATAAAATGTATGTTTAAATACATGCAGTGTAATTAGCTAAATTTGATCTGTATTTTAAAGTGGTATTAAACCCCTAAAGGGAACTTTTATTATATTACAGCTTACCAGTTCTTAGATGTGATGGCTGTATTCGTTTTCTTTTTTAGGCTTTTTTTAAACCTTTATTTTTACCTGGTGACCTTACCAGCAAGTCTGTTGTCATTCAACAGAACAAGCTGTCCTGCAGATATAGCAGTTAGAGGGTTGAGACAACCCATTTACCACTGACAGAGGTGCTTACAATGAGCAGATTTTATTTATTTTTGCAATACTATACCAGAAGGAATAGAACTGCCGTAACTGCTTAAAAGGTGTTAGCTGGAGTTTGTTTAGTCTTTTCTAAATCTGCTATTACATCTAGCACTACCCCAATAGCTGTCAGTCTAACAATGTGAACATACCTACAGGAGGGCAAAGAACAGGAATGCTCTTTTCAATGTCTTTCTAGCCCTTTTATTGTGCAATAAACAGGTGATGGTCTGTTTTTAAGACATTTTGGATCCATTTTTTTCAAAGTCACTAGCCTGGAATAGATACTGTAGATATGTCAGGAAAGACAGAAATTTCTGTCTGCATACTTCTTGGTCAGCGATTTAAAGCAGTGGCTGCCAACCTTTCGGACCTCAAGGACCACTAAAACCACAATTTTGAATTCCGATGACCACTAACATGAATTTTACATGCCTTATACACACAATACTTGGGTCTCATTATCCAGCCATGTGCTTGAGCTCCGTGCTACCTTCCACAGTCTGTGATCAGTGCTGCCATTGGAAGTCAACTCCTTCACCTCCCGCTCTCTGAACTACTCCCGATGCCTCCCACTAAATTTACAGGAGCCATAAGTACACAGGAGGCATCGGGTATCAATGTGCTCTAACAGTATTGACTAACACTATAGAATATCACTGGAAACAACATTGGGCGGTATGCATCCACCACAATGCTGATTTGTGGCAAAACCCCTGGGGACCACCACAATTTTCTCATGGACCATCAGAGGTTCTAGGGCCACTGGTTTGCAACCGTTGATTTAAAGTACAGTAATGGGAGGACCAGCATGACAATCAGACATCTAGAAATGCAGTAATGGCATCAGGAGGGTCTTCTTTAATAGAACTGGAGGTCATGGACCTAGTCAAACTTTCTTGCAAAAGCATCTGCATTATGAGACATAAATCGCACACTTTCAAGACATCACAAAAGATATTTCCTATGCTAAGCGCTGGGAAACAGGCATAGGGAACACACACCTACCTTAACTTGATGGTGGTGATCAGGTGTAGAATTCTTTAGTTAAGTCAATAACAACTAATAATTGGAAGAATTAAAAAAATAAATGGAAACACTAACATTTCCGCATTAACTAAACTATTCGGGAAATTGCTTCCATTAATGGGCTTCTTTACATTATCAAATATAGAATGTAATGAATTGTCTTAATGGAACACAATGCTGCATATCAGAGGCAACAATTATTGATACATTAGCAGTACACATGTTTTAGGTGACCATATAATGCCAAGTGGATAAGAAATGTATACACCTGATACAGATATCTAGCACATATCATAGTATCTGCATTAAAAATACCAATATATAAATAATGTATACATTTTAATTCTTAAGAGATATAATAGGTTGCATTTAAGGAAAGTAAGACTTTAAAAGCTTTAGTAAATGTACCTCTAATCAATGATGATCTAATATTCCATTTTTGTACCCATGTAGTCTGCTTGAACGACAGACTACATTGAACATTACCTGTGGTGACTAAGATAAGGGGATATTGTATTATAGTTCTTCATTTAAACTCCAGCACACCATCTACTTAGGAAAATGTACATACCTATATTCATTGCATTAACCATTTCATGACCAATGGGTTCATTTTGCCAGTGCAACAGTTTATTGGTACCTGCATATACTATGCAAAAATATATACACACCCCAACTGTGATACATGACCCAGGGAATGGTATGGGCCGGGGTGTCTCTGTTGCTTAGGCAGTGATGGGTTTTTTGATGGGATTGTCATAATGGCAAAAAGCAAAATGATCCTCTCTGGGGAAAAACGAATTGATAGTCTCTGCATTCAGAGCTGTCATCAGAGTTTGATTTATCTTACATACTTGCATACCACATGTTTGCCCCTCTGGTGACATCTGCAGATTAGTCAACGGTCCAAGTATCCAAATGCAAGGCAAAGACATAAATTACACGCCAGAGGTGAGGGTAGGTGGCAGCTAGGTGTAGTTTAGGAGTTCGATAATTCACTTGTGCACCAGTGCACAGGTGTCCCCAATACAAGTTATAGTCCAGCAGCCAGACAATACACTGATGCATTGGCGAGTTCCAATCTATTCGTTTTCAAGGCATCCATCGCTTCAAATACGCAAGAGTAGTCTCCTCAGTTTCCTATTAGGTAAGTGTATCCAAAAACTTGCTCTCCTAGACTCTTACCGGATTTTCTGACCCATGTGTTAATAAATGGGTTGAATAAAGCTTTATCACTCCCAATGACACAGTATCTTCTTTATGATTCCTCCTTTTTTCCTCATGGGTATCCCAACTGTGTATAAATGGTGGGCTTTTTCAGACCATTGTGATATGTGTATATACACCTGTTAATACCATAGCATATACAAATATTAAAAGAAAGAGAAAATGTTGGATGGATATATCTATCTATCCAACATTTTCTTTTTTGTTTAATATTTGTATATGTTATGGTATTAACAGGTTTATACACATATCACAATGGTCTGAATAAGCCCACCATTTATACACAGTTAATATTTTGTTTTTCGTGTTTGAGCTCACAAATTAATGGTTGCAGCTGTTCACTGATATGATTGAGATGGAGGTCTAGTCATTCACATAGCAGCGCATAAGTATTTTCATAAAAATTTTACATAGTGTAATACCATCTACAAAACAAGATTTAAATCTCCAATATTGTGCTCACATCTGTGCTTAACTCCATGCACTGATATGCCCAGTACTCCATGATTTGTTTACCTCTTCTGCCTATATTCGGTCGGAACATCAGACTTTATAATTTGAATCACTACATTGGAAATGTAGGCCACACCTATCCCTCCTTTAATACCAAATTTGACCTTTTAATGAATAAAGACACTCAACTATGTAACTTGGTGTATAATTGGCCGCGGCACGTTTATTGGTGTAAACTGTAAATAACTTAAATCAATTCAATCATTTTATTAATACATACAATTCTCACTTGTAAATAATAAATATAAACAGTTCAGTCTTCAGGACTTGAGCAATGCAGCATATCAATAAAACAAGTCCCCACATGCCGGGCTTGAATTATCAAGGCCGACCTACCCCACAACCACGGCCAATTCAATGCTATTCTGCAATCCAACATTGAAAATGTCTAATCCTATATGGGAAAGATGGACTCCATCTGCCCTATATAAACCTTCAAAACCACCCTCTAAATCCCTATGACTATAGGAAAAACCTCTGATAAGTGGCATACATTTTTCCATTAACCTATTTACACAATGCCTGATCTTTTCCAAATTTTTAAATTGAACATCTTGTAGCCATATGAGCCTTTGAACTATTTCTGAAAAAATTATAGTGGTATTTGGGGAAGGCAATCTGAATGTATGTAGATCACGCTTCATTGCAAACATCAGATCTAGGGTTTTAGCTCTACCCACATCGTTTCCCCCCAAGTGGATGATTAGGATATCTGGGACTGGCCACAATTCCAACAACCTAGAGAGATAAAAAGACACATTTAAGCATTTTAGACCACAAATTCCTCTCCATAACACTTGAAATTTCTCAGGATCCAGTGACAGATTAGGTGTATAGCTGTCAGGGCTGGCTCAGCCCCTCCTTCTCTGAGCTGGCCGCTCAGCTGTCGGCTAATTGCCAGCTCTCTTCTCTCTCCACAGTTAACCAGCTGTTGTGGATCTGCTTGTCAGTCCCGCCTACTTAAAGACATCCAGCTCACTTCTTTCCTGCCTTCGCCTTGGTCACATCACAAGAAACCATCTCCTGTGTCCCTGTTTAAAGACTGGCTTGCTGACATCCCTTCTGGCTCCTTATCCTGCTTGCTGTTCCTCCACTTGAATCCCTGACTTCTGGCCTGGCTGATTACCGGATCTGGTTACTGAACTCCGGCTTGGCTGACTACACGATCCGGTTACTGGACTCTGGCTATGCTTTGACTACGCTTACTATATTTACCTTTTTATTAATAAACAAGTGTGACTTAAGTGTACTTCTGACTCAGTCTGGTTCATGGTTCCTGACAATAGCAACGCATCCTGGATCTTTTGTTAGCCCAAAAAATAAAGGAGTGGCCCAGGATCCAAATCATTCTTCTATTACCTATAAAAAGAAAATTAAAGAGAAAGATCAGGTCTGACATAAATGTTAAATGTCATTCCCATCTGCCTATTTTTTAAATGATTGCGTCTTCAAGGCCCATTTTTGCAGCTTCCGTTGCTGCACCAATCCTAAATGAGTGGGATGTGAAATTAAGTGCTTGTAACCCTAACTTCAACATGCATTTTTGGAGAACCGTGTTGAATTGATATCCTGTAAGGGGTGTCCCATCCAAATGCACACAAAATTTTCCTTCACCGGATGGTCTAATCGCTAGATACTCGTTTAAAGTTCTTAATGGACACATTTCATCTTCTCCGCAACTATAAAGAGTAATCCATACACCTTTACTGGTTTTGTCTGTTTTGGAATTTGCAATAAATAAATTAAGTCCTGCCCTGTGAACCATCACATGATGGAACAACAGGCCAGACACAGACTTAGTTTTTTGGCAACGGTGCAGATATCCTCATAGCACCAAAAAATACAAAAGCAGTTATAAATAAAATTGACTCAAATCCTGAGAAGCATACCATTTTTGTAACCCTACAAATTTCTTTTAGCAATGAGATAGAGATGGGCCTTCTATTATCTGGGAAAGAATGTTTCTTTTTGTAACCAGGGCTTGGTTTATAGAGAAGAAGGATGTACACTGAGGGAAGCCTTCCAATTTAAAGAAAAAGGACACCCCTGCTAGTATTTTAGCAATCTGGCTATAGGATAGTTCTGCCTGCATTACGGTACATAAAAATATTTGAATGTTTGTCTCTGAAGGAGGATCAAACTGCAGCCCAAATTCCCTAGTGAATTTATTCCACCTTTGCCGTGTATTCGGCCCATGTGCTATTAGCCACTGAATGCTTGATTGACTTCATCAAAATTTTTAAATCAGGTTCCATAGATGTTCGGGATATGCCTGTCCTACCTTGTCCGCATTTGGCAGTAGATGACGGAATTTGTGTATCTGCAACAGAGATAATGCATCCGCAATTTGATTTTCTTTACCTGGAACGTGTCTTGCTTTTACCCAGATATTAAAGCGGAAACATAAAAATACCAGATACCGTAGTAATTTCACTACCAGAAGGGATTTTGTTGATAGACAATTCCTTTATTGTCGGAGTTAATTAATATTCTTTTATTGGCAAATTTGTCACCCCATATTTCTAATGCTAGAACTAATGGGAATAATTCGAGTGGAACGATACTCCTAGTGGCTTTCATTTGTATCCATCTTTCTAGCCATGCACTACAGCACCAGTGACTGCCCCATATTGCAGCAAACCCTAAAGATCCAGCTGCATCCGTTTAAAGTTCCATATCTGATGAGAATACAAAATCTTTTTGAACAAAAGAAATTCCGTTATATAAGTCAAAAAAATTCATCCATACCATGAGGCCCTCTTTAAAAAGGAAGTAAACCCCAGATGGGTTTTACTTCCTCTTTTGCTCCCCGCAAGGCCTGCAAATTAAAAGCATGGGCTAGTATGCATTGCACATTATAGAAATAAAAAAATGCCTTCAAGTACTGATACTGTAGAAACTTGTACTGTTAACAATTCATAAGCAATGAGCAAACAAAAAAAACTCCAGCTAACAAGATCTGTGTTTGCTGCTGTTTTTGCCTGCTCATGCTCAACATGCTAAAAAGAAACGTTTATTGATATACATTTAAAAGTAATGTATGGTCTCAAATCTGACAGGTCCTCTTTTCTGTACTTTCATTTGTATGAGCCAAGTACTGCAGCCCTGAACTAGTCTGGTAAACTCCATTACAGTGTTGCAGGCTAAACCTGTACATAGGTAGTTAATAATATAATCAATGTAATGGCTGCCCATTTCCTCTTGTGATATAACTTCAATGTGACAGCTTCTGTCAGCAACAACAACGTAATAACTGAAAACGTCTAACTACAGTGCTCATCGTTAGTTCTGTAAACTGAGTAAAAATTGTACTGTTCTTGTAACAACATTAGAGCCAAAAGCTAAAATGAGCTGTTATTGCAGTTAAGTGGACCTGTCACACAGCTCTAGAAAAGCTCACATTGCTAGTGTAGTTAGAAAACCAGACGTTCTGTGCACATCTCACTTTATCTGAAGGGTGGTGTTTTAAATGAAGCAATGTTTGTTCCATTTTCGTTATGCTGTAATCAATAGGCGTTCTGTCAGACTGTGTAAACGGCACATAAGAGTCCATTAACACCAACCTGATCAGTTTGTGTTAGGTTGGGTTCACACCTTTGCATGTATTCATGTACATGTATGTGCTTTGTCATGCTTTCTGCCTGCTTATGAAATGTTTAGTAAACATTAAAGTACAAAAGGCAAAACTTTTTTTTACGTTTTGGATAGAGTGAAGAGGGATTAGAACGTGTGTGAGTGTTTATTGATGTCTGTGTCCTGGTTAGGGAGATTTACATACCTCCCAACATTTTGAGAAGGGAATGAGGGACACCTACTAGCAAATGTATGTAGGCATAGGACACGCCCACTGCCACACCCCCTTAAATGACAATTAACCAAAAAAAAAAGATTAATTCCACAAGGGCTTTTTTTTTTACCACTACTATTCCTTTATATTGGGTTTTAAAATTTACAAATGCAACAATTTAGAATATGGATGAAAGGTTTAGCACTGGGAAATACTTTTTGAAAGATAAAAAGTGCATTTTATACACAATTATATAGATCAGACCAAAATGAGGGACAAATGAGGAGGGAGGAGAAAAGAGGGACAGAGGGACTTGTTTAAAATGAGGGTCAGTCCCTTGAAATCAGGGACAGTTGGAAGCTATGGATTTACCCTCTCTATTTGTCCTGTTTACCATTATCATTGAAAGTGAAAGTAAAAGAAAAATCCCACATTTTGGGTTGTCACCTGAAAGGTAAGAGATGGGAAATCTTCCAATGGGGACACTAGTTCTGGTGACCTGGGGGTCCCCAAGAAATTCCCTTAATTTGGAGGGATTTCCTGTCACTTCCTGTTTGGCTATGGGACAGGAAGTGGAGGCAAATCTCTGCAATGGGCCACAGATGGTGGAAAAAAATCTGACGGGTTATAAACCTCCCTTATTCAAAATGAAAAAAAAAAAAAGTTTTGCCTATAGTTCTACTTTAAGTATTGCCTGATTACCATGCTCTTGAAACACATTAAAATGCATGCTACATGCACCTTCATGCACTGCGATCAATAAGGCGTGTTGACAGGCATACGTGAATTTACATAATAATCTGCAAATAATTTTAAAGTGGCATTAACAACCTCCCCAAAAAAAGGATTATATTGCAGCTTACTAATTCTTAGATGTGGCGGCTACATTTGTTTTCCATTTTAAACTTTTTCATTCTTCTTACCTGATGATCCGGCCAGTAAGTCTGTAATTTCGTAAACTCCCTTAACAGACTAAGCTGCCCAGCAAAATTGGAAGTTCGAGGATTGAAACACTGACAGATGTGCTTACAATGGTCAGCTTTTATTCAGTATGCAAAATCTTTATCCCAAAGGAAGAAAATACAAAAAAACAACTGTTTACTGTAACGGCTTAACCACTGAAGGACAGGAAGGATTTGCCTCCTTAATGACCACAGGCCATTTTTTGCTATACAGCACTGCATCGCTTTAACTGACAATTGGTGGTTGTGCGACATTGTACCCAAACAAAATGTATATTGTTTTTTTCCCACAAATAGAGCTTTCTTTTGGTGATATCAAAAAAAGAGCGACAATTTTGAAAATGTATTGGTTTGCACAAAAGTTATAGCGTCTACAAAGTAGGGGATAGATTTATGGCATTCTTATTATTTATTATTATTATTATTTATTTATTATTTATTATTTATTTACTATTTATTATTTATTTACTAATAATGGAAGTGATCTGCGATTTTTAGCAGGACTGCGACATTGCAGCAGACAGATCAGACACTTTTGACACTTTTTTGGGACCATTGAAATTTATACAGCGATCAGTGCTAAAAATAGTCACTGATTACTTTATAAATGTCACTGGCGGGGAGGGGGTTAACACTAGGGGGCGATCAAGGGGTTAAGTGTTCCCTAGGGAGGTGTTTCTAACTGTGGGGGCAGTGTAGTGACTAGAGGAGGAGAGAGATCGCTGCTCCTGATTACTAAGAACAGCAGATCTCTCTCTACTCCCCTGTCAGAACAGGGATCTGACTATTAACATTGACAGATCCCTGTTCTGGCTCTCTGAGGAGTGATCGCGTATCAGCTCCGGCGTCTCGCCTCGGGCGCGTCCCCTATAGCTTCTTAAAGCAACCGACGTACAATGTCGGCGATTCACGCAGCCGTGCCAACCTGCCACAGTATAACTGTGGCGGCTGGTCGGCAAGTTGATAAAAGGTGTTCGCTGGACTTCGGCTTTCATTTGTTAGTCGTCCATCTAAATCTGCTAATCTAACACTACCCTCTTCCCAGACTGACAATGTTACTGTCTAAAAGGTGTGTGCTTTACTACGTCATCCAGAATGTAGATACCGTAAGGGCTCATGCACACTGCAGCTCAAAAAAAAAAAAGCTGCTTTTACAGGCATTTCATTTCTCTGCCTAAAAGCTTGAAGAAGCTTGTGCTTTTTTGTGCTCTTTTGCACGTTTTTATTGAGCTTCTTTGAGCTTTTCTTGAGCATAAGCGTTTTTGTTTTTTTCACAAACCCTGCCCACAGCTCATTTTATCGTCTTTTGTGTATTTTCAAGCTTCTTTGAACTTTTTTAAACTTTTTCACACGTTTTCTCCCCTTTTTGGGCACTTAGGTGTCTTTTCTGCTCGAAAGCTCCTCTCAAAAACGCGAGTTTGGTGGGGGGTTTTTCTGCCTGTAAGTTCATTTTCCTGTAAACTCCTGAAAACGCCTATAGTGTGCATGGACACATTGGCTAATATGTAGGGAAGTGGATGGGAGTTTCCAGGCAGAAAAAATGAGAGCTCAAAAAAGCTCAAAAGCCTGTAGGAGCCTCTTTGAGATGCAGTGTGCATGAGCCCGAATGCATGGCTCCCAACTGTCCCTAATTTTGAGGGACTGTCCCTGATTTGGAGCAATGTCCCTCTGTCCCTCATTCCTCCTCATTTGTCCCTCATTTTGGTCTGATCTATATAGTTGTATATAAAATGCACTTTTTATCTTTCAAAAAGTATTTCCCAGTGCTAAACCTTTCATCCAAATTCTAAATTGCTGTACTTTTCAATTTGAAAAGCCAATATAAAAGGAATAGTAGTGGTAAAAAAAAAACACTTGTGGATTTAATTAACCTTTATTTTGGTTTTTTTTCCCCTTTAAGGGGGCGTGGCAGGGGGCGTGTCCTATGCCTACATACGTTTGCTAGTAGGTGTCCCTCATTCCCATCTCAAAATGTTGGGAGGTATGTGAATGTCGGGTGGTATTGGCCAGTTCAATAGAAACCATCCGACATTCGGCCCATGTGTACAGCAGCTGGTCTGGCAGAAGACATTTGACAGGGTTCTGTTGAAGGTACATGACCAAAAATGATCTGCCGACCAGCGCGCAGATGCTGAGAGTGCTGGAAGCTGGTCTGGACCGTGTCAGAACACAATAGAACAGCAGGGGAGATCGCTGTACTAATATTGGATTGTTAGTGAAGTGGCTCAGGTTTTTTCGTTCAGCCCACTGGGTTGAATGAAAAAAAACTAGCAGTGTGTACTAGGTTTTAGACAGGAAGTGTGTTACAGGCAGAGCTTTTTTTCTCAAACAATAGGTGCTGGAACTCAACCACGACCAATCAAAACCCCTCCACCCACACACACCCTCCAAATCACATCAAATAGTGGGTGTGGTCAGTCAAATTTCACGAAAAGTAGGAGGGACTTAAAGGGGCATTAAATACCAGGATTGCATTACATACAGAGTGCAGATCTGTCACTTGTAAACACAGAAACCAGACTTCAGTGTTTACAAGTGATTGTGGTGAGCAGGCCCCCCCAAGGATCTGAGCCAGTGGTGGTGGAACTGAGTTCCACCAAGTTCCCCCTGAAAAAAGGCCCTGGTTACAGGGCAGATTTCCAGATGAATATACAAGAAAAAGAGCCTAAAGGATTGGTAAGCTGCAAAATATCACATTTGTGTTTTATCCCACTTTAAGCATAGCTCCCAACTGTCCCAGATTTCAAGGGAGTGTCCCTGATTTGGACCAATGTCCTTCTTTCCCCCTCATTTGTCCCTTATTTTGGTCTGATCCATATAGTTTTATATAAAATGCACATTTTATCTTTCAAAAAGGGTGTTTCCGAGTGAACCTAAACTTTCTAAATTGCTGCATTTGTACATTTTAAAAGCCAATATAAAGTAATAGTAGTGGTAAAAAAAAAGTCCTTGTGGATTTGATTAACCTTTTTTTTGGTTAATTCTTCTTTAAGGGGGTGTGGCAGGGGGCGTGTCGTATGCCAACATACATTTGTTAGTAGGTGTCCTTCATTTCCATCTCAAAATGTTGGGAGGTATGCTTTAAGTATATTTCTCCATGACTGCTGTAACGTCTAAGAAAATTAATCCAGTTATGGCAGCTCAGATAAGGTTTTTATGCACATCCAGAGCCATAGGAAAATGGAGGTGAATTATGAATTATTACTGTATCTATACTAAAACCTGACGTGCTACAATTCATACTGTGACATGCAATCACTTTGCTTTGTCAGAAACACAACATAAGGTTCTCAACTAATAAGTCAACAACCACATGCTGCTCTCAGTTCCCTTAAATGTTGATTACAAAAAATGTAACTGATGACTACTACTAATATTTTCTATTTGACCAATGTTTACTGTATATTTTTATTAGACTAATGAGCAGCACATTCCTGTGCAATTCACATGCAATTTAATGGGGTGCGATTTCAGCCCATTCACTTTTAAAGGGCTGAAATTGTACTTCATCATACTGAAAGTAGAGCATATACTACTTTAAGAAATGAACTGCAACTGGATTGCATGGTACTCTTGTACCATGCAATCTATTGCAGGCAAATGCAGTGTGTTTGTGACCTTTGCAACGTTTGGATCTTTTTTAACCTAACAATGACACCTGCTGCAGACCGCAACTGCAGTGCATTCTAAACGCAGAGCAGGAAACGCAAACAGATCAAGGGTTTCCAGCACCGTGTTCTAGTGTGAACTAATGCCCCGTACACACGGTCGGACTTTCCGATGCAAAATGTTCGATGGGAGCTTTTTGTCGGAAATTCCGACCGTGTGTAGGCTCCATCAGACATTTTCCACCGGAATTTCCGTCGCACAAAATTTGAGATCTGGTGTGTACACAATTCCGACGCACAAAGTTCCACGCATGCTCGGAATCAAGCAGGAGAGCCGCACTGGCTATTGAATGTCATTTTTCTTGGCTCGTCATACGTGTTGTATGTCACCGCGTTCTTGACGTTCACAATTTCCGACCAACTTTGTGTGACCGTGTGTATGCAAGACAAGTTTGAGCCAACATCCGTCAGAAAAAAATCCATGGATTTTGTTGTCGGAATGTGTGATCAATGTCCGATCGTGTGTAAGGAGCATTAGGCTTACTCACGTTTTCAGATTTTTAGCTTTCATTGTTAGAAAGGTCAGAACAATGAAGGCCCCTTGACCGGCTCCGCCCTAAGGAAAGGGAGCCTTGACTGCTGGATGCTTGGCAACCATGCATGGCGTCAACCTAATCAGGGAGTCAGAGTGGCTCCATTGGGATTGGCTACAATGGCACGAGGTGACTGGGTGGAGCCAAAACTCTAGAAAAGGCTACGCAGAGGCACGTCCCACTACTTTCTAGAGAATTTGACGTCACAAGAGTTGCCCAACCACCTGCCCGTTGTGTGTTTTGTCACAGCTTCATTGGCAGTTATACCTTGCCAGCAATTGCCTTACTTTATGGGCTAAGCCCTCAAGTTTAATTACAGGGTCAATTTAACCGTTTCCGAACCAGCCGCCGCAGTTTTACTGCGGCAGGTTGGCTCCCCTGCGCGAAATCACGTTACTGCGCGTGATCTCGCGGGGTCCAGATAGCAGGCGCCCGCTGCACAGTGGAGGTGCCGATGCTCATGGCCGATGGTCGCGATGACCATCGGCCACAAGTGATCGAGACCAGGAGACACAGAACAGGGACGAGTGTGTGTAAAAACACACTTCCCTGTTCTGACAGGAGTGACAGATCGTGTGCTCCTATTAGCTAGGAACCACGATCTGTTACTTCCTGTAGTTAGTCCCTCCCCCTTCAGTTAGAATCACCTCCAGGTTACACAGTTAACCCCTTCACCGCCCCCCTAGTGTTAACTCCTTCCCTGCCAGTGACATTTTTACAGTAATCAATGCATTTTTAATCGCACTGATCGCTGTATGAATGCCAATGGTTCCAAAAATGTGTCAAAATTGTCCGATGTGTCCGCCATATGTCGCACTCACGATAAAAATTGCCGCCATTACTAGTAAAAAAAAAAAAAAATCATAATAAAAATGCCATAAATCTATCCCCTATTTTGTAGACGCTATAACTTTTGCGCAAACCAATCAATATACACTTTTTGCGATTTTTTTTTAACAAAAATATGTAGAAGAATACATATGGGCCTAAACTGAAATTGTCGCTCTTTTTTTTGTTTATAGCGCAAAAAATAAAAACCGCAGAGGCGATCAAATACCACCAAAAGAAAGCTCTATTTGTGGGAAAAAAAGGACATCAATTTTGTTTGGGTACAACGTCGCACGACCACGCAATTGTCAGTTAAAGCGATGCAGTGCCGAATCGCAAAAAGTGCTCTGGTCAGGAAGGGGGTAAATTCTTCCAGGGCTGAAGTGGTTAATGCCTGTCTTGCACTGATGGTGGAGACAGGCCTCTTAGACTATACGGTTTGTTTATAGATGCTCACGGTTTAACCGTGACCTGCATGGTTATTGGGATTTTGAAGGTTGTTATGCTGATATGTTCAATAAAGCTGTGGCCTTGCCCTACTTCCAACCAAAAATGGTCTATGTGAATTTTTGGGGGGGCAAGGTTGGTTGTGGTTAAATAAGTGGGGTTAAGATAAGCCAAAGCTTCTCAGCAGTCATGGCAAGTAACTCCTGATTGGCTGACTAACAGACAATAGTCTTTAAATGACATACAGGTATGTAAATTTTAACATTATTAATTTTATGGTGCTTTAAGAGGAAGGTCACTGGTTCGAGTCAAGAACTTTTTGTATTACTGCATGCTCCAGACCCAAGATGTTTTGGATTTGTGCATAGACAAGGCAATAGCATTTGATTGAGTCACCAAACATGTTTGACCTTTGTTTTGCCTAAAATTTTTCAGCTGGGGTTGTCTGAATGTTATGGTGCCAAACAAAATTGCCACCAACCCAGCCAAAATTGCTTGCCCAGGCAATGAACATCCTGTCTGTAGACAAAGAACTACAGAGTGAAGGAACAAACTCGAATTCATCTTTTATTGTTCTGTTTGATGAAATGTAATGGATTGCCAAACTTATGACACTAAACCTTTTAAACTGCTTACATAACCTTTAAAAACTATTTACATTTTGGCTTAGCTTTGGAATTTGGGATGCCTTATGATTTATAAATGAGCCAACCAGAATTATAATGTGTCCGTCCATAACCTGCTGTAGAATCCATAGGAGTCAATGGGAGCTATGCTTTTTCTATATCTGCCCCACCACTGACAGTGAAAGTTGAACTTCCGGAAGATATAAAAGACACAGAATAATAGAGCTCTGTATTCATGAATGCAAAATTAAAATCTGAACACCAGGCAACTATAAAAGACACAAATTCTTGCAGCTTTGTATTTGGTAATACATCCTTAATTCATTTTAAATGCAAGGAGTGAGAGTATTTAAGTTTGACTTGATATAGACCCCTTGTAGTCCCTGTACAATAGAGCTTGGACTGAAGGGAAGGGAGAAACAGTACAAAGATCAAATTAGTTGACCTGCAGTGCATGCTGATAGGAGGAGAGAGCAGGGAAATGGGTCTGCTACATCTCTTTTCATTGTCCAGTCACAAGCTAAGGAGAATATAAGTGTTACCTAACTGCAAAAATAAATAAATAAAAATCAGGGACCCAGCCCTAGCAGATGAGGCTGTTGCGTGTGACAGAGCAGTTTATATCTCAGAACTGGGTGAACAAAAATAAAAATCCTTAGGCAGGTAAAACAGCTCCCTCATATGTATGTTTGTATGTGTGAAAGAGTAACTCCACTTTTGTTGAGAAAAAAAAAACATTCTCCTCTGGGTGATCGATGTACATTGCAAGGATTTTAACAAACTTTATTGCAGATTCCTACCTTTTGTTATTCCTGTAGCAACCTCCTAGGTAGGTGCTAGCATTAGTGTATTATAGTTTTTGGTTGCTCGCTCTGCTTAAAGGGTAAGTTCACCCTTATTCACTTTTTTTTCCTAAATTGCAGCTCCCCTATGCACCAGTATAGCTTTTATGTACTTTTTGCAAAAAAAATCAAAGCTTTCTATTAAATCTACAATCACTTGCAAGCTGCAAGAATTTGTGTCTTTCTTTTTTTAGCTGCCTGGTGTTCAGATTTAATTTTGAATTCATGAATTCAGAGCTCTATTATTCTGTCTTTTATATCTTCCCAAAGTTCAACTTTCACTGTCAGTGGTGGGGCAGATATAGAAAAAGCATAGCTCCCATTGACTCCCAAGGATTCTACAGCAAGACAGTAGGCAGAAACCATGCAGATGGGAGCATCGATATTCATACAGCTCTGGCCAATTACAAGGGAGGTGCCCCTAGCCATGCTGGGTGCCTGTATTTATGGTTAAAGAGCACATGGGCTCTGGGTCTTTTCCTAGCAGAGGATTGCATCAGGCTGGGGGAGAGGCACTGCCTCCCCCAGCACTTGCTGCCATGTGGCCTCAGGTGGGCCTAAAGTTTGTGTGGCTGACCCTGGTCTTACCATAGCTAACAGAGGGAGAGTCAACAGTGCATCTGGTCTGCTATCATGGAGAGAGAAGGCTGCCGGAGGTGCTTAAGGTGCCTTGTGAGTACAGACACCCTAAGGATCCTTAGATAGTTAACCCCCCTCTTGTGCTCTTAGTCAGCTGAGGGTCCACACAAAGAGAACACTGGCTAGTGTTCTTAGAACTTCGTCCAGAACTGTCCACTACTTTACATTGCTCAGTTCTGCAATCAGTTTGCTGCTGCGGTGAAGAAGTCTTTATCTGCCTTCTGCAAGGGCTGCAGCCAACTTTCACTAGGAAATGAAGTTAGAGTCCTCGGTGTGAATAGTTCAATTTGAAAGTATCCCACTATATCCCTTACCCTATCCAAGTTCTCTAATAAAACAACAAAAACAAAACCCCTAGACTGGTCATTGAAGTAACGAGCGGAAGTAAGTGTGTGCACCTGGTGGTGTAAATCTACCGTGTGCCTGGCTGTGGAACAAAAAGTGGAGAAGACCTGAACAAACATACCAGCGGCTTCTGCGCGGGTAACGCTACATTCTGAAGGAGTAGCTGTTTGTTTGTCTGTGTCCATGTGCGTGAATCTGTATGGGAGTGGTTTTATAATGATCAATCAGCTGCTGCATCCCTTTAGACTGGGTTTTTTATTTTTTGCTAAAAAAATGAAAAAAAAATCAGAAAAACTTGAAAATAAAAGTTTTTCTTAGTTTATGTCAGAAAATTTTGTAAATAAGTAATTTTTCTCCTTCACTAATGTGTGCTGATGAGGTGGCACTGATGAGGAGGAGGCAGTAATGTGCAGCACTGATGGGCAATGATAGGCAACATTGATATTCAGCACTGATGAGCACTCATAGGTGGCACTGATAGGTGACACTGATGGGCTCCTGACAGGTGGCACTGATAGGTGGCACCTATGTGCAGTGATAGGCGGCACCTATGGGCAGTGATAGGCAGCATGGATAGGCGGCACTGATGGGCACTAATTGGCACTAATGGGCAGCACTGATGGGCACTAGTTGGCACTAATGGGTGGCACTGATGGGAGACACCGAAAGGCAGCACTGACTGGCATTACTGATGGGCACAGATTGGTATCACCGATGGGCACTGACGGGTTTGCACTGATAATCAGGGCATTAAAGATCAGTATCCTGATTACCTGTACAGGTCTCCCCTGTGAGGAGATGCAGCTGATCAGCTCTCCTCTACTCATACTCAGGGGCGGACTGACCATTCGGTCACTCGGTCGCCGACCGAGGGCCCGACATCAGGAGGGGCCCCATGAGCGGCTCAGTCAGTAGTGGAAAAAAGCCGCCCGCTGCACCGCACGAAAACCCCGTCCTCCTGCATTATTTCAGCTCCCAGCACCGCAGCCAGCCCGCTGCCGAGCAGACCTCGGCTTAGGCTGAGAGAGGCTCTGTCAGCAGGGAGGGGCGGGGCAGGGAGCTCCACTGACGCTCTGACCCTGCCCTGCCCCGCCCCTCCTCATGTAGTCTGAGTGTGTTCCTAATTAGAGCGTCTCTCCTGCACTTGTGAGAGCTCCGCTCTGGACCACAAAGATCACCGCCCCTACCGACGAAAGCCCCGCCCCCTACCGACGAAAGCCCCGCCCCCTACCGACAAAACTCCGCCCCCTACCGACGAAAGCTCCGCCCCTGGACCTCTGAGAGCGGGAGGTGAGCCCGACTGGTCAGGTAGGTCCTTCTGCCTACATTATATACACGGCCTGTAGACCCCTTTTTTTCCCTAAACCATCCCTGGAAATGTTGTTTACCCCCCTGTATAGCTGTGCATTGCTGAAAGTTTAAATTTTAAAACTGGCTACCTGGTCATTTCCTGTAGTCGCATCCCCAGTCTCTGGTCATTTCTTGTAGTCGCATCCCCAGTCTCTGGTCATCTCCTGTAGTCACATTCGCAATCTGGTTATCTCCTGTAGTCGCATCCCCAGTCTCTGGTCATCTCCTGTAGTCGCATTCGCAATCTGGTTATCTCCTGTAGTCGCATCCCCAGTCTCTGGTCATCTCCTGTAGTCGCATTCGCAGTCTGGTCATCTCCTGTAGTCGCATTCGCAGTCTGGTCATTTCCTGTAGTCGCATTCGCAGTCTCTGGTTATCTCCTGTAGTCGCATCCCTAGTCTCTGGTTATTTCCTGTAGTCGCATTCGCAGTCTCTGGTTATTTCCTGTAGTCGCATTCGCAGTCTGGTTATTTCCGGTAGTCGCATTCGTAGTCTCTGGTTGTCTCCTGTAGTCGCATCCCCAGTCTCTGGTTATTTCCTGTAGTCCCATTCGCAGTCTTTGGTCATCTCCTGTAGTTGCATCCGTAGTCTCTGGTTATCTCCTGTAGTCATTTATGATATCTATGGCTATGCATATTTCTTGAATCCATATTGAGCACTATATTTGATTGGCTGTTTGCTTCTGCTTAGGCCTGGCAAACACGCACAATCGCATATGATGCTGACTCCATCATCATGTGCGTGATTGTGATTGTGCATGTGTGCCAAGCAGAAGCAGCCAATCAAATATAGTGCTCAATATGAATTAAATAAATAGTGGGAAGATTGTTCCTTCCATTGGTGGTCAGTGGGAAGAATGTTCCTTACATTGGTGGTCAGTGAGAAGAATGTTCCTTACATTGGTGGTCAGTGAGAAGAATGTTCCTTACATTGGTGGTCAGTGAGAAGATTGTTCCTTCCATTGGTGGTCAGTGAGAAGAATGTTCCTTACATTGGTGATCAGTGAGAAGATTGTTCCTTACATTGGTGGTCAGTGAGAAGTAAGTTCCTTACATTGGTGGTCAGTGAAAAGAATGTTCCTTACATTGGTGATCAGTGAGAAGAATGTTCCTTACATTGGTGGTCAGTGAGAAGTATGTTCCTTCCATTGGTGGTCAGTGAGAAGAATGTTCCTTACATTGGTGGTCAGTGAGAAGAATGTTCCTTCCATTGGTGGTCAGTGAGAAGAATGTTCCTTACATTGGTGGTCAGTGAGAAGAATGTTCCTTACATTGGTGGTCAGTGGGAAGAATGTTTCTATACATTGGTGGTCAGTGAGAAGAATGTTCCTTACATTGGTGGTCAGTGAGAAGAATGTTCCTTACATTGGTGGTCAGTGGGAAGAATGTTCCTTACATTGGTGGTCAGTGAGAAGAATGTTCCTTACATTGGTGGTCAGTGGGAAGAATGTTTCTATACATTGGTGGTCAGTGAGAAGAATGTTCCTTACATTGGTGGTCAGTGAGAAGAATGTTCCTTACATTGGTGGTCAGTGGGAAGAATGTTTCTATACATTGGTGGTCAGTGAGAAGAATGTTCCTTACATTGGTGGTCAGTGAGAAGAATGTTCCTTACATTGGTGATCAGTGAAAAGAATGTTCCTTCCATTGGTGGTCAGTGAGAAGAATGTTCCTTCCATTGGTGGTCAGTGAGAAGAATGTTCCTTACATTGGTGATCAGTGAGAAGTATGTTCCTTACATTGGTGGTCAGTGAGAAGAATCTTCCTTCCATTGGTGGTCAGTGAGAAGTATGTTCCTTACATTGGTGATCAGTGAGAAGAATGTTCCTTACATTGGTGGTCAGTGAGAAGAATGTTCCTTACATTGGTGGTCAGTGAGAAGAATGTTCCTTACATTGGTGGTCAGTGAGAAGAATGTTCCTTACATTGGTGGTCAGTGAGAAGAATGTTCCTTACATTGGTGGTCAGTGAGAAGAATGTTCCTTACATTGGTGGTCAGTGGGAAGAATGTTCCTTACATTGGTTATCAGTGGGAAGAATGTTCCTTACATTGGTGGTCAGTGAGAAGAATGTTCCTTACATTGGTGGTCAGTGAGAAGTAAGTTCCTTACATTGGTGGTCAGTGAGAAGAATGTTCCTTACATTGGTGATCAGTGAGAAGAATGTTCCTTACATTGGTGGTCAGTGGGAAGAATGTTCCTTACATTGGTGGTCAGTGGGAAGAATGTTCCTTACATTGGTGATCAGTGAAAATTATATAAAGTTAAGAAAAATAATTTAAAAAAAATGTAAAGCACCCCCATGATCCCAGCACATGCTCTATATGAAAAGCTTTATGTAGGATGAGCACATGTATGTAAACATGTGTCTATAGACGCAAATGCTGGACACAGGAGCCCACCTGCAAGGTAACCCCCCCCCCCCCCGGGAGAGCGCTTCTCCTAGGGAGTTATCTGATGTGGGGAGGAGCCGCGAGAGCCACCCCCAGATGTCGAGGTTCGGGGCCACTCTGTGCGAAACGAGCTGCACAGTGAAGGTAAGTATGATATGTTTGTTATTTAAAAAAACCAAAAAAAAAACCGAGCCTTTACAATCACTTTAATTTTGGTAAGGTACCGTTGTTGCACTTTCTTTAATGTAATTCTGTGACGAACGCATGTAGTGTGGGCAGTGCAAAATGTAGGTGCGGATTTGTGTGGGTGTGGCTTGAGTGTGGGTGGGAACACATGAGCGGGGACAGGGGGCCCCAGGATCTCCTATTGCCCGGGGGCCCCATGAGTTGTCAGTCCGCCCCTGCTCATACTCATAGTGTGAGGCGAGCTGATAAACGTCATTTCTGTGTTTACATGTGATCAGCTGTGATTGAACACAGCTGATCACATGGGTAAACAGTCATCGGCTTTTCACCCAAATCGCAGTTGCGCTGTGTCCCTGGGACACAGCACGCCCGCAAATGCTGCGCATAAATGCAATAAAACTGGGGTGACATCATATGACTTCGTCCCAGAACGAGAGAGGATCCCGCCCGCCGTCATTTGTCTATACGGTGGGCAGGAGGTAGTTAAACTGTTTGCCTGGAGTTTAGCTTTAAATGCATTTTTTACATGCAAGCTGTGAAAGTACCTCAGTTTAAGCCCCGTACACACGATCTGAAAATCGTACGAAAAATGCCGCATTTGATTAAATCGTACGATAATCGGATTGTTAGTACGGAGCTTTCAAGAGCCGATGAGGACAGTTCATCCGATATTATTCTATCGGACATGCACGCAAATTTTTTTCGTACGATGCCAGATCGTACGATTTTCATTTAAGCAGTACAGCTGTCGTTCGAAAATGCAATACAAATGCATTACAACACATGACATCACTTCCGAATTTTTATTCTGTCGTACGTAAATTTTCGTGACTTTAGTAAACTCATCAGATTCAACGTGAGATTAGCATGCGCAAAAAAAACGGACGATCATTCATCCGATAATAGGATCGTGTGTACGGGGCATTAGTCTAATATCAGCCTCTTGCAATTCCTGTACAGATGGTCAGACGGGTGAGGCAGAAGCAACACAAGAAGCCAATCAGTTGAGCTGCAGTTCTCATGTGTCGACAAGATACATGGTTAGAAAAGGAGAGCAGAGTGAGAGAATGATGAGCTCACCAGTGTGCTGCTTCTCCTTTTACTGCCCAGTCACAGGCTGAGGGTGGAGATAAGACCATATTGTATTACTTAACCACAGTAAATACAAATCAGGTCTCTGGCCCATCTAGAAATAACTGTGCTATGTAGTATGTGTACATTTCAGTACTGGATGAACTGATTCCATATATAGATAGATATATATATATATATATATATATATATATATATATATATATATATATATATATATATATAAAATGTATGTATTTAACTTTGCCTAGAGTCCAGCTTTAAAACATTCATGACCACACAGCTGCACTTCACAATATCATTGCAGATTTAGGATGTGGCAACACATTAACAAAGATTGGGGACATGGGCTGTACATAATGAATATAAAAAGGAGAGTAATCAAAGCACCTAAAAGAGGAAAAGAAACAAATATATAATACATAATAGAGAATATCTACACTCTGTGTCATTTTATACAAAGCATAAACCAGTTTTATACACAGTAGATGATGATATTACGTTCCAAAACATGCATTTTGGATGCTTGCATATCTACATGATTACACTTAAAAGTCTCAGTAGTGGCTGCGCTCCTAATGAGCCAATGCAAAATCATTAAAAAGTAATTGTGTGCAAGTTTTACAGATAAGGCTTCACACTGGGACAAAGCAATCCTGGCAGAAGGCAATATTTCCTCAGCAGGTCTGCACTCCTCCTCCAAGGCTTAATGAGCCATAGATGTTTAATATGGGGCTTTTTGAAGGCAGACAGAAATAACGTAGCATAGATTTTGTCATACAATGGGCACATCTATCCCTAAAAATGAAGCAGTACTTATCCTAAAAATTTCCCTCAATTACCTTCATGGAAGGAACATGTTGGCAGGAAACATTGACACTCTCTAGCCTTCGGAATGTAAACCAATAGCATCATGTTGCAAAGAAAAAAAAATGTTCAAGCTTATTGCAAAGGGAAAGTACAGTTTCAAGTTTAATATGAGATTAGATTTTTGGAAATGTTGATACTCAACATTTATTGCACAGTGCAGTGCGCCAATATGCATTCGCATACAGCTCATAATGAAAATGTCCTCAATATAACAATATATTCTCATTGGATTTCAGAGCAGCCACAGCAGTGATCCCCAATCTGTGACCTGGGGGCCCTATATGCTACTTAATTGCATCATTTTTCCAGCAAGCGCTCATTTTTTAAATTGTAGCTGTTTTATTAAACTGGGTGACATTAAAGTGGTTCTCTCATAACTGCTATTATTGTAATTTAGCATAGATAGACAGATGGTCAGTAGGTTCCTTTACTTAGATTCAGTGGCTGCTGGTTCTCACTATTTTGGGGGGGCTGCACAAACTAACACCAACACCCCCCCCGTGCGGGAGACGGATGGTGGTGGTAAACCCCCCATGGCAGTGGCGTAGTGTGGGTTGTCAGCACCTGGGGCAAGGCAAGTAATTTGCGCCCCCTAACCTGCGGACTTTTAGCACTTCCCGAGTCCTGGCCTTCCCTTCCTACTACACTCTACTGTTCACTACACTGACCACTATACTACACTGACCACTATACTGCCCACTACACTGACCGCTATACTGCCCACTACACTATACTGTTCACTATACTGCCCACTACACTATACTGTACACTACACTATACTGACCACTACACTATACTGTCCACTATACTGACCTCTATACTGTCCACTACACTATACTGTCCACTATACTATACTGACCACTACACTATACTGACCTCTATACTGTCCAGTACACTATACTGATCACTATACTGTCCACTACACTATACTGTCCACTACACTGACCACTATACTATACTGTCCACTACACTATACTGTCCACTACACTGACCACTATACTATACTGTCCACTACACTGACCACTATACTATACTGTCCACTACACTGTCCACTACACTATACTGTCCACTACACTGACCACTACACTATACTGTCCACTACACTGACCACTATACTGTCCACTACACTATACTCTCCACTACACTATACTCTCCACTACACTGACCACTACACTATACTGTCCAATACACTGATCACTACACTCTACTGTCCACTACACTATACTGACCACTATACCGCACTGACCACTTTACACTTTACACTTCCACTACACTATCCTACCTGCAGTATTCCTATACTGACCACTACACTGCATGACTCTAGCTGCTCTTCTACTCACTCTCTCTCTCTGGCTGGCTGCTCCCTCTTCCTAGAACGTGTTCCCTCCCCCCCCCCCCCCCGGGGCCAGCAACACAACTCTCATCACGAGGGAGTCCCACCTTTTCTTTTTTGTTTTCCATCGGTCTGGAGGGGCGCAGGAGGAGGAGACAGTGGCGGCTCACAATCTCGAATTTTTGTGTCCCCCGCGCTCCGCCATGTTCAGTCTCTGGCGCCTTGTGATTGGGCGTATGGGGTCATGTGCGGCGGTGGGGCTGGCCTGTTAACGCTCGCGCTTGCTCCTGGAGTCCCGCCTCCGCACATGACCCCATTCACCCAATCACAGGGTGTTGGAGACTGAACATGTGCAGAGGCGGGACTCCAGGATGTACTGCGATTGTGGACAGGCCAGCCCCGCCGCCGCACATGACCCCATACGGCCAATCACAGTGTGCCGGAGACTGAACATGGCGGCCAGAGCATGGGGACACAGGGCAGTGAATTTAGGAGGAGGCAGCCAGTAGTCACACACTGGCGCGGAATTTCGCCCCCCTAAATGTTGCGCCCGGGGCCACGGCCCCCTCCGCACCCCCCACGCTACGCCACTGCCCCATGGAGCCGATCACACACCCCGCAGGAGACACAGATGGCAGCGGTCACCCAAGAGGAGTACTAGCTGCCTTACCTTATGGAGGCATGGAGGCAGGGAGAAGGAAGAGCTGGGGCCGCTCCGGCCGAACAGAAACAGGAAGTGTGCCCTAAGACACGATTGGCCAGAGAGTCCTAAGACTCCCTGGCCAATAGGGGCTTCCTGATTGTCCAGGAGGAGAATGAGGAAGACAATAACGAATATTCATTGGCTATTGTCACACAAGTGGGTGTGCTTGGGGCCAGGAGCCCACCCTTTTTTGAAGCCTATTAGAGCCTCTGGCTCTAATCGTGTGCTTAAAAAAAAACCTCCCATTGGTATCCATTCATCCAGCGCCCCACATGTTGATTAGGCATGGATGGGGGCGCGCCCCTGTGCCCCTTATGGAGCAGCCGCCACTGTGTTAGATTCCTTTATAATTCAGCATCCTTTATTCTGGTTCCTACTTAGGATCCAATCTGTAAGAAATTTGTATGTGTTCAATCTAGATGCTTGGTTTCTTTCCAACAGAAGAGGTTTGGATGTTTGTCTCCTACAATTAAAATATAATAATAAATAATAAAATAATAAAACATCATTGTAAGTTCTGGCCATTGTGCTTTATGGCATTGCAAGGGATACAGATGCACATTAAAGTTGAGCTTGAGGCAAACATATAAAAACACCAATGGAATTCAAATACTGTATGAGAGCTTTTTAAAAAATGCTTTTTAATCAAATAATTAATGCAGAGCTGCGTCAGGGTGTGTCTATTATATCTGCTTAGAGTTCGGTTTTACATTTTCTGGTAGTCTAATCTTCTTAAAAAACATTTGTTTCCTAACTGCACCCTAGTGTCAGTTTTTTGATACAGTTTGTATTTTCTTCCAACAAAACTAAGAGGCTGCATTCTCTTCTTCCTGCGAGGAATCGCAAAGGTGTAAGACACTGGTGGCCAATTTAAGAAATACTTAAAGTGATTCTAAATGTTAGATTTTTTTTCTATATAATAAACATGTCATACTTACATGCTCTGTCTAATGGTTTTTCACAGAGCAACCCCAAACCTCCTCTTCTGGGGTTCCCAGTTGGAGCTCTTGACTCCTCCTCGCTTCCGCATACTAAACCGCTTGCTATGGGGGCACACATGTAAGCTCGATTCTAAGCTCTGATGTTTGCATCTATTGACAGACACAGTATGGCCAGGCCCCGACCCCCTCCCCCCCTTGTCCCTCCTCACAAGATTTAGAGATGCTGCTGCTTTTATGCCCAGTGAGGAGAGAGAGGGAGAGCAGCACAGCACTGGATTGAGTTAGGGCCCAGGTATTCAGGGGGTGCTGGTGGGAGCTGATCACAGAAGGTTTTTTACCTTAATGCAGAGAATGTATTAAGGTAAAAAAAAAAAAACTCACGCCTTTACAACCACTTTAAAGTACTGTATATCTAAAAACATAACAGTTTTTTTTTGTTTTGTTTTGAGTAGAGAGAGATCAGGACACCTATTTTATTACTGCCTGTGTCCCCCATTAGAGAGATTCACCATCTCTATTTGTTATGTTTACCATTATCACCAAAAGTGAAAGTAAAAGAAAATTCCAAATTGTAGGTTGTCTCCAGAATAGGGATAGTAGAGATATTTTTCAATGGGGACAATAGTTCTGGTGAGCCTGTGACAACCAGGCATTCCTTCACTTTAGAGGGATTTTCTTTCACTTGCTGTTTTGGATATGACACAGGAAGTGAAGGGAAATCTCCCCAATTAGACACAGATGACAAAAATAAACATTATAGGGGTTATAGCCCTCTCTTATGCCCTGTACACATGACCGGTTTTGCCGTCGGAATAAACTCTGAAGGTTTTTACGATGGAGTTCCAACGGAATTCCGCTCAAGCTGTCTTGCATACACTCGGTAACACCAAATTCAGGATTCCAGAATGCGGTGACGTACAATACCTATGACAGGACTAGAAAACAGAAGTTCAATAGCCAGTAGCCAATAGCTTCCGTCTCCTACTGGCTTCAGAGCATGCGTCGTTTTTGGTGCGTCGGAACAGCATACAGACGAGCGTTTTTTCCGATAGTAATTTGTTCCGTCTGAAAAATACAGAACATGTTCTCTATTTAAGTCTGTCTGAATTTTCGACAGAAAATGGGGCATGCACGCGGTCAGAATATACAATGAAAAGCTCCCATTGGACTCTTTTTGTCGGAAATTACGCTTGTGTGTACGCGGCATTACTGTATCCAAAAAAAGAAAAGAAAAACATTTTGTATTTAGTTCCATTTTAAGCTCGACATACAGTGATCAAAATTTGACCAGATGAACAGGGATAAGATGGATTTCAGTGTGTGTGTCCATCCCCACTTGAAGACAGATAACTGATAATATTAAGTATTAACATATGGTCACACCCTTCTATCACCTTATACGTTATTCACATATACACTGTATATGTAAATGCTATTTGGACAGAGATTACCTTGACCTAGTTGGTAAGCTTGAACATGTATTGCAATATTGGTGAAAAGCAATTCATTTTTTGAAGGGAAGTTTGCTATAAGTGTTTCTAAAGGTGTATAGCAGTGTAGAGAAAGTTAACTGGGAAAAATTCAGCTCTGTTTACCCCTGGCAATGCCCCCACCTCACCCTTTGGCACAAATTTTCTTGGCTGGATACCAACCTAACTTGTCTGACTATTCCACCTCCTATAAGTTTGCTGAAGAATGGCCCTGGGGTTTTTTCCAGGAATTGAAGCATAATCAAGTGCTTTGGTTCCTGCAAACACTTTAACACAAGCATGTAAAAATATCCCCAAAAGTTAATGGGTAAAGTTGACATGACTGTAGCAGTGGTAATTTTTATATTATTTAATGGAGGCCCGACCGTTACACACAATTATATATAAATTAGTTAAATAGTGATATTCATGACAAATTCACAGGCTGATGGGTTTTTTTTTTTTATCTTTTAGGGTAATCGACCTTTGTTGTACTAGAATGCTTAGTAAAAATTGGACCTCTCTTTTTATTTAAGTACGGTAGCTCCAAATGAGCTGGTGCAAGTGCAGCCACTGAGTCTTCAGCTGGAATTCCTCTTGCCCTCTAATTAATGCACAGTAGCAGAGAAATCAGGGGTGACTGTGACTACTGTGTTCCAAAATAATCATAGTGAGAGCAAAATGGCAGCTGAAGAATTAGCAGCATATAAGCATGTGTAATGGAGTACTCATTAGGAACGGCTGAGATAAGTAAAAACAGATACCTAATCTCATACAGATCTATTACCTGTGCATTGTTAATTATACATATTCTTTAACCATTTCAATACAGGGCATTTATACACCCTTCCTTCCCAGACCAATTTTTAGCTTTCACACTTTGAATGCCAATTACTCACTCAGTCATGCAACACTGTACCCAAACAAATTTTTATCATTTTTTTTCATACAAATAGAGCTTTCTTTTGGTGGTATTTAATCACCACTAGGTTTTTTATTTTTTGCGACAGAAGTGGAAAAAAAGCAAAATTAAAAAAAAAAAATACTTTTTTTTTAGTTTCTATGATAAAATTTTGCATATAAGTCATTTTTGTCCATAAATTTGGGCCAAAATTTACACTGCTACATCTCTTTGGTAAAAATAACCCAAATTAGTGGATATTATTTAGTCTTTGTGAAAGTTATAGAGTCTACAAACTATGGTGCAAATCATTGCAAAGTGATCACACCTGATCACACCTGATGCACTGACAGCCTATCTCATTTCTTAAGGCTCTGAAATGTCAGGAAAGTACAAAGACCCCCCAAATGACCCCTTTTTAAAAAGTAGACAGTCAAAGGTATTTAGTAAGAGGCATGATGAGTTTTTTGAAGTTGTAATTTCTTCCCACAATTCTTGGGAAAATTAAGAATTTTTTTTTATTTTTCACACAATTGTCATAATAACAAGTTATTTCTCAAATTCTCACACACAGCATATGCATAGTTCCAATTACACCCCAAAACAAATTCTGCTACTCCTCCTGAGTATGACAATACCACATGTGTGTGACTTTTACACAGCCTGGCCACACAGAGAGGTCCAACATGCAGGGAGCACCATCAGGGGTTCTAGGAGCATAAATTACACCTCTAATTTCCTAATGATTTATTACACTTTTGAAGGCCCTGGAGCACCAGGACAATAGAATTACCCACAAAATGACCCAATTTTGGAAAACAAACACCCCAACGTCTATTCTATGAGGCATTATGAGTCTTTTGAATGGTTCATTTTTTTCCACAAGTCTTCGGAAAACACGGAAAGAAAATTAAAACCTATTTTCTTTTACACAAAGTTGTCAATTTATAAGATATTTCTAACACATAGCATGTATATAGCAAAAATTACACTCCAAAACATATTCTGCTACTCCTCCTGAGTATGGCGATACCACATGTGTGAGACTTTTACACAGCCTGGCCACAGACAGAGGCCCAACATTGATGTACTACCTTCTAGGAGCATAAATTACACATCTCATTTCATTCCTACCTATCACATTTTTGAAAGTCCTTGAGCATCAGGATGGTGGAATTACCCACAAAATGACCCTATTTTGGAAAGCAAACACCCCAACGTATATTCTATGAGGCATGGGCTGCAGATAGGTACTCGGGTACTCTGATGGGCTGGTGACAGGTACTCGGTTACTCTGATGGGCTGGTGACAGGTACTCGAGTACTCTGATGGGCTGGTGACAGGTACTCGGGTACTCTGATGGGCTGGTGACTGGTACTCAGGTACTCTGATGGGCTGGTGACTGGCACTCGGGTACTCTGATGGGCTGGTGACAGGTACTCGGGTACTCTGATGGGCTACAGATAGGTACTCGGGTACTCTGAAGGGCTGGTGACTGGTACTCGGGTACTCTGATGGGTGGTGACAGGTACTCAGATGGGCTGTAACAGGTACGCAGGTGGGCTGTAACAGGTACTCAGGTACTCAGATGGGTTGTGACAGGTACTCAGATGGACTGTGACAGGTACTCAGATGAACGGTGACAGATACTCAGATGGGCTGTGACAGGTGCTCAGGTACTTGTGTACTCAGATAAACTGTGACAGGTACTCGGGTACTCAGGTAGTCAGGTGGACTGTGACAGGTACTCCAGTACTCGGGTATTCAGATGGACTGTGACGGGTATTCAGGTACTCAGATGAACTGTGACAGGTACTCGGGTACTCGGATACTCAGATGAACTGTGAGAGGTACTCAGGTACTCAGTTGAACTGTGACAGGTACTCAGGTACTCGGGTAATCAGATATACTGTAACAGGTACTCAGGTACTCAGATGAACTGTGACAGGTACGCGGGTACTCAGATCAACTGTGACAGGTACTCAAATAGGCTGTGACAGGTACTTAGGTACTCAGATGGACTGTGACAGGTACTCAGGTACTCTGGTACTCAGATGGGCTGTGACAGGTACTCAGGTACTCAGATGGGCTGTGACAGGTACTCAGGTACTCACATGGGCTGTGACAGGTACTCAGGTACCTGGGTACTCAGATGAACTGTGACAGGTAGTAGATAGCAGAAAGAAAAACGACTCCTGCGCACAAGTGGATGACCAGACAGATAGTACGACACAGGCCTTACTGCGTGGAATCCTAGTAGACAATGAGATAAAGGAAGAAAGGGGGTGCACCAGCCATGTGCATTATCTTTTGTAAAAATATTTATTAACGATAAAAAGAAATTACTCACAAGCAGTTGTAGAAGGAGGCACAACGTAAAAATGCACCGACTAGCAGCATACGGTCTAGGATGAGCGAAACCTTTCAAAGGTCATGGAGGAGCGTACAAACATCACTACCAGCTGACGCGTTTCAAAGGAAACGTCCCTTCTTCATCAGAGCTTAGCAGTGAACACTTCTTCAGCAGTCCCTATTTATATATGCCTAAAAGCATTATCAGTGGATCAGGGAGGGCGCTTGGGGCCCCTCCCCTTCAATACGCCCCTCCCTATATGCCTGAACATTATCAATAGATCAGGGAGGGTGCTTGGGGCCCCTCCCCCTCAATATGCCCCTTCCTCTCATGCCCCTCAATCATATGGGCGATGAAATAATATATAAATTAATAAATAAATTACTAAAAATCAATACATAAATAAATATTAAATGAATGAATCATCATGGGCAGTTCTTTATTAGTATTATTAATTCATTTAATATTTATTTATGTATTGATTTTTAGTAATTTTGGTAATTTAGTAATTAGTAATTTTATTCATTTATTATTTAATCGCCCATATGATTGAGGGGCATGAGAGGGAGGGGCGTATTGAGGGGGAGGGGCCCCAAGCACCCTCCCTGATCTATTGATAATGTTCAGGCATATAGGGAGGGGTGTATTGAGGGGAAGGGGCGCCCTCCCTGATCCAATGATAATGCTTTTAGGAATATATAAATTAGGGACTGCTGAAGGAGGGTTCACTGCTGAGCTCTGCTGAAGAAGGGACATTCCCTTCGAAACGCGTCAGCTGGTAGTGATGTTCGTGCATTCCTCCATGACCTTTGGAAGGTTTCGCTCATCCTAGACTGTATGCTGCTAGTCGGTGCATTTTTACGTTGTGCCTCCTTCTACAACTGCTTGTGAGTAATTTATTTTTATCATTTTATTTAATAAATATTTTTACAAAAGATAATGCACATGGCTGGTGCGCCCCCTTTCTTCCTTTCTCTCGAACTGTGACAGGTACTTTGATGGACTGTGACAGGTACTTTGATGGCTGGTGACAGGTACTTTGATGGCTCGTGACAGGTCATCATATGACGCCCGCCCAGGATGGGGGATCCCATCTGAGGACGTCATATGACTATAGCCCGGTATTGAAGTGGTTAAACAAATCTTTTATTCCCAGTTTAAAGCGGTATTAAACCCAAAAACAAAAAATAAATATATTTCAGCTTACCAATCCTTAGATGTGATGACTAGATTAGTTTTCTTTCCTTAACCTTTTTTTTTTATTTCACCTGGTGAGCCAGCAAGTAACAAACTTCCTGTCTTAGGGTGTCCGCATTACGGATAAAGTAGTAAGGCCCCTTTCACACGAAAAATCTGATCAGGTCCTCCTGTCACTTTTTTAGGCGGACCTGATCAGACCCTCATTTCAGTCCTATGGACCAGCATATATAAACGGGCTTGTGTCCCTTGACACCTACCTACCTCCAATCCTATCCAGTCCACTAAAGAAAAAACAGAGAGGGACCCATACCTTTCCATCTAGGCAGATCAAATTGGAGGGTAGTCGGGTGTAAACAGACAGCAGAGTTAGTTTATACTCAACCACCCATAGAGCAGAGTGGGCTCTGTCTGTGTCTGCTCTGCATAAACTGAGTGGATATGGACCTGTCTTCCGCCCGCTCTGCTCAGATTAGCAGGGGATCAGCAGAAAAATTCCCCTGCTGATCTAATCTAGTTGGCCCCATGAAAAAGGTTCCTAAAGCAGACACATTTACATGGACAGCAGCATTTTCAGTGTGGGGTTAATTTTGGCATCAAATTTCAATTTCGATTTAGTTTTAGTCATAGACTTTTGGCTAAAATGCCATTTTAATTTTAGTCGTATTTTAGTCAGCTGCAATTATTTTAGATTTAGTCATATTTAGTAGCCTAAAACCTGCAGTACATTCTAGCCAACTAAAATAGTTTAGTCAACTAAAATCGACACATTATATACAGTTACATAGGTGAGGTCGAAAAAAGACACAAGTCCATCAAATCCAACCTATGTGTGTGTTATATATCAGTATTACATTGTATATCCCTGTATGCTGTGGTCGTTCAGGTGCTTATCTAATAGTTTCTTGAAACTATCCATGCTCCCCGCTGAGACCACCGCCTGTTAAAGGGAATTCCACGTCCTTGCCGCTCCTACAGTAAAGAGCCCTCTATGTAGTTTAAGGTAAAACCTCTTTTCTTCTAATTTTAATGAGTGGCCATGAGTCTTGTTGAACTCTTCTGCGAAAAAGTTTTATCCCTATTGTGGGGTCACCAGTACGGTATTTGTAAATTTAAATCATATCTCCTCTCAATCGTCTCTTCTCCAGAGAGAATAAGTTCAGTGCTCGCAACCTTTCCTCATAACTAATATTCTCCAGACCCTTTATTAGCTTTGTTGCCCTTCTTTGTACTCGCTCCATTTCCAGGACATCCTTCCTGAGGACTGGTGCTCAGAACTAGACAGCATACTCCAGGTATGGCCGGACCAGAGTCTCGTAGAGTGGGAGAATTATCGTTTTATCTATGGAATGAATCCCCTTTTTAATGCATGTCAATATTCTGTTTGCTTTGTTAGCAGCAGCTTGGCATTGCATGCCATTGCTGAGCCTATCATCTACTAGGACCCCCAGGTCCTTTTTCATCCTAGATTCCCCCAGAGGTTCTCTCCCCAGTGTATAGATTGCAGTCATATTTTTGCCCCCAAAAAATGTTTTTAAAAGATCATTTTTAAAGGTGCAATGATATTAATGATGCTTAAAGTGAAACAATAACAATGGAAAATTCCTTTAAATATAGTGCTTGGGGATGGGGGCGTTAGTCTGCCTGTAAAGTGGCGCATCTGTACCATGTATAGAACCTGCTGCAGCAAAACTGACATATATAAAGAAAAATAAATTAAATTTAAATTGATTTTCCTGCTGCAAGCTTCCATTGCCGGCAAAACAAAAAATGTGAAATTAAAAAAAAAACGGTGTGGGGAACCCCCATGCCAATTATTCTTTTTTTTAAATAACATGGGTTCCCCCCCCAAATCAGTACTAGACCCATACCTGGCAGGCCAGGAAAGGGGGGCCCTATGTGAATGAACATGGAGTACATAGTACCCCTACTCATTCACCAAAGAAAGTGTCAAAAAGAAATAAAAACACAAACATAGTTTTTGACAACTTCTTTATTAAAAATAAAAAAACGTTACCCGATATAGATCCATCATCAATCACAATGCCCGCTGCACTGCCAGACCCAAAAGAAGAAGAAAAAAAGCTCCACCTGTGAAGAAGCATTCTTAAATAGGTAAGGAGTGGGGCCAACTGGCGACGTCACAAAGGAAAAAAACACACGAAAGCCTGCTTGGAGTTTGCAAAAAAGCACCTGAAGGACTCTCAGACTGTGACAAGATTCTCTGGTCTGACATAACCAAGATTTAACTGTTTGGCCACAATTCTAAACATTATGTCTGGCGGAAACCAGGCACCATCCATCACCTGCCCAATACCATCCCAGTTAAGCATGGCGGTGGCAGCATCATGCTGTGGGGTGTTTTTCAGCAGCAGGGACTGGGAGACTGGTCAGCGTTGAGGGAAAGCTGAATGGAGCAAAGTACAGAGATAAAATTGTTCCACAGTGCTCAGGATCTCAGACTAGGCTGAATGTTCACCTTCTAACATAATAACGATCCTAAGCACACAGCCAAGGCAACACAGGAGTGGCTTAGGGACAACTCTGTGAATGTGCTAGAATGGCCCAGCCAGAGCCCTGATTTGAACCCAATATTTTTTACTTTCTGCTATAAAACAGATCCAATAAAAAAAATGAAAAAAAAAGATAATTTCTTAATAAATTTTGGCCAAAATTTATTATGCTACGTCTTTGGTAAAAAAAAAATCCCAATAAATGTATATTGATTGGTTTGAGTGAATGTTATAGCGTCTACAAACTATGGTATATATTTTGTATTTTTTTTTTTTTTAATACTACTAATGGCAGTGATAAGCGACTTATAATGGGACTGCGATAGTGTAGCAAGCAATTGGACACTAGCTGATGCTGCTCTGGGTGGGGGACTGACTAACTGACATCACCAGTGACACTAATACAGTGATCAGTGTTAATACTATACACTGTCACTGTACTAATGACACTGGCTGGTAAGAAGTTAACATTTAGGGCAATTAAAGGATTAACTGCGTGCCTAACAAGTGTTAATGTGTATATTATGTGCTGCTTTTTACTAAAGATCTCTTTGTTTATTCTGCCTGCTTTGCATAGACAAGAAACAGAGAGATCGCTCCCCCTGTACAGTGTGTTGACTGTCAATACAGGGCTCTGGGCTGTGAGTGACAAACAAGATATTTGGGGGGCACACTTTAAAAGATGCATTAAAGATGATGCAGCCATAAGACCATACAGTAGAAGAAAATATTACAGCGCACATATGGAAAAAAGACATTTACCTCCAGCAAGGCTAGTTTAAAACACCTAAACATTTTCAAAAAAACATTATCAAAAAATATGGGGATTTGGTCACACCATATTGCTATATGGTGCTAAGCCCACATCATGGGGTACTTTCTCACAGTAAGTGGGCTTATCACCATATAGCAATATGGTGTGACCAAATCCCCATATTTTTTTGAAAATGTTTAGGTGTTTTAAACTAGCCTTGCTGGAGGTAAATGTCTTTTTTGCATGTGTGCGCTGTAATATTTTCTTCTACTGTACAGTCTTATGGCTGCACCATTTTTAATGCATCTTTTAGGGTGTGCCCCCCAAATATCTTGTTTGTCTATTGTATGGATTCTGACCAAATCCTTTTGGGTGAGGAGCACCCCACTCCCTCATTAAGTACCTCTCATTAGTGTCCACTTGTGTCATGGGTGGAGACCTCAAAGTTCTCCCATATAGAAGAGTGTATTGCTCTCATGGTTCAGAGAAGCAGGATCTCCAAATCTATGGATAGTGTAGGACCCACTAATCATGGGGCACTTTGTCGCAGTAAGTGGGCTTAGCACCATATAGCAATATGGTGTGACCAAATCCCCATATTTTTTGATAATTTTTTTTTGAAAATGTTTAGGTGTTTTAAACTAGCCTTGCTGGAGGTAAATGTCTTTTTTGCATGTGTGCGCTGTAATATTTTCTTCTGGGCTGTGATTGGACACAGCCGATCAGCAGGTCCTGGTCCTGAATCATTGGCCAGGATCTGCTGACAGACCTCCTCTGTGTACAATCACAGGAACATAATAAAATTGAAAAAAGTGAAAGGGGTCTGAATGCTTTATGAATAAACTGTATATTGCCGTCCTTGGATGTGGTGACTGCATTCGCTTTCTATTTCTAAGAATGTGATGATATTGGGACCTGGGACCCCCCTCCCCTCCCCAAAAAAACTGAGTGAAAATGGGGTGTAACCCTGGTCATATGCAGCTCTGCCACACTTGCCTCCACCTAAAGCTTGTGTGTCTCACTATAACCGGACAGTGACCCCTTCCATCCACAGTAGAACAAATTAATTCAAAACAGATATAAACAGAACTGTCTGCTAAGCTACAAAAGGACCATAAATTCTTTACAGCTGTCAATACTTTAAATAACTACCGTAATTGAATGGCCATGGCAGGATATCTGGCAAACGGAATATCAAAAACTTGTTTAGGGTTAATGAGCCTTTGTATTATTAAGCTGAAACCTGGAGGAACAGATTCCCTTTTAATATCCATCTTAAAATATTCCAGTTTCTAGGCTTAAGTATTTAAAACCATTAAGCAAACATTACCAAGCCAACAGCCCATTAGAAGTTTTTAATGACATATCGTAAATGTTTTAGCAAGCACTGGAAATCACAACCAATATTTGTGGCTGAATATCTCTCCCCGCAGAGTCAAAATGTTCATAGCTCCTGAGCTTATAACATTACTTTAAAGTGGTTGTAAAGGCAGAAGGTTTTTTTTTACCTTACTGCATTCTAAGGCCCCTTTCACATGTGAGGACCATTCAGATCCTCCTGTCAGTTTCAGGTGGATCTGAACAGTCACTCCATACAGCTCCACAAAATCCAGACAGATGGATATCCTATTTTCCCATCTGTCTGGCGGATCGGAAGAAAACGGACAGGCAGACCATAATTATCTGATCCCCCCCATAGAGGAGAGCGGTCTCTCTGACAGGTCCGTCCCTGCACAGTGTGCAGAGATGGACTTGTCATCCACCGGCTCAGAGGGGATCAGTGGAGCAATCCCCACTGAGCAAGCGGATGTCTGAATATGAATCCGCAGGTCTGAAAGGGGCCTTACTACCTTCTATGCAGTAAGGTAAAAAACCTTCTGTATGCAGATCCCCCTGCAGCCTCCCTAAATACATACAGTGCCTTGAAAAAGTATTCATACCCCTGGAAATGTTCCACATTTTGTCATGTTACAACCAAAAATATAAATATATTTTATTGGGATGTTATGTGATAGACCAACACAAAGTGGCACATAATTGTGAAGTGGGAAGAAAATGATAAATGGTTTTCAGCATTTTTTTTTACAAATAAATATCTGAAAAGTGTGGCGTGCATTTGTATTCAGCCCCCTTTACTCTGATACCCCTAACTAAAATCTAGTGGAACCACTTGCCTTCAGAAGTCACCTAATTGGTAAATAGAGTGCACTTGTGTGTAATTTAATCTCAGTATACATACAGCTGTTCTGTGAAGCCCTCAGAGGTTTGTTAGAGAACCTTAGTGAACAAACAGCATCATGAAGGACAAGGAACACACCAGACAGGTCAGGGATAAAGTTGTGGAGAAGTTTAAAGCAGGGTTAGGTTATAAAAAAATATCCCAAGTTTTGAACAACTCACGGAGCACTATTCAATCCATCGTCCGAAAATGGAAAGATGGCACAACTGCAAACCTACCAAGACGTGGTCATCCACCTAAACTGACAGGCCGGGCAAGGAGAGAATCAATCAGAGAAGCAGCCAAGAGGCTCTATGGTAACTCTGGAAGAGCTGCAAAGATCCAAAGCTCAGGTGGGAGAATCTGTCCACAGGACAACTATTAGTCGTGCACTCCACAAATCTGGCCTTTAACCACCTCAATACTGGGCATTTTCGCCCCCTTCCTGCCCAAGCCATTTTTCAGCTTTCAGCACTGTCGCACTTTGAATGACAATTGCGCGGTCATACAACACTGTACCCAAATGATATTGTTATTGTTTTTTCCCCACAAATAGAGCTTTCTTTTAGTGGTATTTGATCACCTCTGCGTTTTTTATTTTTTGCGCTATAAACAAAAGAAGAGTGACAAGTTTAAAAAAAAACACAATAATTTTGACCTTTTGCGATAATAAATATCCAATTTTTTTTTCTTTAAAACAAATTTTTTCTCAGTTTAGGCCGATATGTATTCTTGTACATATTTTTGGTAAAAAAAAATCGCAATAAGCATATATAGATTGGTTTGCGCAAAAGTTATAGCGTCTACAAAATAGGGGATAGTTTTATAACATTTTTATTTTTTTTTTATTTTTTTACTGGTAATGGCGGCGATCTGCGATTTTTATCGTGACTGCGATATTGCGGCGGACACATCGGACACTTTTGACACATATTTGGGACCATTCACATTTATACAGCGATCCGTGCTATAAAAATGCATGATTACTGTATAAATGTGACAGGCAGTGAAGGGGTTAACTGTGTTGCTAGGGAGTAATTCTAACTGTAGGGGGCGGGGACTCACTAGGGGAGGAGACCGATCGGTGTTCCGCTGTACTGGGAACACATCATCGGTCTCCTCTCCTCTGACAGGACCGTGGATCTGTGTGTTTACACACACAGATCCATGGTCCTGCTGTGTTACCGGTAATCGCGGGTGCCCGGCGGACATCGCGGGCGCCGGGCACGCGCACCGGGTGCCTAGTGACACGGCGGGCGCGCGCGATCGCCGGCGGCGGCGCGCGCGCCCCCTGGTGGCCTAGGAAAGCGAGGTGAGATTGGGGCGGAGGTTCACCTTCCAGCAGGACAACAACCCTAAACATACAGCCAGAGCTACAATGGAATGGTTTAGGTCAAAGCATATTCATGTATTAGAATGGCCCAAAGGCCAGACCTAAATACAATTGAGAATCTGTGACAAGACTTGAAAATTTCTGTTCACAGACGCTCTCCATCTAATCTGACAGAGCTTGAACAAAGATTTGCAAAGAAGAATGAGCAAAAATGTCACTCTCTAGATGTGCAATAGGTCGATCCGAGTATAAGTCGAGGCCCCTAATTTACCACAAAAAACTGGGAAAAACATATTGACCCGAGTATAAGACGAGGGTGAGAAATGCAGCAGCTACTGTAAGTGGAAAAGAGGGTCAACAATGCCCATCTGCAGCTGCATACCTCACTGTGTCCTATGCATTCCTCCCTGTGTCCTGTGCATGTGTCCCTGTGTATGTGTGCATGTGTCCCTGTGTCCTGTGCATCCTACCTGTGTCCTGTGCATGTGGCCCTATGTATGTGTGCATCCTACCTGTGTCCCTGTGTATGTGCGCATGTGTCCCTGTGTCCTGTGCATCTGGCCCTGTGTATGTGTGCATCCTACCTGTGTCCCTGTGTATGTGTGCATGTGTCCCTGTGTCCTGTGCATGTGTCCCTGTGTATGTGTGCATCCTACCTGTGTCCTGTGCATGTGTCCCTGTGTATGTGTGCATCCTGTGTCCTGTGCATGCCTCCTTGTGCCACTCTGCACCGATCAGCATGTGATAATACCATTCTACTGTTCAAAAGCCACACCTCCTCCTCCTCTGTGATAGGCAGAACACGCCATTTCCCAGCAGTCAGCGGTCAGCCTATCGTGGACATTCTCTCATCCTCATACCACGGACGAGGATACTTTTTCAAGGCACTCTACCTGAACCTGATCTCAATCCAGTGATGTGTATGAGAGGCAAGGCTCTCTTGTCTCTCTCACTCCCCATTAGCCCATAGACAGCAGTCGGAGCCATTAACATGGCCAACACTGCAGCCTCTGAGTCAGAGCAGGGCTCAGGGCTGAGCACACATGAGTGCCCCCCATAGCAAGTGACTTTCTATGGAGGCACTCGGCTGAGGAAATAGGAGTGCCAGCAGGGATCCTGAGAAGAGGAGGATCGGGGCTGCTCTGTGCAAAACCATTACACAGAGCAGGTAAGTATGATGTTATTTTAATAAAAAAAAAAAAAAAAAAATGAAGCTTTACAGTCACTTTAAGAATAAGAAGACATTCACATTTGTTAACCAATTATCAGAATTTTAAGACCAAATATACCTACAGTATCTCACAAAAGTGAGTACACCCCTCACATTCTTGTAAATATTTTATTATATATTTTCATGTGACAACACTGAAGAAATGACACTTTGTAAAGTAGTGAGTGTACAACTTGTAAAACAGTGTAAATTTGCTGTCCCCTCAAAATAACTCAATACACAGCCATTAATGTCTAAACCGCTGGCAACAAAAGTGAGTACACCCCTAAGTGAAAATGTCCAAATTGGGCCCAAAGTGTCAATATTTTGTGTGGCCACCATTATTTTCCAGCACTGCCTTAACCCTCTTGGGCATGGAGTTCACCAGAGCTTCACAGGTTGCCAATAGCCTCGTCTTCCACTCCTCCATGATGACATCATGGAGCTGGTGGATGTTAGAGACCTTGCGTTCCTCCACCTTCCATTTGAGGATGCCCCACAGATGCTCAATAGGGTTTAGGTCTGGAGAAATCCTTGGCCATTCCATCACCTTTACCCTCAGCTTCTTTAGCAAGGCAGTGGTCTTCTTGGAGATGTATTTGGAGTCATTATCATATTGGAATACTGCCCCCCCGGCCCAGTCTCCGAAGGGAGGGGATCATGCTCTGCTTCAGTATGTCACAGTACATGTTGGCATTCATGGTTCCCTCAATGAACTGTAGCTCCCCAGTGCCGGCAGCACTCATGCAGCCCCAGACCATGACACTCCCACCACCATGCTTGACTGTAGGCAAGACACACTTGTCTTTGTACTCCTCATCTGTTTGTTGCTACACATGCTTGAAACCATCTGAACCAAATAAGTTTATCTTGGTCTCATCAGACCACAGGACATGGTTCCAGTAATCCATGTCCTTAGTCTGCTTGTCTTCAGAAAACTGTTTGCGGGCTTTCTTGTGCATCATCTTTAGAAGAGACTTCCTTCTAGGATGACAGCCATGCAGACCAATTTGATGCAGTGTGTGGCATATGGTCTGTGCACTGACAGGTTGACCCCCCACCCCTTCAACCTCTGCAGCAATGCTGGCAGCAGTTATATGTCTATTTCCCAAAGACAACCTCTGGATATGACGCTGGGCACGTGCACTCAACTTCTTTGGTCGACCATGGCGAGGCCTGTTCTGAGTGGAACCTGTCCTGTTGAACCGCTGTATGGTCTTGGTCACCGTGCTGCAGCTCAGTTTCATGGTCTTGGCAATCTTCTTATATCAATCTTCTAGGCCACGTTTATGTAAATCAACAATTCTTTTTTTCAGATCCTCAGAGAGTTCTTTGCCATGAGGTGCCATGTTGAACTTCCAGTGAACAGTATGAGAGAGTGAGAGCCATAACACCAAACACCCCTGCTCCCCATTCACACCTGAGACCTTGTAACACTAACGAGTCACATGACACCGGAGAGGGAAAAGGGCTAATTGAGCCCAATTAGGACATTTTCACTTAGGGGTGTACTTGCTTTTGTTGCCAGCGGTTTAGACATTATTAGCTGTGTGTTGAGTTTATTTGAGGGGACAGCAAATTTACACTGTTGTACAAGCTGTACACTCACTACTTTACATTGTAGCAAAGTGTAATTTCTTCAGTGTTTTCACATGAAAAGATATAATAAAATATTTACAAAAATGTTAGGGGTGTACTCACTTTCGTGAGATACTGTATATTAAGAGGCACAGGAGACAGATTAGGCACTTTCCATCTCCTAGGTGATATAGGCAAATGATACTTAGCATATTTAAATTCATTAAAAAGGTAATTTTATGCTGCATGTTAAAATGTGGGTTATTAGATCATCGCAAACAATTATCAAATGTAGACAAATGCCATCATGGGAAGGTGTGCTGAATTATTATAAAACATTATTATAAAACATTTCAATGATCCTATCTCCCACCCCCTAACCCTTCCCAGATAGCAAGCACTTGTGCTGCAAATGACTTGCTAAGCTATTGCAAGACTTCACAAATTTGTTACACAATTGAAGCAAGTCCGCATTGCATGACTTCATATCAACTTTCTTTGCAAACAATCTGCAGGTCTGCTGCAAGTTCTGGGTGAGTTATGTTGTGCAATATTCATCCCACCACAAGGGTCACTGTGGCTGAATCTTCATGCTGTAGACTTGCAAAGCTCTTGCTGTAGACTCACCGCTGCAACTTTGCTCTTGCTAGAGACTTACCACGCAAATTTGCTACAGACTGGAAAAGTGTCAACTAGAACTTTTGCTTCAAGAGCTCTGCAAGTGTACACCTTTCCAGTAAAAATGTGCAGCAAATTAATAGACTTATAATGCAACACTGCCACAAATTTGTGTATCTGGGTTGTGATTGGGTGAGGAGAGGGCTTAGTGACACCCAGTATAAGGTTCCCAAAAAACTGTTGCAACTGCAGCTTGGAGCTCTCCATTTTCATTTTTCATTTCAAGATGACTCTCAGATGCTAAGAATGATACTGGGGCCAATGGATCTGATACATTATATTGGACTTAAATTACTTGGATGAACTCTGCCTGAATACAAAGACCAGACGACTCTTTAAGTACTTTCCTTTTCTTTTATTAAACAATATTTTACTTTCAAAAGTTTTTTTTTATGGTATAGCAAAATATAAACAACTAGTAGGCATTACAGTGCCATGTAGGAATATACAAAGAAATATATTTTCTATATTTAATATATAGAAATATAGAGATATGGACCACTTCCCGATGATGGCTTTGTGATAGGCCGAAATGTCGAAGGTTACACAGCGTCATCGCGTTACTTCCGCCCATACGAAACTACCTGGGAATCGACCTGAATGCCGCAAACGGCGGCTTTTCCTATCAGGGCAGATTACTCCTAATAATCACCTGCTACACATGCCAGGTGCCAGGACTATAAGGCACTTTTAAATGTGAGTGAATTATTTTAATTTGTGTATTTAATAAACCTGGTTTTATGGCATTGCGCAATGAAGGTTCTCCTTTGTCATTTCCATCCATACTTATGAGGTGTATTCATGCATGAGACGTCATTTCAACAGGCTCCCTAGGGGTATCCCCACATGCCTAAATGACCATACTAGCGATAGTTGGGGCACCCAGTCTGAACACCATTGCACAGGAGATGTCAATTTAAGCACTAGCACTTTGTTTCATCACCTAATGGGACTTTATTAATTTTTTGTGTGTTCTGCATGTTTACATGAATGTGATCAACCCTAAGCGCAGCAAACTGTTTTTATATTCTCACTTTGCTTCTTTGCCATTTGCTTATTAGCAAGTTTTTTTTTACTGCAGCTGGAGTTTGATGATCAGTTCTTTTACCCAAAGGCTCTAAGGTTTATATTTTTCAGTGGGGGGAGATTGCTGTATTAACATTGGTTAGTTATCACAGCTGTTCCTCCTGAGCGCTTCAGAAAAAACTGATAGTGTGTACCAGGCTTAACAGTGGTGGTGTGTGTGTGTGTGCACATTGAAGTAGAAGCCCTCATTATCTCCTCGTAGGGTAATCCTAGCAGCCCAATGCTCACCCAAGCAATTATATCAGGAACAGGATCAAGCCATTTATTGCCACTTAAGCACATTAATTGGCAAAGACGGGGATGGCTGCAAAGAGATGTTGCATTCTATGGAGAGAAATGAGCCACAAAGAGGGTGGTAATAACTTGTTGCTGGATCGTATTATGTGAAGCTTGTCATTTTGTGTTTACACCTTGACTTGTTCACTTTAGCAAAATGCACTGTATGGGGAAAAAGGCAATGTACAAAAAAAATTGCATCAACATCAACTGTCAGATACAATAACAAGGTAAAGAAACTTTCTCATTGATCTCATATTTTAAATAAAGCTGCTCCCTGAAAAACAGAATCTAAATACATACTGTACCTCTCTGGCTATCCACACTGTCAAACATCACTCTAATGCCCCGTACACATGATAGTATTTTCTGACAGAAAATGTTTGATAGGAGCTTGTTGTCGGAAATCCCAACCATGTGTAGGCTCCATTGGACATTCTCCATTGGAATTTCCGTCACACAAAATTTGAGGGCTGGTTCTCAAATTTTCCGACAACAAAATCCGTATCCGGAAATTCTGATTGTGTGTTAACAATTCTGACGCACAAAGTTCCAAGCATGCTCGGAATCAAGCAGAAGAGCAGCACTGGCTATTGAACTTCATTTCATCGTACGTGTTGTACGTCACCGCGTTCTTGACGTTTGGAATTTCCAACCAACTTTGTATGACGGTGTGTATGCAAGACAAGTTTGAGCCAACATCTGTCGGAAAAAAACATGGATTTTGTTGTCGGAAAATCCTATTGCGTGTACAGGGTATAATGATGAAGAATCTTCCTTCAAATTCACCTGAGAAGCTCAGACTTTCAAGAGTGTCAGTCTACTGCGCTCCATGGCTCCTACCACTGACCCTTACAGTACCACTGTGCCCTGTAGCGATGTGTAGATTGGCAAGAGGAACCAGTGAGCGACACGTAAAATGGACACAAACAAACAGGGATATGATTCTAGATTGGCAAGAGGAACCAGTGAGCCCAGTGAGAGACACGTAAAATGGACACTAACAGACAGGGATATGATTCCTCACCAACATTTGGTGGTGCAGGCAGAGAAGTCATTTTTTTACATTATTATGGGGAGCAGTTTTATTTGAATCTTTATATTGGCAACAGGGTCATTTTAAAATCATGCATTCATTCCATCAAAAGAGGCTCTACATACCATACTCCTCACCCCTTGTGTACATCAATAGTTAAATCATAACCATAAATGCTATGGACGCTTTGTGTATTGTGTTCATTAATTCCCTAAAAGTATCTAATGAAATATTCGTTTCAAAATGATATTACATTTTTGTTCATACATGGCTGGAGCTGCATTCTAGTAGATGCATTTTGTCTAGAGGCTGTTTTAGGAAACACGTAATGAGGCAACTCTAATAATCTTTCTTATGCTGGGGCTCTCTCTATGTGCATTGTAGTTTAATTACCTATATAACAACCTCCACTGGGCTCAAATAGATGTTGTGTTACCTGAAAATGTGTTTTATCGTGCACTTATACTATTTACTGTATGACTGTGACTTGCATAAAGCAAGAGAATAGACTCTGCCAGATCATTGGCTGTACAGGTCAAGGGTTCTCAGTGCTCTGGCTATTGTACTACTGACATTCTCCTTTCCTGCGTTATGAAAAAAAACAATATCTTGCTTTCCAAAAATACCACAGTTCTATCTATTATTTTTTGGACATTTAATAATACTGCCAAGGGTTCTTGAGCAGTTGGAGTCATTTTTGTTTTTCACTTGTATTTAAGCCAATGTAAAGAATATAGGGCTGTTGAAAGCACCCCTGGCAATGTTATAGTTTGTCCCTGACTCTGTCAATGTGTTTTTTTTTCTGGTCAACTTTGTCTGCATGTAGCAACCTTCCAGATAGGTGCTAGGATTAGGATTAGGTAGATTTAGTTCTGGCTCACTGTATTCAGTGGAGCTGTATTTTTGTTGCTAGATACATTTAGCTTGTCTCACTGGAACCAGTGTGGCTGCATGTGATTGGTTAGGTCTGCTCAGTGTTTCAGCTCCTGCTGGTTTGATTGCTTTCTCAGCTTTCCAGAGAACAGTAGTAGTACTATCTGAAACATAGGTGTGAAGCAATGCAAATAGCAGCATAAATATTTATACAGCCCTGACCAATCCCAGGGAGGGTGTTCCTCAAGGCTGCTGGGAGTCTGTATACAAACTCTGTGACACGGAGCTTCTGGATCTTTTCCCTCAAGAGAGGAACACTGCCTGGATGGCTTGCTGCTCTCCAGGCAGCCCTGCCATGTGCTTGCTGTTCATGAGGCATCAGCTGGATTAACTGAGACGCCTGGATGCTGAAGCTACAGAGAGCTGACTGTGGGGCCGTCGCCTGAACATCTAGTCTGGTATCACAGGAGAAAGGTGTCACATGGATTTCGGAAGGAGGCAACCAACTTTCCTAGGACAACTGTGAATACAGACTGCTGTGAGAGATCTTAGAGACTTTTGGGCTGCTGCCACCCCTCTGGTGGTAGAGAATCAACAGTGTGTTTGTCCAAAGGGGACATTGGCTGATGTCCTGAAGAGCTCAGTCTATCAAATTTTTTGTGAAGGGACTCTGATTGCTCTAAAGAAAGAAGCTTGTGTGCTTTAACTGCTTCTACTACAAATCCAAGTCCATAGTTTGCTTTTGCAAGGCCGCCTGCTTCACATCTACTGAAGGAAGTTTACTGTCCTCATCTTGTACATAGTTCTTTTTGGAGTATCCCACTCTATTTCCTCAACCCTATCCCAGTTGACCTAAAATTAAAAACACCAAAAACATCCCCTGGACTTGGTATTGAGCCAAAGAGTGACTGTGAATGTGTCTGGATCCGGGGCAATTACTGCTAAAAGGATTCCAGGCAATTTCCAGCAGCTCCTTCAGGGGTAGCACTACATGCATGTAAATTGGAAGAACAATATAAATAGAACAATGTGAAATAAAAAATAAATCTAAAATATACATTAACCCAATTACAGAAATCTTGTATATGCCTAAACATGTTATAATAAATTCAAAAAGATCTATGAGAACATTCAACCTTTAGAGTTAACATTCACCAAAAAAATAGCCCAACCCTATAGTCCAAGAACATTTGATCAGCTAGGGGAAATAATATGAGGGAGACTTCTTCACTATAAACAGTCTATGGGGAATCCTGTGCGAATGGCCAACTGAATAGATATTGAGCAGAATGAATCTCTAGTTGCCAATGACCCCACCCAGCACGTTCAACTGTCAGCCAGGATTCCTGAATGACAGGTGAATGTAAACAAACAGGATAGTGCAAAAAAATTATGTGAGGTTCCCCCCAAACACATACCAGTCACTTTAGGTCTGGTATGGATTTTAAAGGGGACTCCATGAAAACAAACAAAACAAGAAAAAATAGACATAAGGTCCTCTCCAAATTCCATACCAGATCCTTCAAGTCTGGCATGAATTTTAAGGGGGAACCTCACAAAAAAACAACAACAAAAAAAAAGGCCATGCTCTCAACATTTTTGGTAAAAAAAAAACAAAAAAAACAAAAAAAAAACGCAATAAGCGTATATTGATTGGTTTGCACAAAAGTTATTGCTTCTACAAAATAGGGGATATATTTATGGCATTTTCATTAGTAATGGCAGCGATCTGCAAATTTTTTATCATGACTGTGACATTGTGGCGGACAGATCGGACACTATTTTGGGACCATTGGCATTTATACAGCGATCAGTGCTATAAAAATCCATTGATTACCGTGTAAATGTCACTGGCAGGGAAGAGATTAACTGTGTTCCCTCAGCATGTTCTAACTGTAGGGGGGATGGGCTCACTAGAACATGACAGAGATCACTGCTCCGGATCACTGGGAGGAGTAGATCCCTGTCATGTTGCTAGGCAGAACAGGGAAATGCCTTGTTTATATAGGCATCTCCCCATTATGCCTCTCCGTGCCACGATCGCGGGCTACCAGTGGACATCGAGTCTGCGGGACTCGCGGGTACACTCCCGTGGTGCGCCCGCTAGCCGCATCGATGTATGGGTACGTTCTTCTTCGCACCCGTGCCACTTTGCAGATGTATTTCGGCGTGAGCCAGTCGGCAAGTGGTTACGCTTATGGTGAGTCTGCATTTGTTGGTAGTGGGTGTTGACGGGATGTAATTTTGCGCAATGCGTATTATATTTTTTTGTGGAACCCACAGAATCAGGATATAAGACATGCTTCATTTACTGTCACAGGTTCAGAGATTTTTGTCACATTTTTCTTTTAAGTCGATCATGTTCAAATAAAAGGCATGCGGGTATATCGCCATTCATTTTCTTTTTTTATTGAATTTTCCTGGATTTCTCTTTTAAAAATATCCCATTGTAGGTGTCTGTGATGTGACCCTCTGTACACCCATTATCTAGGTTCACTTATCTCCAGCGTTGCCTGGGCGACATTAATAATATGCAGCAGCTTATGTATAATGGCAACGATTTTATGAGCCTTAATAGAAATTATCACTAAAGAATAGGACATTAACTGGCTGCTAACAGCTTAATAGGTTAATCCCCTCCGGCAAGTATTACGGCACAGTTACAGTGTCAGCCTTATGCTATAATTGCTATCTGAAATTAAACTTTCTGACTCCTACTACTTTTGACTTTATAATCTCTGCATTTTTATTCCCTGGGACTATTGGATATGTAGAGTGCTTCTGTGAATTTCTGGAATTCTAATAGCTTTTTATATTCATACTTCCTTATACAGTACCTTTTGTTCATAGCGCGATATAAAAAGACTTTGTCATACTGCAGGTAGGAAGTGTTTTTTTTAGTAGCACGATGAAGAACATTTGATGTGCATTAACTACTACCAACCTGTCTGTAGACAAATTTCACCAACCCACCCCATCCAAAGGTGGTTAGCTCTCTCTTACGCCTCACACACGATCGGATTTTCGGCAGGGAATTGTATGATGACAGACTGTTGGCCTAAAATCCAACCATTAGTATGCTCCATCAGACAACTTAATCCTCCATATGTAAAGCACAAAACATCTGGTACATTTACAAACAAGACATAATTAATTTTTTCATATTAACATACATACAATTGAACACACACACACACACACACACACACACATATATATATATATATATATATATATATATATATATATACACATAAACAGTATATACATACACACAAACCAAACTGTCCCCAAGCAAGAGAGAAAGAAAAAAAAAAAAAAAAACCACACACACAACAAACGCCCGCCTGACCATCCAACACAAAAAAAACCTGCCCTACCATCCAGCCCACATATGAAAGATCACACCACAAAAGCATACCTATATAGTTGGATGTGTTCAGGCTAAGGGGAGACCAAGAAATATCACCTCACTGATATTGAGCATATATGAGACTTGGTCACTGCATATTATTATTATTATTTATTTATTATTATTTATGGAGGGACCAGGACGGTACGATGGGTAGATAGGCAGATAGCATACACCATTCCAAAGCCAGCCGCTGTAATATTTCATGCCATATACATAGTGGTGCACTGACGCACCTTGTACATGTGAGTACACCATTGGGGGATTGTTCTTATTTGTTTAATAAAACGTTTAAAGTGATATTACACTATCAAGGCTTTTTATTCCCCATTATTCCCGAGATACTGTGTGGGAAGCCCAGGATCCTGTTACCATTATAGAACCCAGGGGTGGTTCACAAGCGTGTGTTGAATGAGCGTAATTGCTACTGTAAGTCACACGCTCCAAGGTGAGCATTTAATACCTAGGGGGTCACTGGAATAAGAGCACCAATGCATGATCTGCAATCCCTGTCAATCATTTTTAGACGCATGGATTTATAAGTATGTCAGCAGTGCTAATACTGGATACCAGGCATATGCACTTTTTTTCAACAGGACTGTCACAGCATTGTTTTATAAAAAGACTTGGTTTTTACACAATAGCACTTTTTGCTATTTAAGTGAGACTAGTGTTGTTCCCTATATACCACTCGACACTTATATCTGTGTTACAAAGCACCTGGATGCACATGAGCACTTTAATATCAATGTTTTAATAGACATATTCATTGTTTTTTATTTTACTTTTGTCATATCACATCTATGTCACATATGTCACATTAACACTACACGTGTTTGTTTTAATCTTCAGCACGCATTTATTGTGTAATATTCTAAAGCGCAGCTTATTATTTACTATTTTTGTCTATGCGCACGAGCTTATGAGACGTGTGTAACGCTTGCAACTGATTAGTGATATCTATTAGGCTTTGGGTTGATTGAGGCTTGCAGGAATTTTATTACTTTCTTATTATAATAATAATAATAACAATAATAATAATACAGGATTTATATAGCGCCAACAGTTTGCGCAGCGTTTTACAACATCGGGGAAGACAGTACAGTTACAACACAATTCAATACAGGAGGGATCAGAGGGCCCTGCTCGTTAGAGCTTACAAACTAGAATATAGTGTGTAGATTATAATAAAAAGCACACCTCATAGGAATAAATCAAGATAGTATATCAGTTCCCAGGGTTCCCATTTCACCAGCCATATAGTAGGTTATATGGTTTTCAATGGCATAGTTCACACCTGTGCTTGCAGCTCCAGTGCATTCCAGTTACAGAAAAAAAAAAGTAGAACATGCTGCATTTTTCTTGCACTGGAACGCTGTAAAACGCATCGAAAATGCACCTAAACGCACCAAAACGCAATTGAATGCACATGTCCTTATTTAAGGTTAAGAAAAAAAGGGAAGGGAGGGAAACCGCACCAAAAACGCACTAGAACGCATCAAAAACAGGCATGCAGAAAAGCATCTGGAACGCATCTGGACTGCGTTTCTTTGGTGTGAACTGGCCCTAATAGATGAAAAACAAGCTGGTAGTGCACGTCTGGATGCATCATCAATCAGAATTGATGCACCTGCAAACTATATCCAAGAGGAGAAAAGGTAAATATCCCCTCACGAGATAAGCCATACACACAATCAACCTTAAACAAAGCTAACAATGTATATCTCCCCTATGGTTGCCACCTCATCCCTTTAAACCCGAACACATATTAATTACACGGGTTCTATGGCTGATTAAGGTGGTAATTAAACTCACTTGGTGCCTTATCTGCATTTAATTAGCCTCAGAACCTGTGTAATTCAAAGGTGTTCGGGTTTAAAGGGATGAGGTGGCAACTCTAATCTCACCCCAAAACAGGAAATGTTTAATTCAATGTCCGGTCCATCACGTGTGGGCAAATCTACACTTAGGGTACTTTCACACTGCGGGCGCTGGCGGTACAGCGGCACTAAATATAGCGCCGCTTTACCGTCGTTTGGGCGGCGCTATTTGGTCGTTAGTGGGGCAGTTTTAACCCCCGCTAGCGGCCGAAAAAAGGGTTAAAACCGCCTGCAAAGGACCACTGCAGCGGAGCTTTGCCGGCGGGTTTGCAGCGCTGCCCCATTGTTTTCAATGGGAGGGGGCGCTTTAGGAACGGTAAATACACCGCTCGTACAACGCTCCAAAGATGCGGCTAACAGAACCCTCGGGGCTTTCACATTGGAGTGCATTGAGCGTCTCTTTCAGGGCGCTTTGCAGGCGCTATTTTTAACATTTTAGCGCCTGCAAAGCGCCTCAGTGTGAAAGCAGCCTAACACCCAAGGCATCAAAGAAGCTCCACAGGAGATGTGTGTCTGGGTCTCCCGAGAGCCTACTAGTCCCCAGCACAACAGCCCCACACAGACCTGCCCTGTTGTGTATAGAGTATCGTATAAGAATATCTCTATATATGACACAATGCATGAATAGGGTTGCCACCTCATCCCTTTAAAAGCGAACACATGTTGATCACACAGGTTCTGTGGCTGATTAAGGTGGTAATTAAACTCACTTTGTGCCTTATCTGCATTAAATTAGCCTCAGAACCTGTGTAATTCATGTGTTCAAGTTTAAAGTAATGAAATAACAATCTTATGCATGAATCTCTGTATACAGTACAGTGCATGGCTCCCTACAACACAGTCTATACATACACAAAGTTTCTGCAAAATCTCAGCATATAAACAAGGAAAAATAAAACATTCCAAATTGTGCTCCACCAATCAGATATTAGGGTTAGTAACTCCTTGATTTCTATCTCCCTGAACTCCATATCAGATCTCATGGTTACATGTGGTTACATACCTCCCAACTTTTTGAGTTGGGAACAAGAGACACCTATTAGCAAAAGTACAGTATGTAGGCATAGGACCTACCCACCTGCCACTCATTCTTAAAGAAGAATTATATTTTTAAAAAAATATTAGTTAAAGCTACAAATGCTTTTTTTACCACTACTATTCCTTTATATTGGCTTTTGAAATATACAGATGTAGCAATTTAGAAATTGGATGAAAGGTTTAGCATTGGGAAACACTTTTTGAAAGACAAATAGCGCATTTTATATACAACTATATAGATCAGACCAAGATGAGGTAGGCAGAAGGACTTTGTTCCAAATCAGGGACAGTTGGGAGCTATGTGGTTACCACTCACCTCTGCACACCACTCCCAAAGTGATTCTAATGCCGCGTACACATGATCTGAATTTCTGTCAGAAAAACCTTGGATGGTTTTTCCGACGGAATTCCGCTCAAGCTTGCCTTGCATACACACGGTCACACAAAAGTTCTTTGAGCTTTCGACCGTCAAGAACGCGGTGACGTACAACACTACGATGAGCCGAGAAAATGAAGTTCAATGCTTCCGAGCATGTGTCGAATTGTTTCCAAGCATGCGTAGGAATTTTGTGCGTCGGAAATGCTACAGATGATCGGAATTTCTGATAGGAACTTTTTCTGTCGGAAAAATAGAGAACCCGCTCTCAATCTTTTGCTGGCGCAAATTCCGCAAGCAAAAGTCCGATGGAGCATACACACGGTCGGAATTTTCGACCAAGAGCTCACATCGGACTTTTGCTGGCGGAATTTCTGATCGTGTGTACGGAGCATTAGGCTGGATTCACACCTATGCATTTTTAGTGCTCTTTGCATTTTGCAGATTTGCACTACAGAACGTGTTGCATAGGAAACCATGGTAAATGGACTGTAGTGCAAATCTGCAAAATGCAAAAAGCGCTAAAAATGCATAGGTGTGAATCCAGCCTAAGGCTGCCCCAGCACCAATGAAAGAGAAAAACGTACACATAGAAAGAAGCAATGATGAAAATTCAGCCACAGTGCCCCCTGTGGTGGGATAACTATTACATAACATAAATGAACCTGAACTTGCAGAATGTTTGCAAAGAAAGTTGATCTGGAGTCATGCAATGCGGATTTGCTGCAATTGTGCAACAAACTTGTGAAGCCTGGCAAGTCTAGCAAGAGCTTAGCAAGTCATTTTGAAACTTGCAGCACAATTACTTGCTATCTGGGATCATGTCATTATGGACCAAAATCTCTGAGGAATATTGAATATTTGCCATGAAGAATTAAGGCAGTTCTGAAGGCAAAAGGGGGTCCAACCAGGTACTAGCGAGGCCTGCCTAATAAGGTAGCCGGTGAGTGTATAACTAGTAATATGATCTCCTGTGTATAGGGACTGAAGCTAGGTCCCAAATGTATCTCAACCTATGAACAAATATGTAATGAATTGCATTTTACCCATTCTTAGATGTGGTGACTGCAATAGTTTTCTTTTTTTCAGACCTTTTTCATTTATTTTCACCTAGTGATGCAGCCCATACCACACCTCCTTTCCTAGACTGAAAATGTTCACTGACAATAGTATAACTATGGAGAAGAAGGGATTCTGTTAAATGTTGCAATACATTTTTTTAGAGAAACTTCTTAATTTTTAAAGTGGACCTGAAGTCAAAAGGTGAAGATTCATTCTTATAGACCAGTGTTTCTAAACCTTCTCTCAGTCAAAGCACCCACTAAAATTATGCACAAGGCACTCCATTCTAAAATGTCAAAGACTAAACTAATGGCGCGTACACACGATCGCACATTCCGACAACAAAATCCATGGATTTTTTCCGACGGCTGTTGGCTCAAACTTGTCTTGCATACACACGGTCACACAAATCTTGTCGGAAATTCCGAATGTCAAGAACGCGGTGACGTACAACACGTACGACGAGCCAAGAAAAATAAAGTTCAATAGCCAGTGTGGCTCTTCTGCTTGATTCCGAGTATGTGTGGAACTTTGTGCGTCGGAATTGTGTACACACGATCAGAATTTACGACAATGGATTTTGTTGGCGGAAAATTTGAGATCCAGATCTCAAATTTTGTGTGACGGAAATTCCGATGGAAAATGCCCGATGGAGCCTACACACAGTTGGAATTTCCGACAACAAGCTCCCATCGAACATTTTCCGTCGGAAAATCCGACCGTGTGTATGGGGCATAATAGTTTTAATGTTATGCCGTGTACACACGAGCGGAATGTCCGACAGAAAAAGTCTAACGGGAGCTTTAACCACTTGCAGACCGCTGCACGCCGATATATATCGGCACAAGGTCAGCGGTGGGCAAATAGCAATACCTGTACGTCCCCTTTAATTGGCGTGCCGCGTACAGCGTGACTGTGCCCGTGGGTCCCGCGGACTCAATGTCCGCCGGTGTCCCGCGATCGTGTCACGGAGCCGCAGAACGGGGAGATGTCTATGTAAACAAGGCATTTCCCCGTTCTGCCTAGTGACATGACAGGGATCTACTGCTCCCTGTCATCAGGAGCAGTGATCGCTGTCATGTCAGTGGTATCCCATCCCCCCACAGTTAGAATCACTCCCTAGGACACCCTTAACCCCTTGATCGCCCCCTAGTGTTTAACCCCTTTCCTGCCAGTGTCATTTACACAGTAATCAGTGCATTTTTATTGCACTGATCACTGTATAAATGACAATGGTCCCAAAATAGTGTCAAAAGTGTCCGATGTGTCCGCCATAATGTCACAGTCATGATAAAAATCGCAGATCGCCGCCTTTACTAATAGAAAAAAAATTAATAATAAAAATGCCATAAAACTATCCCCTATTTTGTAGACGCTATAACTTTTACACAAACCAATCAATATATGCTTATTGAGATTTTTTTTTTTACCAAAAATATGTAGAGGAATACACATCGGCCTAAACTAAGGAAAAAATTTGATTTTTTGATATATTTTTGGGGGATATTTATTATAGCAAAAAGTAAAAAATATTGCTTTTTTTTTCAAAATTGTCTCCCTTTTTTTTGTTTATAGCGCAACAAATAAAAACCGCAGAGGTGATCAAATACCACCAAAAGAAAGCTCTATTTGTGGAAAAAAAGTTCGTCAATTTTGTTTTGGTGCAACGTCGCACGACCGCGCAATTGTCAGTTACAGCGTCGCAGTGCCGAATCGCAAAAAGTGCTCTGGTCTGGAAGGGGGTAAAATCTTCTGGGGCTGAAGTGGTTAATAATCAACAAAATGAAAACAATGATGGATTGCACTCACATATTGGCAGTGGTAAATGGGCATCAAGTCAAATGCAGCTCTAGATCGGGGGTGCCTAATCCGCCTGCTCTATTATGAGCTGTATCCGCTGTGACGAAAAACGGCGTGCGTTCCACCCTTCTTACTAGCTGAATTGAAAGGCTCCTTTACATATGCGTCTCAAGCCTCTCTTCTTACAACCACTTTAATTCTGTGCAGTCAATTCAACGTACAGCAACCCAACACTTCTTGCAGAGAATACAGCAATAAGTACCACCACCACTGCAAACACATTTGGCTTTAAATATTAAGAAAATATTACTTGACACTGACCTGTCTGCTGAGTACTGAAACAATACTGTGTAATAATACTAGTTAGGACTCTGTCACCCAGCTTAATATAATGAGCAACATAGCATTAGAGAAGGGCCCGATGTTCGAGTCGTGACACTTTTTCTTTTTTTTAAATAAAGGATTTGTTAAAAAAGTTTTCTTGTGGTTTTTACTCTTTGACACTTTTTTGGTGAATGGGTAGGGGTATGATGTGCTGCCACCAATGTAACGGAATTGCTTCCCGCACTCCGCTTGAGTGCTTCCATCATATACCACATTTGTATTTATGAGCTTAATTTTGATTAGCCTAGAATTTACCTTTTAATAAGCCTATACTTTTATTAAATACAGCACTAATATTGACTACATACTGCCTTGTGATCATTCAGCATGACTGTAGGAATTCAACTTTGCATACTGTGCTCATGTATGAGAAATAGCATTTATCTTAAAAGATACTCCAACCTGTATTTGCCTGCATTGCTTTTCAATGCTGCATATGCTGATATAATGTATAAATTGAACCTCATAAATATTCAGTCAATGTGTGTTGATATAAAGCTTTACAAACTCCATTCTCATAGTTTCTTCAGGGATCTAGATTATAGAATAACTCATCCATATGAAAATGTGATTGCTCTGTGTAAAATCTGATCATTCGCTGTACGCAAATCTAGCCTCATGCATATGAAGAGTCCTAGAGTATTTCCCATTTAATATCTCCTCGCTGAAGGCTTCATCAGACCAGGTATACTGTTGTAGCCCTACAGGGGTTAAATTATATTTTTCCTATTTCAATTGATCTATCTTACAGGAATTAAGGCTGATAGCTAAAAGGATTGGCTTTATCACATTCAAATAAAATCTGAATTGAACAGCATTAAAATTGGGGAGGTTACAGCTGAAGGACAATTTATTATAAGCCAAGAAAATGAAAGTGGAGATATATCAAATAATAACATGGAAGCTCCACTCACACACTGAGATTCCCTGTAGCGAAAAATGAATGTAGTTAGGAATACTGACACAACAGGAGAATGAGCTTCTCGTTATTAGAGCTCCGGCTATGCATATATGCTTTATTTGCAAATTACTCTGTTTTAGGAAATTTCTATTTCATTTACTGTTTAGTAGGATTTAAAAGGAGGCAGGGAACCAACTGTGCCCTTTTGTCTACTGTATGTCTGTGAAAACCAAGTTTTAAAGTTTGCAGGGACGTAGAAACTTGCAACCAATCAGATCATTAGAAAGCTCTCTGCGGCACCATCTGTTACTGGGAGATGAGTTTTCTAACAGCATAGTGTGTGTTACTTGTAAATCGAATATCGGTGCTTGTGGAGCATGTTGTAAGAATGGTGAATAGCTTTACAGAATAAAGTTGTGTGCTAGTGAAATTTTCTCTTTTTTTTATTAAAGTGGTTGTAAACCCTTTCCTATACTCAATGAAGTGAACAGCTTTAGATAATACACAGGGATTAAACAAATCCTTCTACATATGTTTTACTTGTATATCTGCTGTTTTTCCCATTCTACATTCCTTGGAAAGTGCAGATCGTGTTAAAAATCTTGTTTCCTCTTTTAGCAATGGGTGTGGAGTCTGGGCTTACACTGTATGTGAGCTGATTGAATGAAAGGGACCCCCCCTCCACATAGGCAGAAGAAGGAAGGAACATGCAGAGCTGTAATCTGAATAGACAAGCCTTCTGCTAATCTACCTCTAAACTTCCTCCCCGACACAAATTTTCAGCTGCTATGTCATGTGTTGGAGAACTTGTCAGAAGTGACTCTGCTGATAACAGAGGAACAGAGCAGCAGAAAGAAACAGCACTTAGCGCTTAGGAGAGGAGGGCGTGACCAGATGTCGGAGTGAGCGGACGTGTGCGAGCTAGCTTCTGCTCTTGCTCCATAGTATCCTGTTAGCCATGTGCAGGAAGCTGAGACAAAGAGACAGGTGACCGATGGGGAGTAAGTTAGCCCGGCTCAACAGCTGATATCCCCCGGCGAATAGATAGTGACAGTGGCGGAGAGGAAAGGAGGGGCGGTTAGAGAGCCCGTGAGTACCCTGTCAGCTGTGTGCAGTGGTTGAGATAAGGAGGTGAGAGAGATTGATGGGGAGTAAGCTAGTCCGGCTCTAACAGCGGAGACCCCTGGAAGTGGAGATAGTGACGGAGGGGAGGGGCAGTGAGAGAGCCCATGAGAACATGTGGAGCCGGGGGGTGTGCAGAAAGCCTCGGAATAGACAGGCTGTGTAACCGCCAAGAAGAGCTGACTCAGCATGAAGGTGCCAACGCACAGACACAACCACAGCATGCTGCAAAAGGAAACCAGGTGACAGCGGCTAAGTTGGAGCGATTTTCCTATACCCCAGCTCAATCACCAGCAAAGAGGGGCCAGCAGCTGCAAGCCAAAAGCCAGCCTAGGGTTTCATCTGTGAGAAGGAGCCAAGGACAGGGCAAGGGCAACAGCACCAGGGACAGAGCATATAAACAACAGAGGGTGAAAGCCCCGAGCCTGAGCCATCCCCTAAAGCTGGAATCTCTACAGAGGGAGAACTATCGCTGAAAGAAGTTCTGCAAGCAGTCAACTCCTATAAGTCATCATTATGTGAACTGTCTGATCCATTGAAGGGTATTAAGGAGGAGGTATCCTTTGTAAGACATGATCTACAAAAAGTACGGGAGCGGACAACAGCTTTAGAGGGGAGGATTAGGTCAGTTGAGGATGATCTGAACCCAATCAAGCAGGAGATTAAAATCATAAGAGAGAAAATGAATATATATGTGACTAGAATGGATGATAGGGAAAATAGATTGCTGAGGAACAATGTAAGGGTTGTAGGTCTCTCTGAGCAAAAGCAAGGGTTTTAACCCTATAGTGTTCCTGGGGAAATGGCTTAAGGAGATCTTTGGAAAGGACACTTTCTCACCACTCTTCGCAATCGCAAAGGCGCATAGAGTACCCTCTAGAGCACCACCAGGAGGTCAGCCTAGGTCACTTCTTCTTAAAATGTTTAATTATAAGGACAAAGTCACTACACTCCAAAAAGCTAGAGAAATGGGAAACATTCTTTATAATGGAGTAAAGATATCAATGTACCCAGATTTCTTGCCAGAGCTGCAAAAACAGAGGGCCAAGTTTATAGAAATAAAGCACAGACTGCAACAACTTAAGGTTACATATGCCCTGTTATACCCTACACGATTACGGGTAACAGCTCTGGGTGAGCCTCAGTTCTTTAATACCCCGGCTGGGTTGGTGGTGTCGTTGGAGGGCAACAAGACAAGACTGTAGGCAATTAAGAGTCCAAAATGAGTATGATGATGGCCTATAGACTGCATAGGGGACTAATTAAAGTTTAGATTTCACATATATCACGTAATAGAGCAGGGGTGGGGAATCGCACGTAAGACAAGGGGAACAAGGAGTGTGGGGTTCCCTTACCTTGAAGAATTTTGTACACTTTTTTTGTTTGATTTTTTTTTCATTTGTACCAAAGAGAAAACATACATCACTTAGGACTAGGGATGAGCCAAACATCCCCCGGCGAAACAGGCAAAAAACTGGTTCGAACACGCAAACACCGTTAAAGTCTATAGGAAACAAAAGTGAAAAATCAAAAGTGCTAATTTTTTGGGTTAATATGCAAGTTATTGTCATAAAAAGTGTTTGGGAACCTGCCCCAGGGGACATGTATCAATGCAAAAAAAAGTTTTAAAAACGGCCGTTTTTTCGGGAGCAGTGATTTTAATAATGTTTAAAGTGAAACAATAAAAGTGAAATATTCCTTTAAATTTCGTACCTGGGGATGTCTATAGTATGCCTGTAAAGTGGCGCATACGTAAACGGGTGCCCCTCCCGGGTAAGCAGGCACGTAGACGGGTGGCCCCGCCACCTCTGGCGCCACGGGGACAACATACATGTAAAATAGACAATAGTACATAAATGGATAATAAACATGTAATATACGGGCATTGGTGTACCCTAAGGATAGAAAACGTGTGATACACGAGCATCTAGTGCACCCGAAGCATTTCGCGAGACCCAGCTCGCTCTTCAGAGGTTGATGCGTGTACAGATGTACCTAATATAGAAAATATCAATGGGTAGGTGGTATAATATTGATGGAGTAGTTGCAGAGCGTGAGAGCCATAGTGTGGGGTCCCATACTCACCACTAAATGAGGCCAGGACAGGAGGTGTGCGATTTCCAGAGGTAGCAGCAGGTGTCTCAACCGGGAACTGAGGAGGCAGAGCTGAACAGGACCCCACTAGGGCAAACCAGAGGACAGGCATGATGTGTATGTGAGAGTGTATCCCCAGGAGTCTCACTGAATCCATGTGTAATGGAAACTGTAGGCATAAAAAAAGAAGTATAATAATGCATTGAGTACTAATGATATGTATGTGTCTATGTATAAATAGAGAGCCTGAGCCAAGAATAGTAGGGGCATAGGAGACTGAAAGGGGAAAGGAAAATGGCAAAGAAATGCCAGCAAGTGATAAGAGTCAGAGAAATGAACAAGAGAGAAAGAAACAAAAGAGTGAGAAAAGCCAAATTTAAATTTAAATTGACGTAGAACTGGTGACAAAAAAAGTAAGATGAATGCTCTGAGTGAGCCATGTGCAAGTAATGAAGTGTACCTGGAATTGGTGGAAGTAGGTGAGTCTGCTAAGTCTAGTCTAGGCAGGTGAATCATATCAATCAATATTAACCAAATAAAAATATATAGTATATCTGCATGGATGCATGTAATGGTCGGGGTGACCACAGACCAGGTTCGGGCTGTTGGCTGTCTTCCACCCGGGTTCAATGTTGAAAAAATAAAAAGGAGTGGTCTGGTGTCACCGGTAGCCCACCTCCATCCCTGAAATATGCAATAAAAGATTCGCCCTAATGGGACTTTAAATGAGGTGGGCACCATTTGGCCAAAAAGCATCATACCAGTAATTGAAGTATAAAGTATATGCGTTTATTCAGGTAAAAGTCATGCATACATTGGTATCATCAGCAATGGCCAGTTGTAAAACAACATACATGTAAAATAGACAATGGTACATAAATGGATAATAAACATGTAATATACGGGCATTGGTGTACCCTAAGAATAGAAAACGTGTGATACACGAGCATCTAGTGTACCCGAAGTGTTTCGTGAGACCCAGCTCGCTCTTCAGGGGTTGATGCGTGTACAGCTGTACCTAAGATATAACAATATTAATGGGTAGGTGGTATAGTATTGATGGAGTAGTTGCTGAGCGTGGGAGCCATAGTGTGGGGTCCCATACACACCACTAAATGAGGCCAGGACAGCAGGTGTGCAGGTTTTATTTTTTAAAAAGGTGTGTCTTGTTTTTTTTTAACATTTTGACACTTTTTTTTTTGTGAAATGGTAAGGGTACAACGTACCCGTTACCATTTCAAATGGGGGGGCGGGATCTGGGGGTCCCCTTGTTAAAGGGGGTTTACAGATTCCAATAAGCAGACCCCCACAACCAATTGGCGCAGGGTTCCCCTTAATATCCATACCAGACCTGAAGGGCCTGGTATGGAATTTGGGGGGACCCCCATGCAATTTTTTTTTTTACATTTTGGTTTGGGTTTCCCCTTAATATTCATACCACACCCAAAGGGCATGGTAATGGACTGGGGGGGGGATCCCATGCCGTTTTTTTCAATTACTTTTATCTGTATTGCCGGGACCCGACAATTCATTATAGCCGCGAGTAGTTTTAGAAGACTTTTTTTCCTTTAGAAATGTAATTTTGAGCAGAGACTGTTCTAAACACGGGAAAAATGCGCCACTTTACAGGCATATTCTAGACACCCCCCAGGCATGAAATATTTAAAGGAATATTTAACTTTTATTGTTTCACTTTAAGCATTATTACAATCACTGCTCCCGAAAAAACGTCAGTTTTTAAAACTTTTTTTTTGCATTGATACATGTCCCATGAGGCTGGACCCAGGTCCCCAAACACTTTTTATGACAATACCATGCATATAAGCCTTTAAAATTAGCACTTTTGATTTCTCCCATAGACTTTTAAAGGGTGTTCCGCGGCTTTCGAATTTGCCGCGAACACCCCAAATTGTTCGCTATTTTGTGAACAGGTGAACATCGGGGTAAACCCTACTTAGGACACATGAGATGGTCATTTTTAGAAGCCCCCAGAGCAAGCCTAGTGAGGTTTAGAGTTGGAATAGATGGGGGGGGGGTTGTGGGGTGTATGTTTTTGGAGGAATGAGTAATTGTTTGTGGGATTTATAGACACAGATTTTAAAGATTTTACACAAATGCAACATTATGTGTTTTTTCCTTAATTTTTGTAGTATTTGCATAATAATCAGTTTTGTTTACAGAGAAAAGGAAATACAAAAAGGAGGGGGGAAAGAAGGGTGGAAGGGAAGATGCTTGAGAATCTTCTGTACATGGTTAGGTAGGTTTAAGTATAAAGCAAATGGTTTATTTAAATCACTTTTTAATGCAGTCTAAAACGCTTAATATATGATCCTGGAATGTCCGGGGTCTGGGGGATCCAGTTAAGAGAACTACAGTCTTTTCCACAGCAGGCGTGTACAAGGTGAAGGTTCTCTACCTACAGGAGACACATCTTACCAAGGCCACAATTATACAACTTAAATGGAGGGATTTTCAGAATCAAAACCATTCTGTTCACACCTCATACTCAAGAGGATTTTGATTGGAAGGGGGGGTGGTGTTCTCCTGTACTCAGATTAGTATAGATAAATGTGGCCATTATATTTTTTTGTATTGCTCTATAGAAGATAAGATGTATGTCCTTGCTAATATATATATTCCCCCACTATTTAAAGCTGAGATCCTATATAGATTAATAGAGTTTATGGTAGATAAGACCGATATACTGGTCATTTTGGTGGGGGATTTCAACATGGTCATGGACAGGAGAGTGAATAAGTTCCCACTGGGATCAATGGATGGTGTATCCGACAGTCGATTGTCCCAACTTTTGGGGGAGGTGGGGTTGTTGGATATCTGGAGAGTGCGCAATCCAAAGGATCAGCAATACTCTTGTTTTTCCAGAACACACTCCACATTCTCCAGAATCGATCTGACCTTGGGAAACGAGGAGGCATTGCAGTTAGTAAGAAATGTAGATTATATGCCAAGAGGCCTCTCAGCTCACTCTCTATTGATGATGTCGGTGAGCCTGGGGGGGGTCATTGTCCAGGTGAATGGAAAATAAGCCAGTTTTGGATGGAATTAATGGGAAAACCAGATGAGGTGTTGGTAGCCTTAAAAGAGTTTGTTGTGACAAATACGGGTGCAGCCTCGGTAGGGGTGATATGCAATGCTCTTAAGGCATATCTCTGGGGGATACTAATACAGCAGGTATCGAAGATAAAGAGACGGACCAAAGAAAGGGAAGAGGTTATCAGGGCAGGAGTGGTAAAGGCAGAAAAACAATATGTGGAGGACCCAACACCTGATAAGCTTAGGAACTGGTCAACTAAACAAAAAGAATATCAAACAACTGTGCTAAAGAAAGTGGAGAATAAGCGGCTCTTTCAAAAACAGAGCTTATTTGGGGAGGGGGAAAGTGTGGGGCGTATGCTGGCTCTTTTACTTAAAACAAACTCCTCCTCCACACTATACCTGCAATTAGGAGATCAAAGGGCAGGATTTCTTCATATACACCAGAGATTACAGGTACATTTAAAGCAGGGGTAGGTAACCTAGGCCCTCCAGCTGTTTTAAAACTACAAGTCCCATGAGACATTGCAAGACCCGAACAATTACAGGCATGATTCCTAGAGGTAGAGGCATGATAGGATTTGTAGCCTCACCACAGCTGGAGGGCCAAGGTTGTCTACCCCTGATTTAAAGAGTATTATGAAGAATTGTATAGGTCACAACAGGAAGATGTTGGAGGTGAGATGGGGGCCTTTTTTGAGATATTGGAGGTCCCGAACCTCTCAGAGAAGGATAGAGAAAGGATGGATGCCCCTATAACCCAGGCATTAGTGGCCAAGGCAACCCAAAATCCCCTGGGCCGGTAAATCTATAAACAATATGAGGGGTACTGCTTCCGGAACTATTTAAGTTATGAAACTGGGCAGCTGTGGAAAAAAGATCACCCTCCTCTATGATGGAAGCTACTATAGTCTTTCTTCCCAAAGATGGGAAGGATCCACTTGAGGCGTCCCCATATATCCCTACTGTGCACGGATGTTAAAATTTTGGCGAAAGTGTTGGCAGCCAGATTGAAAAAATCATCCATAAACGTATACATTCAGACCAATCTGGGTTTATACCAGATAGGTCTACTAGCATGAGCATCAGGCGGGTCTATCTAAACCTACAAACCCCAACAGATAATGAGGGATCAAGGGCCATTCTGTCACTTGATGCTGTTAAGGCTTTTTGATAGCCTGGAATGGCACTATCTCTAGTGGGTTCTTGCGGAATTCCATTTTGGCCCTTCTTCCGTTAACTGGATAAAATCACTCTTTGAGGTGCTGCAAGTGAAAGTTAGAGTAAATAGTGAATACTGAGAGAAGTTCTAACTAATGAGGGGAACAAGACAGGGGTGCCCTTTTGTGATGGAGCCTTTGGCCATGGCTATATGATCATCCCCAGATATGTAGGGCTTTTGAAGGGTCGTGGGAGAAGAAAGGATTGCATTATACGCAGATGATGTGTTACTGTTTCTGGGGGACACTCAGTCCTCCCTGGTGACAGAAATTAATATAATTAAAAGACTTTGGGCTTTTTTCTGGACTAACCATAAACTGGGGAAAATCGGCGCTTCTTCCTGTAGACCCTCTCAGTAACCCTTTACCATCCGAAACCCCCCAATTGGAAGCAGTGGAAAAAATAAAATACTTAGAAATATACATTACGGGAGACCTCAAACAATATATCAATAATAATATAATGCCTCTTTTGGTTAATTTTTAGTGGAAAAGTAAGATCTTCATCTCATAACAAAGTAGTGGAGGCAATGGAGGCAGTTTCTTTCTTTTTTAGGTCTCCAACACTGGTATTGATGGGAGTATGGGAAACAGCTAAGAACCTAATGGGATATTATAGATTTACAGAATACTCTCCCTTTTGGAATAACAAAAAACTACATGAGAAACAGACAATGGGGAAATTTAAAGAATGGGAAAATTGTGGCATAAGTCGCCTTACCTATATGTATGAAGATCGGATGTTAAAATAATTCCAGGAGCTTAGGGAAGAATATGGTATCCTGAACTGGTCTTTTTATAAATGCCTGCAGATTTGACACGCTTTTGGGGTGCAGTTTAAAATGCAAACATTAGAAGGGAGTAAGGTACTTCTCCTCTGTAAGGTAATAAATGCAAACACTTTGAAGGGATTAATTTCTGGTATTTATTCACAATTATGTAAGAAGGCAATAGCAGGGATGGAAGAGCTCCCAATTAGGAAGAGGTGGGAGGAAGAATTAGGGGATATAACAGACGAAAGAATGGAGGCGAATATTGGAACTGTGTCCATTAGTGTCGATGTCCCCTTCCCAGATAGTAGTCAAGCATAGAGTGTATTGTACCCCTCAGAGGTTGTTTCTATTCAGACTAAGACCGGATGCTAAATGCCCTAGATGCTGGGCTGCAGAAAGAGATCTCATACATATGGTCTGGAGATGCCAAAAGTTATATTGGTACTGGGGAGAAGTTCTAGGCACCATAAACTCAGTCTTTGGAACATCCCTAGACTTAAATGCAAGGCTATGTGTCTTAAGTCATGCAGAAGGAAAGGGTGCCCCTGGTAACACACAGATAGCAGTACTTAGATGCTTATTTCAAGCAAGAAAATTAATTGCACATAGATGGCAATCTGTGATGCCCCCAACATGTGGGGAACGGGTAAAAGTTATAAAGGAAACATCATGGAAAGAAAAGTTTATATATATCAAAAGGGGAAACCTAAAACAATTTGAAAAGATATGGAAACTCTGGTTGGACATAAAGGGATAACCTCCCCCAGAGAGAGAAGGGAGAAATCGCTATGGATAATATATATAGAAGTTAAAAGGACCATAAAAAGGGAAAGTTAAAGTGAAACAGGGATTTTAATCTATGGAAAGAGGCATATTTAGGGCATAAAGTAAAGGTAACAACAAATTGGTTAATATACAGTCAGGTCCATAAATATTGGGACATCGACACAATTCTAATCTTTTTGGCTCTATATACCACCACAATGGATTTGAAATGAAACAAACAAGATGTGCTTTAACTGCAGACTTTCAGCTTTAATTTGAGGGTATTTACATCCAAATCAGGTGAACGATGTAGGAATTATAACAGTTTGTATATGTGACTCCCACTTTTTAAGGGACCAAAAGTAATGGGACAGATTAACAATCATCCATCAAACTTTCACTTTTTAATACTTGGTTGCAAATCATTTGCAGTCAATTACAGCCTGAAGTCTGGAACACATAGACATCACCAGATGCTGGATTTCCTCCCTGGTGATGCTCTGCCAGGCCTCTACTGCAAATGTCTTCAGTTCCTGCTTGTTCTTGAGGCATTTTACCTTCAGTTTTGCATGCTCAATCGGATTCAGGTCAGGTGATAGACTTGGCCATTGCATAATATATATATATATATATATATATAAATCTATCCTGGGGCCCTTTCACATGTTCTGCAGTGAGCTTCCTTCCTACTGTATTGGTTGGGGCCCCCCCAGGGTGGCAGAAAACAAGAGATATATGTCACCAGCATACCAAGAAAATATAAGGGTCCAAAGCAGTGGGAGAACTATCAGGGTTGCAAAGGTTGTCTTGCCACCGGGCCCTGGTGTTTTGCCACTGTGGGGTTCCCCAGCTTCCTCTTGCTGTCCTGCCCCTGCTATTGACAGCGCTGGTCTGGCATCTCTTGGAATTTACAGGCTGGTTCTCCTGTCCTAAGGACGGGAGAAATCACTCTGTTTTTTTCAGTAACTGAGAGTCCTGGTGGAGTCCTTTCTGCAACTCGCTCTTCTCCCTGCCAATGAGGATGCAGGGGAAGGAGCAGATCGGGCAGCTGTAGTTGGGTGAGCGCTCGCATTATGCAGTGTCAGTGAGCAGAGAGAGGGGGGAGAAATCACCCGCAGGAGCTGACTGGGGACGCTCTCCCTCTTAGACATTGCCTTTTTGTAAAAAAAAAAAAAAAAAAAAAAAAAAAATTTTTTAATTGGGGGGGGGGGGGGGGGGGCACATGGTGGGGCACAGCATAATGTTGGGAGGGGGTCAGGGCCCCCTCTGCCCCCCTAGGGATGCCATTGCTTCGGGTCATTGTCCATCTGCACTGTGAAGCACCGTCCAATGGCTCGAAACACTTCAGAATTCATCCTGCTGCTTTTGTCAGCAGTCACATCATCAATAAATACAAGAGAACCAGTTCCATTGGCAGCCATACATGCCCACGCCATGACACTACCACCATGCTTCACTGATGAGGTGGAATGTTTTGGATCAAGAGCAGTTCCTTTCCTTCTCCATACTCTTCTCTTCCCATCACTCTGGTACAAGTTGATCTTGGTCTCATCTGTCCATAGGATGTTGTTCCAGAACTGTGAAGGCTTTTTTAGATGTTGTTTGGCAAACTCTAATCTGGCCTTCCTGTTTTTGAGGCCCACCAATGGTTTACATCTTGTGGTGAACCCTCTGTATTCACTCTGGTGAAGTCTTCTCTTGATTGTTGACTTTGACACACATACACCTACCTCCTGGAGAGTGTTCTTGATCTGGCCAACTGTTGTGAAGGGTGTTTTCTTCACCAGGGAAAGAATTCTTCGGTCATCCACCACATTTGTTTTACGTGGTCTTCCGGGTCTTTTGGTGTTGCTGAGATCACTGGTGCGTTCTTTCTTTTAAGGATGTTCCAAACAGTTGATTTGGCCACACCTAATGTTTTTGCTATCTCCCTGATGGGTTTGTTTTGTTTTTTCTGATCATTGTAGGAGAGCACACTGAGTTCCCAGCATAGCTAGAAAACTGACCATGGTGTGCTGTCTTGCTTAGTGTAGTCAGTTTTTAGTAGGAAAGCAGTGGGATTAGCAGAAACACCAGGGATTTCACATAAAGGAAGCAATACCAAGAGAACAGGATACTTTCTCATACAAATACATGATACAGCAGGCACATATCAGGAATATGAAGTGTTGAGGTAACAAACACTTTAGACACAGGCATTCACTCACCTCTGTAGCTATGGGCATTGTGAAAAATGTGCTTATAAGTTCATAAAGCTATAAGTAACAGCAGCATAAAGTTTTCCTATAACTATCTACTGCACTAGAATCTTGGCAGCCTGCCAGCTTTCTACTGTGAATACACAACAGATAAAAAATAACCATTGAAAGGATTTTTCAGAATTAATTGCTTCACAGCTCTTTTTTAAAGCTCTTTTGCTGCTTGTTAAAAATATGTAAATAATTAAATCTCCATAGTCTGGGCACAGGTACATTTAAACCTATAACAAAGACTTCACTGTCCAACAAGTAAAAGGTAGGGGTCATTTATTTGGTGAAATTGGCAGTCCAATTAACATACTTGAAAGTCAGAAATGTAGGGACTGGAATAAGTACTGGGTTAAGTAACTGTGTGTACTTGCCTCAATCCAAAGCACCTAGTATGTGTTTCTGCCTTCTTCCCAAGAGATATGCCCATCCCCCTCCAGCACACAGCAGGTGATTGACAGACTCATCTGTACGCGTTTTCAGATGCGAATGTCGGGGGACGTCCATTTCCTCCACTCAAGTCTCAGATTACACTCAGTTCTGTGCTGTGTAGTGTGTGATATCAGATCCCTGTCACCTGACTTCTGGCAGCTGATAAATACTGTAGACATTGATGTGAGAACTTTGAACAGCTGTAGAGAAGAGAGTACTACAGATAAACAGGTGCAATGTAGGAGAATTTAATTCATCACTGTGTATCACCTGAGGCCAGTCACCTGGGTATATGTGAAGGTTTACAACCACTTTAAACAGCAGTCTGTAAGGAGGAGCTACGGGAAATCAGCCACAATAGGAATTTTAAAAACAAAAGCACTGGATGTACTGTGCTGAGAAAGCTCATGCCTACCAGCTCTTACTGAGATCTGCAATACAGACACAATCTGTGATCTGTCTGCTGGTGACAACTAAACATCACATCATCAGTATTGTTCCTGCCTTGTACTGTTTTATCGAAACCTTCCTTGGGGACAAAAAACAATTAAGCTTCCTTAATTTCGTACACCAATTTATCATCCGCTTATCAACATCAGTTAGGGAGCCGGTTGTTCTGAACACAATCTCGCCTCATCTCTTGGCAATTTTTGGGCGTTGCAGTCATTTTACACTTCATTGCCGTAATTACGTGACCTTGTCCAAGCTAGATTATATGTAGCCTCCAGAGCATAATCTCATTCCGCTGCGTGAGAGATGTTAGTTGCGTCTTACCATTAATTATGTTGGAACAGCTGGTGACTGGTTACTTTTAATGTACGACTATCCTATTCCATGATCTCTGTCTTTGTCATTACTTCAAGTGATGCAGGAGGTCAAAGCCATTCATAAAAGAAATGAAGCCAGCAGTTAATCATAACAAAGTCTAATTGTACAGTATTATTATTTTGAATAATTATGTTTTCACTGCACATTAGACGTCATTATCGCAGCTATAAAATATGTAGATGCCACTGACAACAACAATATAATTAAATCTCTGATGCCTTGTATAATGCGGCACATTAACACTTCTCTATGACTGCTGCTGCTATTGATTGTGATAAGCGTTTAAGGTAGAGGTACTGTGTTGAGAACTGTTGACATGCTGTGGAATGTCTGACAACCACAAAGGTATTTGCTATGAACAGATTTTCTAAACCCTGATATCTGATGGAATAGCCCCAAATGTCCTGCTTGGTGCTCCAATTCTTGAGAATTCAATTCTCTAAAAGATATAAGGAAATGGACATACAAGGAAGAGTAGACCTGAATTTGTTCTAGTGTCAGCCTATTGCAGTAACCTTGCAGTCCCAGAGCTGTAGTCTGAGAGGAAGAAGTGGTGCAAGCAGTCAATCAGTTCATGAGCTGGCAAGAGGCATACTGATAGGAGGAGAAGGCAGAATGGCAGAGAGATGATCTCATCACTGTGCTGGATCTCTTTTCACTGTCCAGTCCCAGTTCTAGCCAGTCTGGTGATGCCACGTGTCCTTCTTTATCAGTGATGGCAAGGGGCAGACTTTTCTTCTGCATTGAGCAGTACTCACATAATGGTGCGTGAACGCTGCTAAGTCATGAAGTACTGTAAGCCTAGTTTGCATGATGACACACCCACAAGGTGCATTAATATGAAAAACTGGGCTGATAGGGAATGGTTAGAATGATAGGGCACTCAGCAGGGGCACCATGGGGCAGTACAAAGGGTGCTCTGCTGTCTTTGTCTCCCCCCTTCCCTATTTTCTCTATTGGCAGGTTTCTATTGGCAACAGCACTGAAGAAATTTACAAAAGTATAACGCTACTATATGCACAATAAAAACATCATAAATTAGTCCATACATAAAAAAGTGAAAGATGCAAAAAAGAATGCAATAAAAATAAGTCCCATCAAATTAAATCGAAAGTTCTTGAAAGATTCCAATAAATGTGATGAAAATGTAGCACGACCCCCTTGGGGACTGCTGAGAATTACCTGCTCACAGTGGCGTAGCGTGGGGGGGTGCGAGGGGGGCCTAGGCCCCGGGCGCAACATTTGGGGGGCGAAATCCTGCTCCAGTATGTGTCACCCTCTCTCCATACATCTAAATTCTATTTTCTGTGACCCCGCGCTCCGGCCGCCATGTTAATTCTCAGGCTGGCCTCTGGCACCCTGGGATTTGGCGAAATGTCATGTGCGGCAGGTGGGGCTGGCCTGTCCTCAATCGCGGGGGAGCGGGGCTGGCCTTCGCTGTGGCTGCCATCTTCTCCTGCTCCTCCTCTCCGGCCCAGGTCACCAATCATGTCCCCGTTGCGGCAGGCAGTCTGTGGCCGCTGTCTTCTCCTCCTCTCCTCCTCCTCCTCCTCTCCGGCTCGGGTCACTGATCATCATGTCCCCGCCGGGGCAGGCAGTGTGACAGTCGGCGGTGCAGAGGCAGAGCAGATGGAAGAAAAAAAGGTAAGAGACTCACTCGGCCCGGGGGGAGTAGATATGGTCTGGGGAGAGGGAAGAGGGAGCAGCCAGAAAGTTAGTGTATAGGGTAGTGTATAGTGTATTGTGTGTAGTGTATTGGTCTGTGGGTAGAGTATTGTGTAGCAGTCAGTATGTAGTGTACTGAGTAGTAGTGGTCTGTGGGTAGTGTATAGTGTATTGTGTAGTGGTCAGTGTGTAGTGTAGTGGTCAGTGTGTAGTGGTCAGTGTGTAGTGTAGTGTGGTCAGTGTGTAGTGTAGTGTGGTCAGTGTGTAGTGGTCAGTGTGTAGTGTAGTGTGGTCAGTGTGTAGTGTAGTGTGGTCAGTGTGTAGTGGCGTGTAGTGGTCAGTGTGGTGTGTAGTGTAGTGGTCAGTGTGTAGTGTAGTGTGGTCAGTGTGTAGTGTAGTGGTGTGTAGTGGTCAGTGTGGTGTGCAGTGTAGTGGTCAGCGTGTAGTGTAGTGGTTAGTGGTGTGTAGTGGTTAGTGTGTGGTGTAGTGTGGTCAGTGTGTATTGGTCAGTGTGTAGTGTAGTGTAGTGTGGTCAGTGTGTAGTGGTCAGTGTGTAGAGTACTGTGGTCAATGTGTAGTGTAGTGTAGTGGTCAGTGTGGTGTGTAGTGTAGTGGTCAGTGTGTAGTGGTCAGTGTGGTGTGTTGTGTAGTGGTTAGTGGTGTGTAGTGGTCAGTGTGTAGTGGTCAGTGTGTGGTGTGTAGTGGTCAGCGTGTACTGTAGTGGTCAGTGTGTAGTGGCAGTGTGTAGTGGTTAGTGTGTAGTGTAGTGTGGTCAGTGTGTAGTGGTCAGTGTGTAGTGGTCAGGGTGTGGTGTGTAGTGGTCAGTGTGTAGTGGTTAGTGGTGTGTAGTGATCAGTGTGTAGTGGTTAGTGGTGTGTAGTGGTCAGTGTGTAGTGGTTAGTGGTGTGTAGTGGTCAGTGTGTAGTGGTTAGTGGTGGTTAGTGGTGTGTAGTGGTCAGTGTGTAGTGGTCAGTGTGGTGTGTAGTGTGGTGTAGTGGTCAGTATAGGCATCGGGTAGGTTAGTTTGGTGTGGTGTGTAGTGGTCAGTGTGGTGTGTAGTGTAGTGGTCAGTGGATAGTGTAGAGTATTGTGTAGTAGTATAGTGTAGTAGTCAGTACAGGAATCAGGTAGGTCAGTGTGTGGTGTTTAGTGTAGTGGTCAGTGTGGTGTGTAGTGGTCAGTGGATAGTGTATTGTGTAGTGGGTATTATAGGGGAGTGGTCAGTATAGGAATCAGGTAGGGTGGTGTGTAATGTAGTGGTCAGTGTATAGTGGATTGTATAGTGTAGTGGTCAGTGTGTAGTGTAGTGGTCGATGTAGTAATCGGGTAGGTTGGTGTGGTGTGTAGTGTAGTGGTCAGTATAGGAAACAGGTAGGTCAGTGTGTAGTGTAGTGGTCGATGTAGGAATCAGGTAGGTCAGTGTAAGGGTCAGTATAGGAATGAGATAGGTCAGTGTATTGTATAGTGTAGTGGTCAGTATAGGAATCAGGTAGGTTAGTGTGTAGTGGTCAGTGTGTATTGATCGGGATAGGAATCATGTAGGTCAGTGTAGAGGTTAGTGTAGTGGTCAGTATAGGAATCAGATTAGTGGTCAGGTAGGTCAGTATTGTTGTAGGAAGGGAAGGGACTCGGGGAGTGCGAATTTTCCACAGGTAAGGGGGCACAAATTACTTGCCTTGCCTCGGGCGCTGACAACCCACACTACACCACTGCCTGCTCATCTGCACGGCCATGACCAAGCGAACCTTCCAACCCACCTGACACTCTGGGTTGAGACATCCTGTTAATACTATAAAGCAAGAATCAAGCAACTCAGTAGTATTATAAGGTTCTGAAATGTTTTACTTGAACCAAATAGGAAAGTTATTTCACAAAGAAAAGAGTAAATCCGCTGAGCTGTGATAACAGTGCTAACTCAGCCAACAGAACTCCTCCCAAAGACACAACAAGGTTTAAACAATGAATAATGCTATATTCACAAGGATATACTATATTCAGATCCTAAGTCACCTCCTAGTGATGTTTCAGTTAACTACACATGTGGCCACACTGAGATAGATGTAATCAGCCTATGCTATTTTAATGAGAGAGTTAATACCCCACTGGTGTTATTTATATACGGTATATATATTAATATTATTATTATTATTATTATTATAATACAGGTTTTATATAGCACCAACAGTTTGCGCAGCGCTTTACAACATGAGGGCAGACATTACAGTTACATTACAATTTGGTACAAGAGGAATCAGAGGGCCCTGCTCGTTAGAGCTTACAATCTAAAAAGGAAGGGTCAATTGATACAAAAGGTAATAGCTGTGGGGGGGATGAGCTGATGGAGGAAGTAAAACAGTGTTAGTTATAAGCAGGATAGGCTTCTTTGAAGAGAAGGGTTTTCAGGGATCGCCTAAAGATGGATAGATTAGGGGACAGTCTGACAGATTGGGGTAAGGAGTTCCAAAGGATGGGAGAAGCTCTGGAGAAATCCTGGAGGCGAGCATGGGAGGAGGTGACAAGGGAGCTAGAGAGTAGGAGGTCTTGGGATGACCGAAGAGAGCGGCTTGAAGGACTGGACTGGACTGAAGGGGGGATAGTCTATGTAAAGGTAATCCAATGAGGAGGGAGTTGCAGTAATCGAGGCGAGAGATGACCAGGGAGTGAATTAGAAGCTTGGTGGTGTCATTAGTTAAAAAGGGGCATATTCTGGAAATGTTGCGGAGGCTAAGGTGGCATGATTTGGACAGGGATTGTATGTGGGCCTGAAAGGACAGTTCAGAGTCTAAGGTTACCCCTAGAACCCTGGGGACGGACTGATAGATGTGCCATTGATCTTGACAGAGAAGTCAGGGGAAGGGGCACATGGGGGAGGAAATATTAAGAGCTCAGTTTTAGATAGATTCAGTTTGAGGAAGTGGTTTGACATCCAGGCTGATATGTCTGTTAGTAGATCAGTGATGCGTGAGGAGATTGATGGGGTGAGCTGAGGGGCAGAGAGATAGATTTGGGTGTCATCAGCATATAAATGGTAGTGAAAGCCATGGAAGGCTATCAGCTGACCCAGAGAGGACGTGTAGATCAAGAATAGGAGAGGTCCAAGGACAGAACCTTGGGGGACCCCAATGGTAAGAGGAGTTGGAGAAGAGGAAGTGGAGTTGTAAGTGACACTGATAGTGCGATGAGATAGGTAAGATTCGAACCAACGGAGAGTGCAGCCATGAAGACCAAGCAGAGTTTTTTTGAGGAGGAGGGGGTGGTCAACTGTATCAAAGGCAGCAGAAAGGTCCAAGAGTAAGAATATGAAATAATGGCCATTGGTTTTGGCTGTTAGTAAGTCGGAGGGCAGTTTCTGTGGAGTGCTGTGGGCGAACTCCAGACTGAAGGGGATCAAGAAGGTTATTCTCAATGAGGTGGTCACTCAGTCGATTGTAGACTAAACGTTCAAGGAGTTTGGAGGCAAAAGGGAGTAAAGAGGTCATAGGTTATCAAGATTGGTGGGGTCTAGTGAGGCCTTTTTTGGTATGGGAGTGACTAGCGCATGTTTTAGAGGGTTGGGGAAGATGCCAGTAGAGAGGGAGAGGTTGAAGATATGAGTTAAGGAGTGTAGGATTGAGTCAGATGGTGACCGTAGTATTTGAGAAGGAACAGGGTCCAGGGAGCAGGAGGTTAGGTGGGCATTAGAAAAAAGTTTAGTGATTTCCTCTATAGTAGCTGGGTTAAAAGAGGGAAGAATTGATTGTGCAGGAGGACAAGGAGTGTAAAGTGAGGGAGATATCTGTAGAGCGGAGATCTCGAAAACGAATTGTCTCAATATTATTTTTGAAGTCATTAGCAATCTCCTGGGCAGTGAGTAAGTTAGTGGGTGGGGGTAATGGAGGACGAAGTAGAGTGGTAAAGGTAGAAAAGAGTTGACGGGGACTGCGTGAGAGGGTGTTAATGAGAGTGATAAAGTAGGTCTGTTTGGCAGTGTGGAGGCAGGAATGGTATTTTTGGAGGGCAGATTTATATTGGCTGAAATCTTGCTGTGACTTAGTTTTACGCCACAGACGCTCAAGAGCGCAGCTACGTTTTATATATATATATACACACTTCCAATGAATAATGGCAGTAGAGTTCCACGTGGCAGATCTGTTTTTCTGGAGCTTGTTAACTGTAATCCGTTTGGTTGTAGATGACACAATAGATTCTAAATGGTGAAGGCCTAATGCATCTGAGTATAGTGTTCCAGCAATGCAGTAAAGTGTTCTTGGGTAGAGATGTGTGCGAACTGTGCTCTGTAATGGTGGTAGTGAAAAGATAAAGATTGAGCAGCTTGGTCTCTCACCAACGACCCAAATCGATCTGCGATCTTCTCGATAGGAACACGGATGGCAATACACCAGCAACAGGTCCTCTGTCTCGGCCTGCTGTAGTGACTTTCTCCACATGGCCGCACCGATGGGTAGGCCCTGCAAATGATGACAGTAACAGGATGTCCGACAGCGGGTAGCAGGACTTGGCCTCTCAGGCCTCGGGGTGGAAGTAACGTTCCGAGTGGGAGGCCGGGACCTCTCTCTCTCTGTCACACAGAGAGGTCTGTCATGCGTCAGGCCCAGGAGGAAGAGAGCGTCCGCGGGCCTCTAAGCTCCTTTTATCATCCCTCCCAGCAACCTTCAAGCCGCTGCAAGAGTCCCTAGGATTTGTAGTTTTTAGGGTACAGGGATGCATAGCAGAAGATTCAAAGAGGACTATATGCCCCATAACTCACTCCGTTGGCACACAGGTAAAAGGTTACTGGCTGCACGAATAATCACGGGGACAAACAATGTCTAGAACACTGGAGGGCATGAAGCTTTCTGGTAACAGTTCATATGGCTACATCCTCCCCCCACTTGTAAGTCCCTAAAGACAGGATATGACCCAAATCACTTTACTGCATGAGCTAGTTAATCATTCGTCCTCTAAACTAGAGGTAGTAACAGCTAATAACTGGCTTAACAAAGAATCCTCCAAAAATAAACTATATACATCAGCAAAGGAGGAAATCATATTAAGTTTATGGCAGGCCAAAAGTAAATCAGTGGCCCACCCAGTAGTGTCAGTGGGAGGATCAAGGTCATTCTTTGCCAAAGACTCGCGTGGGCCGATGAGCAGTGGGTATGAGTTCATCAGAGTTTTCTCCAAGAGTATCGTAGGTCAACCTCTTTGGGGGACATGTTTCCCATCTCAGTGAAGAGTGCATGTTTTCCAGAGTCAGGTCCCTGTTCTGTTCCTCAATGGCTGCATCAAGCTTCTGGTTCAAACTCTGCTTCAGTCTTTAGCTCCATTTCAGGTTCTAGTTCTGGTGTTATCTCTCTTTCAGTTCTTTCAGTAAGAGGAAGGGGTGCATCAACCAGAGAAAGTACTTCACTGAGTTCCAGCTTGACTTCTTTAGCTTCCAACAGTGGACCAGAAGCTATGGCCTCCTGGTTCAGCTGCAGGGTCTAGAGGATCATCTTCCATAGAGTGGACCCAAAACCAATCCAAAGGTACTTCCTCAACATCACTCTCCTCTTCTAGAGATGTGAGGGTACATGGTTTCTGTTCTGAGACCTCAATGTTGGAGGCTGAGATGGCTCGGAATAAGTTGCGGAAGGTACCCGTACAGCCTCTGAGATAGGCAGTAGGTGGTTCCGATGCCAAGTTTTCAATGGCCCTGTCTTCCCTTCTGGTCTGATCTGATTTACAGAAAGTCCCGGTAGTCGTTGACAAACAATGTAGGGTTGGGGATGCCATAGATCTGATAGTTTGTTTTGCTGGTACTCCTAGATTGCGTAACAACATCCGATCCCCAGGTTGCAGATCTTGAACTTTTTAAGATCAAAGTTCCTCTTATTCCTTTGTTCTCTGATGGGAGAGGCTTCCTTTGCTTTTTCATAGACTATCTTTAGATTTTTTCTTAGCCTATAAACATAGCCCTTGTAAGAGGCTTGAAAGGTGTGATCGGTGGAGGTTCCAAAAGCTAGATCTACTGGTAAGTGAGCCTCTCTCCCAAACATCAGTCTGTAAGCGGAATATCCAGTAGCATCACTTGAGGTACTATTGTAGGCGTGGACTGTTGCAGCAATATGGTCTCCCCAATACTGTTTCTTCTCTAGTGGGAGGGTTCCCGGCATGTTCAAGAGTGTACGGGTAAACCGCTCTGGCTGTGGATCACCTTGAGGGTGGTAAGGGGTAGTTCTCAATTTATTTATATTCAAGAGTTCACACAGTCTGCGGACTAATCTACTTTCAAAGTCCCAGCCTTGATCTTAATGTAGTCGCTGAGGAAGCCCGTGATGAACGAAGAACTTCTCTACTACAATCTTGGCCATTGTGCTGGCTTTTTGATCCCTGGTAGGGAAGCCCTGGGCATATCGGATTAAATGATCCGTCACAACCAGGACATTACTCCTCCCACTCAGATCAGGTTCCAGGCACAGGAATTCAATGCACACCAACTCCATAGGTCCCTGACTTCGTAAATGATCCATTGGGGCGGCCCGGCCTGGCAGAGCCTTCCTCTGGATACACCTGCCGCAGGAGCGGCAGTAACTTTCCACCTCAGTCCACATATTTGGCCAATAGAATCAGTCCTTGACTAGTTTGAAAGTTCTATCTGGTCCTAAATAACCATGCATTGTCACCATGAAGTGCGGTTAGCACAGTCAAACAATGTTTTTCCGGAAGGAACAGCTGGCTTACACCTTCGACTTCTTCAGGGGGGCCTCTTCGATACAGGATCACCTCTTCTATTTTTATTCTCTCCCATTCTCTATGAATCACCTTGGGGCCCTCAATGGAACTTTCCATCAGTATCCGAGGGTCTTTAGTCGATAGTGATTTAATTATTTTGTTTCCTAGAGGATCTTCCCGCTTGTCTTTCCTTGTCTTTCCTTATGTCCTCCTTCGTCAGTTGAGGCAATTCTTGGCTGCATACTTGGGTCAGGTTGCAATAATGTTTCGGTATTCCCCCAGGGGTGAGCCCCACAGCCTCAGCTCCTATTGCTCTATTGTGCTTATACTCCACCCTCTTGCACTCTGCTTGTACTCCTTCAGGGGGTAAATGGACCCAACTTCTCTGATCATTATGGATGAAGTGTGGTCTTCAGGAAAGAGCATTAGTATCCACTCCTGGATGATATTTCAAGCTGAATTGGAACTCTGATAAAGCGGCTAGCCACCGATGCCCAGTGGCATCCAGCTTAGCAGAGGTTAGCAAATAGGTCAGGGGACTGTTATCTGTTTTCACCACAAAGGTGTCTCCATACAGGTAGTCTCAAAGCTTGTCCACTACAGCCCACTTGAGGTCCAGGAACTCCAATTTGTGCACTGTGTAATTCTTCTCAGGGGGAGTAAGGCTGCAACTCACATATGCCACTGGGCAGAGCTCCCCCTCTGATTCTTGATACAACACTCCTCCAATACCGTCTCTACTGGCATCCACATGTAAATTGGCAAGGCTTCGAGGGGTCAGCGTAGGCCAGCACTGGAGCTTCGACCAAACTCCCCTTCAGCTTCTCAAAAGACCTCTCACACTTCATGGACAACTGGTCCTGGATAGATTCCTTCTGCCTTCTGTCTCCTCCTTTCAGGGGTTTCTGTTTGCTTCTGTACTATCTCGTTCAAGGGTGGAGCAATCTAAGAGAAATTCTTCACAAATCGTCTGTAGTAAAAACAGAAACCCAAAAAAGATCTCAACTTGGTGACGGTGGTGGGCCGAGGCCAAGAAGTGACTACCTCCAGTTTTTGTGGGTCAGTGGCTATTCCTTCTGCAGATACCACATCCTCTAAATAGATGACAGAGGTCTGGTAGAATTGGCACTTCTCCAATGACAGCTTCAACCCCTCTTTGTGTAATTGCTGGAAAACCTTCTCCAATTGGGCCTCATGCTCTTCCAAAGTTCAACCAAACGCGATGATATCATCAAGGTAAACCAGTATTCTACCAGGTTCATATCACCCACTGTATTCTCCATCAGTCGCTGGAATGTGGCAGGGGTCCTGGTCAGTCCCTGAGGCATCCGATCAAACTCAAAGAATCCCAGTGGGCTAATAAAGGCAGTCTTCTCCCGGTCTTCTGGGTGCATAGGGATTTGGTAGTACCCACTCTTCAAGTCCAACATACTGAACCATTTTGCCCCGGATAAGCACTGCAAGGCTTCTTCTATGCGAGGGGTTGTGTATTGATCGGGAATAGTTCTTTGGTTCAAGGTTCGATAATTGATGTACATCCGTAGAGACCCATTCTTCTTTCTCACCACCACAATTGGGGAAGCGTAGGGGCTTCGGGACTCCTTAATCACTCCTGACCTTTTCAGTTCAGCTAGTTGTTCCCAAAGCTCTTCCAAATCACATAAGGGGACCCTTCTTGCCCTTTCTCAAAATGGCTTATCCTCAGTCAATCGGATGCGATGTTGAGCACTCTTAGCACAGCCCACATTAAAGTCATTTCTCGAGAATATCTTCTCCCACAGGTCTATCTGAGCTTTGATCCTTCGTTCCCAAACAGGGGGGAGGCTTGGACTGTGAGTATTGGTGTTTCTTCCATCACCTATTTGGGCTGTCTCATTCTTCTCTACCGGGTAGCAGAACTCACTTTCCCGATCACCATTCAAGGTTTTAAGCCGATCGGGTGACTAGTGATGTTCTGCACACTAACAGGAACTCGCCCCCCACTCTGGAACAGAGCCCAAGTGGGTATAATTTCTGGGACTAACTCTAGCCCAACTTCCTCCTCTGTGGAGTCAGCTTCTATCACCTCATACGGATCTGGTTGGTCCCATTACAACTTGACAGTGACTTTGAGACAGGCTCTCTCTTAAGGCTGCAGCACCCTTTCTTGAGTGTCTAGACGCCACAACCGCCCCACTCCTTCGGTGGGTGCCTTCTTTTCTTGCAATACCCTTTGAAATGCTTGCCTCAACTGAGGATGGATTTTTCCAACAGGGGCAACCTATATGGCCAAGGGGGTGAGTATTCTTCTAGCTAAATTGGTATTAGTTCCTATCAGCAAAGAATTCCTGCCGCCTCCAGGCAGTCGAGGGCATACAACGGCTAACATGTCGAATGTCTCTGGCATTCCAGCTATAGCAGCGTTGAAGGTTATCTTGATAGGTATGTAACCATCGTAAGGGCACTTCTGAGTTCCAATTCCCCAGATTTCCAACTCATCAAGTTTACACAAGGGGATGTGTTTCAAGTACTTATGATAGAAGTCTTGATACAGCAGCGTTACTTGAGTATTCAAAAGTGCTTGTGTATAGATGCCCTCCACTTGGACTGATACTATAGGGGAAGGCCCCACTAAGTTCTTGGGTAGGTTCCCTCCAGGTGCCTCTAAGGCATGTGTTCTAACAGGCCTCTTTGGAGGTGGTGTTGGAGATTTTACTGCTTGTTTAGTGAGGTGTGCATTAATTTCCTATACCCTTCTTCCATTTTTCGGGGATTTTAATTTTGGGTCGTGCTTGAGCACGGGCGGGTGTCGGGGGGGGGGGGGACTGGTAACTTGCGTTCTCCCCTCTTGTTTTTCTTCCAATTTCTTTTCTTGTCTGGAACCAGGTTGTCTCTAGGTTGTCACTTAAACAGGAGAGGACCAGTAGCGATGGACAAATGAAAAATCTGGGGACAGCGCTGGAATGAGGACCGAATAAATGAAATTTGGCCATAAGCAGAAATTTGCCTGTAAGCATTGGGGTAGATAGTGTAAGTGTTAGGCTGCCAGAGTTTGGGCATGTTCAAATCAATGCTTTTGCAACCTTTTAGGGAAACAGGCATTGATCCAACAGCTCCAAAAACTAGAAACAGTTTTACTTATCACACACAAACTAAGACAACAGTCTATGCTATTATTTGGTAAGTTAAAGTGGTTGTAACCGTAAAAACGCCTTTCACTGGAGGCCCCTCTCCTTTATCTGACAATAACTCACTCTCCAAGTGTTTGTTTAAAAAGATGCCTCTAAATACCTTTTTCCAGTGATCTTGAGACTGGTCACGTGACTCACGGGCGCTCTGCTACTACGATCCAGGGCTACAGCGGGAGAAGCCAAGATCTCCCTCAGACGTAGGCATGACGGAGTCATGTGATCACTGTGCTGGCCACTTGGCACCTCCCACTGTAGCCTTAGATCGTAGTAGCAGAGCGGCTGGGAGTCATGTGACTGGCCTGAAGATTACTGGAAAAGAGGCATCTTTTTAAACAAACACTTGGAGAGTGAGTTATTGCCAGATGAAAGAGAGGGGCTGCCAGGAAATTTTTTACGTTTTTTTAATTACAAATAGCAACAGGAGTGGGGAGGGGCGGAGAAAGAGACACAGACACGGAGGGAAGGGGTGAGGAGGTTAGAGGAGAGAGCGGTTGACGGAGGCATGTAAGCTGACCACGACGATCAGGGCTCAGCAGCCATGATTATCGTGGTCAGCTCACAGAGAGGGACACAGGAACTGTCAGGATCAGGCAGGTTTTTTACAGTTTAGAGAGGGGCAGATTACACAGCACAAGCATTTTTTTGGGTAACAAACACTTTAACCTGTTTCCAGTAGATATTCATGGCGTGCTTGAGTTTTTAGAGCTGTCGGAATTGTGCACTGCTGGAGAAGTGTAGCCATGCCCACCCCCTGTTAGCCTTCTGGTTGCTGTTGACTAATACAGATATAGGCATAGAAATACTGGTACTGTAGATACTGGGCTAAAACTTACCCTATTGCTTGGGTAATAAAACAAGGAATTGCTTAACAAATCTATTTCCTTTTTGACTGAAGTTGTTTTTTTTAATTGTTATTCAACAACAAAATGTGATATGCCACGTTTCTAAATATGCGTATGCATAGGCAAAGAGCAGTACAGACCAGCATAATAGTACAACCATCCACACTGAAATGAGTTTTATGTGTGAGAAATCTTCTCAATGTGTATACATTTCTTGGTGTAGTCTCCTTCCGCTCCTCCAGGCAATATGTTTGGACTTTTTGCAGATATGAACCTATCTTTCTCATCTGAGAAAATCACACACTGTTACTTTTCTGTAGTGTATGAGATTTCTCTGCAGTGTTATTAATCTTATATGGGGAAAATCGGCCTCTTTTCCCAAGACTGCTGGGGGTTAAGAACAAGGTTACTGAAATGTCAAGACCATATTCTTACAATATAGACAGTGGGTCATTGCAAAACTTACTCTTTTGTAGGAAGCAAAGCGTAATGCAAAAGACAATTGTATGTTGTGGTTTCAAATGTCACCACCAACGGAATAGTTTGGAATTGTGTACTGGCAAAATACAGTTCTGTGGAAATGTTCGTGAGTCCTCAGGATATTCAATGTATTTTAAAAGAAATGGCTTTTGAAATGTGATCTGATCTTTAACTAAGACATAAGGTAGTTTAATTTAACTAACAAAACATGCAATAATTTACACTTCTGTATCTCCACTATACAAACACATGTTACAGTCCGGTTCATTGATGGAAAAGTAATTGAAAGTTTAGGTTAGCAGCATACTAAAAAAAATGTTTAGATCATGAAACTGACTTGAACAAGGCTTTTGAGCTTTCTGAGTGGTAGAATTTGCCAATATATTGTATATAAAGTTTTAATCAATACTATCTTCAGTGGTGCTTGGCCCCCACTAAAATAGCTACGTTTAAATCATGAACATTATCTAGATGTTTTAGGGGATGCTTAGTCGAAGATACCATGTATTATACATGGCGGCTGTGTCCAGACTTTCAAAGGTTTTGGACTAGAGTATATGTGCTTATCTATACAGTGACATGATTAATCTTAAAAAAAAATCTCTTGAAGATGCATTGCTTCATAGCACGTTTCCTGTTTTTCCCAGAGGTTCCAACAAATTATTTTCATGTTTACTCCTGGCTGCCAGAATTGCAATAGCAAGATGTTGTCATAGGTTTATGATCCCTTTGTAACTGGTGTAGCAGTGGGGCCCTGTGCTACTCGGAAGATGGATGGTTTACACTCAATTCTTGGAGAAACAGGCACACTTATTATCCAGGTGGGGGCTGGCTTCATAATAGCCCAGAGCTAGAGCTCAGGGCTCCACCCAACAGATAGGAGGTCTGTGAATGGGAGTCAGGAGGACTCCCATCCTCTCCAGGAGTCAGAGAGGCTGCATGGGGCAGCCAGAGCGTGCATGTCTGCAGGAAGCAGATTTAGTCTGTAAAAAAGCAGCAAGGAGTTGATTGTGAGTAAGCTATGAGAGAGCTTGACTCTAAGGAACTCTTTTGGTCTGAGGAGCAGACCTAAGGGATAGGCTTGAGGCCTGAAGCAGCCATGTGGCAGGAGAGTAAGCCAGGAGGCTGAAGTATTCTGAGTGCGCAAGTTACAGTAATGGTGGAACCCCCTGCATGGGCTACTGATGTCTTTTGTCATATCTATTATGCCCTTAAAAATACAATTTTGGACTGGCGCACTCATTAAAAACGCACCTACCGCTTGAGTCTGATCACCTCAATCTTACTCTGGTCAAACACAAACTTAACTGCGTATGGTTAATGATGGGTTGATGAGCATGTTAAATAATTCAGAATTTAAATTTGAGGATACATGTGATCCATGCATCCATTATATATCACCTCCTTGAACCATGCGGAGTTCTCATCATACTTATCTCATGTTTTTCTTTCTCTTTATCCTTTGCTCCCTTCATCTTTATTGATCAATATTTACCTGTTTTTTGTATGCTCACCTATATTGTTAGGAACTTACTGTACAGACCTTTAAGTGATATTGAGAGTGATGTAGTGGATGGAGTGAAACCTGGAACATAGGTTTTGTTTTGGAATGGTTTATCTAGAATCCTGACCTTATTCCCATTGGAATCCTGTTGTCTGATCTGAAGACAAATAAGACATCCTAAACATATACATGAAGTCAGGGGCGTAACTAGAAATCACAGGGCCCCATAGCAAAATGTTGTATGGGCCCCCCCCCTGCAAACCGCCCCCCTCCACAAAAAAAACAACTAATGCCATTAAACAACAGATTACCGCACCCATGTGGCACAGTACTCAGGCAACAGCTTATATTAATTTTGAACAACAAAGTATGCAGTATACTGTATGCAACCCCTAAAGGACACACATTGCTGACCTCCAGCCTTCTAACCAATTTCTGTTCTGTTATCTAAAATGAAATAGTTCAACTCACCATAATGCAGAATCAGTGGGAGCCCTGAGTGTGTCACTTGCCACCGTCGCCTGCCACCAGATGCAACTTGCCACGGAATGTCACTTGCCACATCACCCACCACACGTTGCGGATTGTCCACTTTCCACGTCGCCTGCCACCAGATGCAGATTGTCACTTGTCATACGTTGCAGAATGTCACCTGCCACATGTTGCCGATTGTCCACTTGCCACGTCCCGGATTGTCACTTGCCACGTCACCTGCCACACATTACTGATTGTCACTTGCCACGCCCCAGATTGTCACTTGCCACAGATTAGATTGTCACTTGCCACGTCACCTGCCACACATTACGGATTGTCACTTGCCACTTTACGGATTGTCACTTGCCACGTCGCCTGCCACATGTTATGGATTGTCACTTGCCACGTCACCTGCCACACATTACGGATTGTCACTTGCCACACATTACGGATTGTCACTTGCCACGTCGCCTGCCACATGTTACAGATTGTCACTCGCCACGTCACCTGCCATACATTACAGATTGTCACTTGCCACGTCACCTGCCACACATTACGGATAGTCACTTGCCATGTCACCTGCCACACATTACGGATAGTCACTTGCCACGTCACCTGCCACACATTACGGATAGTCACTTGCCACGTCATCTGCCACACATTACGGATAGTCACTTGCCACGTCACCTGCCACACATTACGGATTGTCACTTGCCACATCACCTGCCACACATTACGGATAGTCACTTGCCACGTCACCTGCCACACATTACGGATTGTCATTTGCCACGTCCCGGATTGTCACTTGCCACACATTACGGATCGTCACTTGCTGCCACGTCCCGGATTGTCACTTGCCACTTCACCTGTCACACATTATGGATTGTCACTTGCCACATCGCCTGCCACATGTTACAGATTGTCACTTGCCATGTCACCTGCCATACATTACAGATTGTCACTTGCCACACATTACGGATCGTCACTTGCTGCCACATCCCGGATTGTCACTTGCCACTTCACCTGTCACACATTACGCATTGTCACTTGCCACGTCGCCTGCCACATGTTACAGATTGTCACTTGCCACGTCACCTGCCACACATTACGGATAGTCACTTGCCACGTCACCTGCCACACATTACGGATAGTCACTTGCCACGTAACCTGCCACACATTACGGATTGTCACTTGCCACATCCCGGATTGTCACTTGCCGCACATTACGGATTGTCATTTGCTGCCACTTCCCGGATTGTCACTTGCCACTTCACCTGTCACACATTACGGATTGTCACTTGCTGTGTCACTTTCATGCTGTGTCCCAGAGTCAGGCAGCAGAGAGATAAGGTCATCTCTCTGCTTCCCGAGGCTGCCTGCACAGTGAGGGGGGAACTGCACTGCAGGGATGCAGGGAGGGCGCCGGGCGGTGAGAGATGATGTCATCTCTATGCACCCCCGGCTGCCAGCTCCCTGATTGGCCAGCCCGCTTACACACGAGCCGAGCCGCCCGGCTGACTAACTGCCTGACAGCTCTCGGAGCGGACCCGCGGAGCCGCCCGCTCTCACCCGCAAAGCCGCCCGCTCTCGCCCACAAAGCCGCCCGCTCTCGCCTGCAAAGCCACCCGCTGTCACCTGCGGAGCCGCCTGTGCCTGTCCTCACCGGGTCCGGGCCTCTAACAGCTGCGGGCCCCATAGCGGCCGCGTGTGTATCGCTATGGCGGTAGTTCCACCACTGCATGAAGTGGAATTGTTTGCTAAATTGAAATCATTCAGAACACCTATTAACCATTGCACGTCTTTATTGAGCTTGAAAGCTTTGACAAACCTGTTTTTTTTTTTTTTTTTCTCTGGGTGTAGAGTGTCATTAGATCTAATATGGCTTTGTTTAAAGATTAAGTAACAGATTGAAAGTCAGCCTTAATAAGTAAGTATAGCAATTAAGCTTCTCCTTGGACCACTGGTACCCACCAACCACTGGGGCACCTTGAGCAAATACATGGGGTCATAGGCGTGTGCAGCCTATTGCATTAGGGTGTGCACCTCAAAGCTCGAACACACGTGTGTGTATGTGTGTATATATACTGTGTGTGTGTGTGTGTGTGTGTGTGTGTGTATATATACTGTGTGTGTGTGTGTGTGTGTGTATATATACACACACACACAGTATATACACACAAACACATGCTCTTATAAATAAATGTGAACACACATTTTAAAATGTGTTAAAACATTTTTTAACACTTCATTTTTATATTTTAACATTTAATTGTTCACACTAGTGGTTGAGGGCCAGTAAAACTCCAAAGTTGAGCCGTGCTTTTACCACCCCTCAACTGCTACCACCTTTTAGCTGTAGAGGCAGCGACTGGGCATGTTCACATGCCGCAGCTGCAAATATACCCTGTTGCTTGTAGCAGGTGTAGCACCCACTGACCATGACACATTCAATCAAATGGCGACATTCTGCAAGCGCCCCACAACTGTGTGGAGTGCAAGGGGTTAAAGCAGATAACGTGAAGGTAATACAACGCCTTCTCACCACTTCTCAAATGCTCTCTGAGGAGCGATCTGTTTGCAGATCACTCTTCAGGAATCAAAGCATTTGTAAATGAGCCCCTACATATTCCACAGTGTCCCCCTCACATCTGAGTCCTCCTTTACATCAGAGTACACAGCATTACCTCTTACACCTGAGTCAATAGCATTACATCTTATATCACCGTTCCCCCCCTTAAATTAGGTTTCCCAGAGAGCCCCCCTTACATCATAGTCCCCAGAGTTCTCCTTCACACTGGGAAATCTGAAAAGATTGCTGTGGACTCCGGTGTAAAGGGGAACTTTGATATAAGGGGTCTCTGGTCAGCAGAGCCCCCCCCTTACATCAGAGTTCCCAGCATTCCCTTTTATATCAGGTTTTGCAGAGGCCCCACTTACCTCTGAGTCCCCCTTTATATACACTGTAAGGAAGTACTCTGATGTAAGGGGAAAGGCTGGGAACTCTGATGTAAGGGGGAACTCAGGTGATCAGAGACCCCTTACATTAGAGTCCCCCCTTTATATACACTGTAAGGGGGGACTCTGACACAAAGGGGATCTCTGTGGACTGTGATGTAAGTGGGGCCTCTGATGTGTGGGGGTCTCTGGTTACCACAGAGATCCCACCTACATCATCCCCTTTACCCCAGAGTCTGCAGAGTTCCCCTTTAAACCAGTGTGCCAGACAATAAGTATTTCTAGAAGGGGGTCAGGTCAGCCATAGCAGCCCCCTCACAGCACAGAGCCTTTTACTTTATATGACCAACACCACCCTTTCCCAGTACGTGTGAGCATTGTCCTCCCCTCCATGGGTCTACAAATCCAAGCATAGCAGGCTGGCCTCCCATTTCTCAGCTGCTCGCTGGTGCCCCACACAGTGTGACTGAGAATGACTGCGCTACACACTCTATCCCTGCTTGCTGCAGCTCTGCAGAGACACTGCCAATGCCAGAGTCTGTGCCCCCACTCCCCCCATACCAGTGACAGGTCCTGAGTCCCAAGTGCCCCCCTCACCTCAGTTGGTTCCATTGTCAGCAGGGCGGAAGCCGGGAGTCAGGGCACTCTGAGGTAGAGCAGGGATGAGAACGTTACATCCTCCTCCTCTTCTGGGGGCGGTCCTGGCAACCAATCATTTTCTCGGTGGTGGACACAGGGCAGTGGAGGTCTGCGGCAGTCCCGTGGTGGCAGGGAGCAGGACTTGTTCAGATGATAAAAACAGTGGGGTTAATCCAGCCCTGATGCTACCTCTATAGTTCTGGCTACAGCATCCCTGACAGCAGGCAGCGGAGTGACATTCAGCTGTCAGGGATGCTGTAGCCGGAGCTATAGAGGTAGCATCAGAAAATGCAGCCACCTGCCTGCCTACTCCGCGACCAGTGGCACTCACAGGACAAATGAAAAATAGTCCCACTTGCAGCACTGCCATTGTCCATTTGCAGAGGTGCCGAAATTGATATCCTGCATATTCTGCCAGAAAAAAAGCCCTTGGGTGTGCCCGGGCTCACCCGGCACACCCCGCGTGCATGCCTATGCATGTGGTATAGAAGAAATTAGAGAGCGATGGAAAGCAGGTCTGTTGAATGATCTGAGTGGTGAAATCATTCCTGTTACAAGTTGGTAGTTAGTGGATTTCAAAGGTCACAAAAATTCCTCTTTTTCAGGGCTTCTATTGTTGCTTTTGGTATGAATGATAGCACAACATTATAAACACCAGCTACAAGAAATGTTCCTTGCTAATGTAGCACCCTCCTAGGTAGGTGCTAGGACTATGCAAATTGAGTCTTGCCTGAATCCAGTGGGGTTGTGCTTGATCATTCTGGTCTGTTCAGTGTTTCACCTGCTGCAGGTTTGATTGCTCTCTCAGCTTTTAGTACAGTGGTTCTCAACTCCTGTCCTCAGGACCCACCAACAGGCCAGGTTTGCAAGATAGCTGAAATACATCACAGGTGATATCACTTGCTTCTCAGTGATTGCAGTATTCTAGTCTGCAACTCCCCAAGGTAATACTTAAAATCTGGCCTGTTGGTGGGTCCCGAGGACTGGAGTTGAGAACCACTGTTTTAGTAGAACTGTGGGTTGCTTTGGAAACATAAGTGTGGAGATAGGGAAATGGGCAGCATGAATATTTATAGAGCCGTGGCCGATCCCTGGGAGAGTGGCCCAGATGGCTGCTGGTAGTCTATAAATACTCTGAGGCACAGAGCTTCTGGGTCTTTTCCTGCAGCTGAGGAACACAACCTGAGGCAGCCTGGTTGCCCCCTTAGGCAACCCTGTCATGTGATGGCTGTTTGTGAGGCCTCAGCTGGGCTAGCTGAGGGGCCTGGATGCTGAAAGTAGCTGGACGCTGACTAAGGGACTGTCGTCTGAGGATCTAGCCTGATATCAAAGGGAGTGGTGTCATATGGATGTTTGGAAGAAGGGCAACCAACATTCCAAGGGCATTTGTGAGTACAGACTGGTAAGAAAGATCCTAGAGGCTGTGGGCTGCTGCCACCCCTCTGGTGCTAGAGAATATAAAAGGGACATTGGCTGGTGTCCTGAAGAGCTCAGTACATTTAGTTCTTTGTGATGGGACTATGCTTAAATTGCTCAAAGGAGGAAGCATTTGTGCCTTTAGTTACTACTACAAAGTAAAGTCCCCTGACTACTCTTACAAGCACTTTGGTTACAGAGTGAAATCTAGTGTCCTGGGTTTGTGCATAGTTCTTGGAGTATCCCCTTAATCCCCTAACGCTATCCAAGTTAAAACACCAAAAAGAACACCTCTGGACTGTTTATTGAGCCGAAGAGAGTCTGTGACTGAGTGCCTGGCTGCTGTGCAACTGTTGAGAAAAGGAACCCTGGGCAACTTTCTAGCGGCTCCTACACTAGGCCATAGTTTCATCATTCGGTTGATAAGTGCCCTATTGACACATGTGCATGCATTATACCACATTTCATGTAGAAATCCCATATATTACTAAGTCGCTAGTTTGCATTTCAGCATGTTTGTTTTTTTATATTTTTTCAGACACTAGTGTTTATAAGCGTTAACACATGCTATGCAATTTAAGTACCGTACATTATCTTTACCATTTCTTCATATATGTTATTTTATATTTCTTACAATAATATTAAGTCTTTTTGTTGCCCTCAAGCAATATGTTTGGAATGCAGCAGGAGAGCTAGCTGTTCCTTAATATGATTTATTTCTGTCATTGTTTATGGTAGACAGATCTACTGCAGACAGAAATCAGAGGGTATATATATCAATGTGAGGAGTTTATGCAAGCAGCAAAAGATAAATCCCTGTTAGTTACTTTATTGTGCACATCTGTCTAGCAGATTTGTACTGATCATTTGTTTTACAAGGAAAGGATTTGTTCTACTATCTTTAGAAAGGCAAAAAGGAATGGTTAAAAAAACAATGTGTGGTAGGGAGGGTTCTGTTTCTGTATTTTCAGGTGACAATACAAAGGGGAAGGTGTTAGGCTGTAGGCACATGAATATATTAAAGCAGAACTCCAGACAAACAACGAAATATGGAATTGAAATACACAGCTATTTTATTTGCAAAATGATTTGTATTTCTGTCTGTCCAGAAATTTACATCATCCTTCAATACTCTGGTATGGGATTCTGGGGAGTATGGTGAGGTCTACCCCCTCACATACAGTGCCTTGCAAAACTATTCACCCCCTTGGCTTTTTACCTATTTTGTTATATTACAGCCTTTAGCTCAATGTTTTTTTTTAATCTGAATTATATGTGATGGATCAGAACACAATAGTCTAAGTTGGTGAAATAAAATTAGTAAAATATATACATAAAACAATTTTTCATAAAAAAAAACAGATAATTGGCATGTGCGTATGTATTCACTCCATTTGTTATGAAGCCCATAAAAAGCTCTGGTGTAACCAATTACCTTCAGAGGTCACATAATTAGTGAAATGATGTCCACCTGTGTGCAATCTAAGTGTCACATGATCTGTCATTACATATACACACCTTTTTGAAAGGCCCCAGAGGCTACAACACCTAAGCAAGAGGCACCACTAACCAAACACTGCAATGAAGACCAAGGAACTCTCCAAACAAGTAAGACTATGTTGCTGAGAAGTACACCTCAGGGTTAGGTTATAAAAAAAATCCAAATCTTTGATGATCCCTAGGAGCACCATCAAATCTATCATAACCAAATGGAAAGAACATGGCACAACAGCAAACCTGCCAAGAGACGGCCGCACACCAAAACTCATGGACCAGGCAAGGAGGGCATTAATCAGAGAGGCAGCACAGAGACTTAAGCTAACCCTGGAGGACCTGCAGAGTTCCACAGCAGAGACTGGAGTATCTGTACATAGGACCACAATGAGCCGTACGCTCCATAGAGTTGGGCTTTATAACAGAGTGGCCAGAAGAAAGCCATTACTTTCAGCAAAAAATAAAATGGCACGTTTTGAGGAGACTCCCAAAATGTATGGAGGAAGGTGCTTTGGTCTGATGAGACTAAAATTGAACTTTTTGGCCATCAAAGAAAACGCTATGTCTGGCTCAAACCCAACATCACATCACATGACCCAAAGAACACCATCCCCACAGTGAAACATGGTGGTGGCAGCATCATGCTGCGGTGATGTTTTTCAGCAATCGGGACTGGGAAACCGGTCAGAGTTGAGGGAAAGATGGATGGTTCTAAATACAGGGATATTCTTGAGCAAAACCTGTACCACTCTGTGTGTGATTTGAGGCTAGGACGGAATTTCACCTTCCAGCAGGACAATGACCCCAAACACACTGCTAAAGCAACACTTGAGTGGTTTAAGGGGAAACATGTAAATGTGTTGCAAAGCCCAGACCTCAATCCAATAGAAAATTTGTGGTCAGACTTAAAGATTGCTGTTCACAAGCACAAATCATCCAACTTGAAGGAGCTGGAGCAGTTTTGCAAGGAGGAATGGGCAAAAATCTCAGTGGTAAGATGTGGCAAGCTCATAGAGACTTATCCAAAGTGACTTGTAGCTGTGATAACCGCAAAAGGTGGCTCTACAAAGTATTGACTTTAGGGGGGTGAATAGTTATGCACATTGACTTTTTCTGTTATTTTGTTCTATTTGTTGTTTGCTTCACAATAAAAAAAAAAAAAAAAACACCTTCAAAGTTGTTCCTGAAAATTAAATGATGCAGATCCTCAAACAATCCATGTTAATTCCAGGTTGTGAGGTAACAAAACACAAAAAATGCCAAGGGGGGTGAATACTTTTGCAAGGCATGGTAAGAACATGCAACCCGCTGCCAGGTCTGGGCAGTGTGACATGGGAGATGGGTGGGTGTGCCTTAAGCCCCACACACACGGGCCAAATATCAATAGAAACTGGCCAACATTCGGGCCATGTATGCAGAAGTTCGGCGAACGTCTGGCTTCTGTCGAAGGGGCATGACCCAAAAAGAACTGCCGATTGGAACCTGAAAAACACTCTCAGCCAATGAGAGCATTGGGGAATCTCCTCCCAAGCTCTTTATTTTTTTTTCGTTTAGTCCACTGGGTGATCAAAAATCACTCAGTTCTCAGTCTTCAGTGAGCAGAGAGTCGGTGACTGTCAGTCACTGGCTCTCTGCTCTGCTCCTCTGTAGCACTGGGCTGTGGAGGGGGGCGGAAGGGACTATCAGGGGCTCACTGAGAGGTTGAGCCAGACACTGATCCAGGCATCTGGGTGGATCTTATAAGTGTAAACAACAAATAAATGGATATGTACAGCACTGCGCTAAACCAAAGAAAACACCGGGTAGCAGCTAACACACCTGTAGACTCTAGGTAAAAAGTGAAAAAATATATATAAAAGTGTAGTGGTACAAACTGACAAACATAAAAATTAAGTGCATACACACAATGAATAAACCTAGAATGAACTAAGTATGACCATAATATGGATTGCACAATATGGATGTGCAGTGTTAACCTGCAAAAAAAATAAGTGAAACAATAAATAATAAACCTGATTGCCTGGTAAAAACAGTGACTGAAAATGAAAACAGTGACAGCTCCAAAGAGTCCTAAATTAATTAAAAAAACTTAAAACGTGACAGTCCATAATATAGATTTGTAAAAAGATTTGTGGGAAAACACCACCAAAAGTCTATGGAGGTTGCACGTAGCAAAAGATGAACAAGTGATTCCCAGGTTCACAGGTAAGTGGATGATTGATTCCAGGATCTAACAGGTAAGTCAATACTGGGGAAACCACAAGTGAACAGAAGATCTAGATCGGTGCCGGGGCCATCACCAAGAACAAGAGGTTTACCGGAAATAAATGACCTGAAATGACATACGTCATGCAAGTCAAAAAGGCTTGTTGACCACCTGGTCAGAACAATATAACTCGTCAGATGTCGTCAGCATACAGTGGGAAGGGGAGGTGACATCACAGCTTCCACATCCATAGGCAATCCGACACAGGCCGAACGAATAATTCACATGCCATGCGAGGAGTAAAAAAACTCACATAGCGTGATAACGTTTAAAACACTGGTTTATTAAAATAATTAAAGAACAAACTCACATATTGGAAGACCAAAAAACAGCTTAAACATCACATAGCGGCAATGGTGAGGGGTCCACCCGACATATTTCAGCTGAGAAGCCGTCATCTGGGGTGTGGAACCCCCCTTCTCACCGCTCTATAAACAGATAATGACCCCCACTGGAAGTGTCCAACAACCGGAAGTGCACAGAATGAATGACACTTCAGGTCTCAGAGGTAATAAATTCACTATAATATAATATTACCACACATGAAAGAGGTTTAAAAACAAAAATCATTTACTAGTACAGAGAGGTTCCAGCACATAAAAGACTATAATCTGGCTTGGTCAGCCAGTCCGGAAACCAAGCCTCGCTTGTCAGTGTATAGCGTCTCTATGTATATGGGTACAGCGGTGCCGCCGCACTCCACCCACACAACCAAGCCTCACTCATAGGTAGCGTGGTGACGTCACTCCCGCACTAGTAGTGCGGCGTCGATGCGCTCCACTGTGCTCTCCAAGCCTCACTATCAGAGACACCAGCCGCATCTCATCTAACCAGGAAATGTGACGCCGCTGCGCTCCACAGAGACAATCCAAGCCTCACTTTGAGGCCGGTCTCAAATGTTAAAGTGTCAGCAGAGGTGGATGTTTTAAAACCATCCAGGACAGCAAAAAGTGGGCACCAATAATAAATATAAAAATTATAAAAAATGTTTTTATATATAAATGCCCGGATTACATAATAGAGAGTTAAACTTATTATAATCATAAAGGGGCATCTCCCCACACCTAATAATAAATTATGGGATTATATGGAAGATCATCATAAGGCACTACCATATACTATGGGATCATAAGAAGGATCACCACACTCCCAATGGGAGGCATCAATATCAATCTCATCCAAAATATTATACATTAATACATGGAAATGGTAAATAATCAACCTAAGAACTATAAAAACATAACATTACTCACGCCTACTAACTAGGCTAAGTAAAAATAAAAAATATTAAAATTAAATAACAGAGGGAGATCATCAGTACCTTATGCTTGGTTAATAAAAGAGTTGATGTCCCATTCCACTTTAATACCCTGCGGGAAATGGGACCCCAACTCATAAATCCAATATGTCCCCAAACGGGAGACACCCCTAAGAGTAGAACCCCCCGCCAAGGTGCAACATATCTATCAATGATAATAAACTGAGTACCCGCAGGATTTCGATCATGAAATTCCCTGTAGTGCCTAGGAACGGTATGTTTGGTACTACCAGCTTTAATAAGATTAATATGCTCTGAAACCCGTGTCGTAAAGGATCTAATGGTCTGGCCCACATATTGTTTGCCACAAGGGCAAGTCAGGAGATATACTATTCCGGTAGTGGCACAAGTACAAAATTGTTTAATTTTGTATGTACGACCGGTTACGGTGGAGGAAAAGCTATGGCTTGCCTTCCTACCACAGATGTTAAACTGGCAACCCAAACACTTTCTGCATGGATAAAAACCAATCCAATCACCCCATATACATAGAGACGCTATACACTGACAGCAAGGCTTGGTTTCCGGACTGGCTGACCAAACCAGATTATAGTCTTTTATGTGCTGGAACCTCTCTGTACTAGTAAATGATTTTCGTTTTTAAACCTCTTTCATGTGTGGTAATATTATATTATAGTGAATTTATGACCTCTGAGACCGGAAGTGTCATTCATTCAGTGCACTTCCGGTTTTTGGACACTTCCAGTGGGGGTCATTATCTGTTTATAGAGCAGTGAGGAGGGGGGTTCCACACCCCAGATGACGGCTTCTCGGCTGAAACATGTCGGGTGGACCCCTCACGATTGCCGCTATGTGATGTTTAAGCTGTTTTTTTATCCTCCAATATGTGAGTTTGCTTTTTAATTATTTTAATAAACCAGTGTTTTAAACGTTATCACGCTATGTGAGTTTCTTTACTCCTCGCATGGCATGTGAATTATTCGTTTGGCCTGTGTCGGATTGCCTATGGATGTGAAAGCTGTGATGTCACCTCCCCTTCCCACTGTATGCTGACGACATCTGACGAGTTATATTGTTCTGACCAGGTGGTCAACAAGCCTTTTTGACTTGCATGACGTATGTCATTTCAGGTCATTTATTTCCGGTAAGCCTCTTGTTCTTGGTGATGGCCCCTGCACCGATCTAGATCTTCTGTTCACTTGTGGTTTCCCCAGTATTGACTTACCTGTTAGATCCTGGAATCAATCATCCACTTACCTGTGAACCTGGGAATCACTTGTTCATCTTTTGCTACGTGCAACCTCCATAGACTTTTGATGGTGTTTTCCCACAAATCTTTTTACAAATCCATATTATGGACTGTGACGTTTTAAGTTTTTTTTATTAATTTAGGACTCTTTGGAGCTGTCACTGTTTTCATTCTCAGTCACTGTTTTTACCAATCAGGTTTATTATTTATTGTTTCACTTATTTTTTTGCAGGTTAACACTGCACATCCATATTGTGCAATCCATATTATGGTCATACTTAGTTCATTCTAGGTTTATTCATTGTGTGTATGCACTTAATTTTTATGTTTGTCAGTTTGTAGCGCTACACTTTTATATATATCTGGGTGGATCTTGACTGTAAAGTTGGGATCGATCCAGAGCCTGGACTGGCTGAGTGACATCAGCTGACAGCAGACTTTAGCCTGTTGGCTGAAAATGAGTTACAGAAGTGCAGAACTAATTGCACTCCTATGATCCATAAGATAAGTAGGGCAAAAAAAGCTTTGGTCATGCTTCTCCTTTAAATTGTATCTACCCACTATGGTGACTTAAGCATCCCTGCCAGCCAACAAAGCCTTCATTTGATCAGTTTGTACAGTTTTGTTGAGAATATGCCCCCGGCTTTTTAATTGAAGTAGCTGCTGCACAGTATTGAGGTCATCCCTTAGTTACGTTGGCTCCTAATTTTTCTGCTTCCTCTACCTGTCCAGTGTTGCTGTGCAGGAGATGACAGGACACTGATACAAGATCAAATTCAGGTATTTATGCTAGTCACATCTATAAATACATTTAATTATTTAATGAATGCATAATTGCTTTAACTGTTTTATATATGTACAATGTTTCCCGCATAGCATCAAAAGTTAACTGACTGATTTCACTTGTTTCCTGAGATTGCCATTTAAAATATAAATAGTGTTCGATGAAAAGAAACAGCAACAAAGACTCTTAATGAATCTGTTGTGTAGTAAATAGACCTTAATTTTAATACTCTTTTGAAATATTGAAAATGCGGCATCTATTGCCTCAGGCTATATCCAGTATATATAATATACCAACCCCCCTTGGGTACTTAGGGAAGTAAAGAGATAGTTATTACAGTCAAATAGCAGCATGCAGTGCAGAGACTTCAGCTGCAAGTTATGTTATTCCTTTTATGAGTCCCACAATAAATACTCATAAAGCACACTTAACATTCACTGTACGCTATAAAGTATCCTGGTGGAACTGGCGGAAACAGAACCGATAAACGTTTGTCGGCAGCTGAGATGTAAATCATTCTGCAAATGTATTTATATCTATTTTTTAAATCCCCAACAGGTGAAAGATAAAAAAGAGAGCTGGATGCCACAGATGAGATTACACCTGTCTTTTCAATTTCTGATGGAAATAATAGCTTTATACACAATATGAAACGCTACAATCTCATGGCTATGGTAGGGGGTCTTCATATGTGGTGGCTTCTGCTAAAAGCAAAACTCAAGATTTCTTAGTATTAAATATGTTGACAACTGGTCAGAAAAAGATTTGCATTTACCAGGTAAGCAAAGAAAATGTAACCATAGACCTAGGCCCATATACAGTCAGGTCCATAAATATTGGGACATTGACACAATTCTAATGTTTTTGGCTCTATATACCACCACATTGGATTTGAAATGAAACAAACAAGATGTGCTTTAACTGCAGACTTTCAGCTTTAATTTAAAGGGTATTTACATCCAAATCAGGTGAATGGTATAGGAATTACAACAGTTTGTATATGTGCCTCCCACTTTTTAAGGGACCTAAAGTAATTGGACAGATTAACAATCAACCATCAAACTTTCACTTTTTAATACTTGGTTGCAAATCCTTTGCAGTCAATTACAGCCTGAAGTCTGGAATGCATAGACATCACCAGACGCTGGGTTTCATCCCTGGTGATGCTCTGCCAGGCCTCCACTGCAACTGTCTTCAGTTCCTGCTTGTTCTTGGGGCATTTTCCCTTCAGTTTTGTCTTCAGCAACTGAAATGCATGCTCAATCGGATTCAGGTCAGGTGATTGACAAAACAAGACAAACTTCTGGCCAACACCCTTTGTACAAAAAAAGGGAAAGTTTGTACAAAGTCCTATCGTGTGTATGGGGCTTTACTCTACTATTTAGGCATTTGTATTTTGCTAGAAATCCAGTAAGCACATACTGTCTTGTAGTGAGCTGGCAACACACCTACTCTGATGCATTGAATTTCCAATAAGGTCTTATCAGCACTGCCTAGGTTAGTCTGAAAAAAGAAAACGTATGCAACTGCCACATCGGTGAAGACTGAAAATAAGCTGCAAAATATTACATTTTTTTGTTCTTAAACTTAGCTACACTTTATACGTACTTTTCCTGGGGTAAATGCCGCTCTAGACTCTCCCTAATTCTGCCCACATTAGCCAAAGCATTTGATCATAAAAACTCTGCTTCTTGGTAGCTTTGGCCATTATGAACACATTTTTGCGGAAATATAACTGATACAGTGGATTTTATTTATTAAAGGGAAATTAAGAAGAGCATGGCATCACAAGTGAAATCAAAATAATGAAAAAGAAAAACTGCAAGTAAGCATTTAAAACGTGTAAGTCCTGTCTTAGGCTGCCAGTACATTTGTATGGCTTGAGTGGTGTCAGACCTGCCCTTTTTGTTTTTTTTTTGTTTTTTTTTGCTAAACTACTCAAACCGGTTAACTGACTGCTATTACCAACTCCTGGGGCTTTGCCTGCTTTTTCTTGGTGCTCCAGTACTGTAAAGGGACCACACATAGTGCTTTTGTAGATGAGCTTCAGCTGCAAGATAAATCATCTCTGCTGCAGGATAAATCCTGTGTTGTGCATCAAAGTTTGTGTCCTATTTCAGGATTATATTGAAAGTTTTATGCCGTGTACACACGGTCGGACTTTTCAGCTACAAAAGTCCGACAGCCCGTCCAACAGACTTTCGACGGACTTTTGGCGGACTTTCAACAGACTTTCTAATGACCGGACTTGCCTACACACGATCACACCAAAGTCCGACGGATTTGTACGTGATGACGTACACCGGACTAAAATAAGGAAGTTGATAGCCAGTAGCCAATAGCTGCCCTAGCGTGGGTTTTTGTCCGTCGGACTAGCATACAGACGAGCGGATTTCTGGGTCCGGCGGAATTATGACGTAAAGATTTGAAGCATGTTCGAAATCTAAAGTCCGTCAGATTTGCGACTGGAAAAGTCATCTGAAGGTCCGGTGAAGGGCACACACGATCGGATTGTCCGCCGGATTTGGTCCAGCGGCGTCCGTCGGACAAGTCCGGTCGAAAAGTCAGACTGTGTGTATGCGGCATTACACGCTGCTTTTTAGTTTCATTATAAACTCTGCCTTGTCTCCCCTCCTACATTTCAGTCCAATCAAGCTGCTTGCACACTCTCCAGGCACTGTACTTCTCTCTGTAATAACACACTCTAATTTTTATTTCCAGATACAATTTGCCTTGCCTCTGCAATGTGGGGTTGTTTGTTTGTTTTAAAGTGTTTTTCCTATAACTTTTAGATCTGCTGTAACTGCTTGTAGGCTGGTGAAGTCTACTTTCTCCACTGCAGGTAACGCTCTTCCGCAGCGGTACTGCAGTTGGAGGGGAAGTCAAGACAAACATGGTTCCTCTATGGTTTCCTGGGTCACTAGGGACTTGATCCAATTGGATGCCGCCGCCCCATGTTCCGCCCATAGTGCCTGCAAGTCAGAGGTCATGGTGGCACCGAGCCTAGTGGTAGCTGCCTTAGTTAACAGGCAAGAAGTCCCATGCCTGATGATTTCTATGTGCAGAGATTTGGAGCACAAGAACAGTTAGACTCCTGCTGGCTATCCCTCAGAGTGGCCAATATCCTTCCCATCCTGATTGAGGGCATCATCTAGGTGAGGATCCAAATCAAAGACCAGGTGGTGGAATGCATGGGGTAGTAGTGACCCACGACCCAGTCAACCCAGCAGTGCCTATCATGCTGGACATGAATGTCTAGAAATACATGGAATTACCCCACCTTTTGGCCAAGTATGAACATTCGGGTTGACGGGCTGTTTGGCTCTGAGTACTCCAGGCCTACAAAGCCCAGCGCAGGGCATCCAAGAAGAAACCAGAGCAAGTAGGAGTGGTCTGTGTACCCCCCAAGCAGAACTCTTGGCACCCTTACAAGAAGTGGTCTGGTCACTCCCTATGGGGACTGACCACAAATTACAGGGGGCCACTGTTATGGTGGAACCCCGCAAGGATCCAGTGATGTCAGGAGAGCGACTAGTGGGCAGTACCCTATCCAAGGTTTATTGTGAAAGGGTCTTGGTGCAACCTGTCAAACTGGGAATCTCACCAATATCACTGCCCAGACATGGCATCTTGGTTGATCCCTACATGGTGTCTCACCACTGCATCTCCAAGGCCCAGCTGAGAGTGGTGATCTGTGCCCCTCTACAGGCAGCTAAGGCCTCCTGAAACTAAACTCAATACAGGTCCCTACTAGAGCAGCTGGACATTCCCTTTAAAGACTTTTCCCTACCCCAACAAAGACTGCTTCATCAGCTGCTGGAAAAACATCTGCTGGTGTTTGTCACCAAAGCTATTGACCACCCCATACATATGGGGTTTGAGGGGGAGTACCATCACATTCCCCCAGCATTCTGCCAAGAGGTTAAAGAGTTACTCTGTGAGGGCGCATTTATAGCGTGATGCTGAACAGAAGTCTGTAGCCGGTGCTCCGAGGGTAGTGGAGACATTTATCGGTTCAGCATGGCCATTCAGCCTTGGCTTCTCCTTTTTTTTTTTTTATCTCACACCCCTGGTGGAACATCCAGTGCATACTGGTGTCCAAGAACCGCTGCAAGAAACTCGCTTAGTGATCCCTTACAACATATCTCCTCCGGGTACAGGAGCAAGATGCCCCAAGACAGCACCCAGCTGGGACAAGCCCAGGCAAGTACTTGCAATGCTGCAGCCTCTACGACACACTCCATGGGTTAAACTGAGTATTCTTTGCACCTCAAAAAAACTGACTAGATGAAAGCCTTTCAGCCATATATGAGAAATTGGCACATAAGTTCCAATTAGAACTACATAAATTCACCAATACACTCACACAGGAGTTGGCAGCTCTGGGAGGCAGTACTGGCATGTTAGAAACCAAACATAATGAGCTACAACTGGCTTACACAGACCTCCAGAAAGACCATGAGGCACTCTCTGAAACTGTTGCCCAACTTCAGGCACATTTGGAGGAGAAATAGGCGCAACAACCTCAGGATGCGTAGGGTCCCAGAGACTGACTGGTTTCCAACTGTCAAACTCTTTCAGTCGCTGCTCCCTGACACCCTAATTGTCTCTTTTGTCTGCAACAGGATTCATAGGACAATATACCCCCGAGGGATACTTCATGTTTCCTGCAATACCCCTAATATCCAACTAAATATGCTATGCCATGCTACAGCTGTTTCCTGATATCTCTCCTGCCACACTGGACAAGCAACGCAAAATGAAGGAAGTGACCAAGGTGCTACAAGCTGCAAGAGTCTGCTACCACTTGGGTTCTCCTTTTAAATTGCAGGTTCCCCATAATGGTAACACGTATACAGTCACCACAATACTAGAGGGAAAGGAGATTTTGGTTAAGTTGGGCCTCCTGGTTCCAGAGGCTTTACCTTGTTTGCCCTCTACCCCAGGCCTGTTTCCTATCTGGGGACTCCTTCCCCCAGCGAAACAGTAGGAGACAACTCCAGGATCTCCAGGACTTGGCTGCTTGAGATCTGAATTGTCCTTATTCCCTTCAGATTCACCACCCTTATTTGGGATGATACCTGCTGGCATGTTGAACTGATTATTATCAATGCTACAACTAAGTCTTGTTGTGCCTTGTGTCTTGGATGATCCCCTACTCTTTGATTGCTGTGGCCTAAAGGCTGAGCCACATCTGATCCAAAGCTCCTGGATCAGGCCCTTCCACTGGACTGGACAGTCCATGTTTGTTTTTTTCTGTGGTCGGTGGGACACCAATCCTCCAACTCCATTAGGTTCTGGATTTTCAGTCCTATGTGTTTTTTTTCTTTTCCTCTTTTGTGTCATTAATGTTTTTTGCTTTTTTATGCTGGTACACATGAACATCTTTCTTGGGTTACGGTTCACAGTCTCTAAGACCTCTAATTATCTGTTGGCAAGTCTCTTTCAAATGTATTTATTTATTGTGCAATGTGCACCCCCTCAAGATTTGGATTTTTGTCCCACTTCTATTATCTTTATTTACCATGGGTCTTAGAATAATTCTGCATAGCACCAAGGGGGTTTAACTCTCCCAATAAAAGAAAGAAGGCCTTTCAGTCTTCTAAGTACATAGGGGCCAATATTTTTCTCCATCAGCAGACACATTTTTCTTTTGAATAATGCCCTACTTGTTCATACAAGCAATGACATTTTACCACTTTTGAGTCCAGATCTTGGAGGGCTGCGATATTCATTTAAATTCAGTATTATTGGATTACAGCATTTTTACAAAGATCCTACTAGTAGATTTGTAATTATCCAAGGTTCTTTGCAAAGCAGAGCAATTACGATTGCAAATGTGTATGCTCCTACTGACTCCCAAGTCACATTTTTTAAGACTTTTTTTCAGGTCCTGGACAAATATTATTCCCCTTATGTAGTGGTTGGCGAAAATTTTTACTTGGTGGCGCACCCTAGACTTGATAGAAAATGAGTAAGTACTCCTAATGCTTTTCCTAAGACCTTGACTTATTTGCACAGATCTCACCAGCTTACAGATACCTGGAGAGCTCTAAACGTGGGTGCTGGAGAGTATATGTACTATTCTCACCCCTATGATAGCTATTCATGTTATTTTTACTTTTGCTATCTCACATGAGGGCCTCGCTCCACTGCAATGTGGCACTTAAATGACTCCCTCCTCGCTGACGCGGAGCTGATAGACCATTGTCTGATCACTAAGAAGAATACTTTACTACTAATGATATTGAGGCTATCCTAGCACTACTTTATGGGCAGCCCATAGGGATGAGCCTGATGTTTGAGTCGAACGTAAGTTTACATAAGCTTGTCTCAAACATCGGGGGTTCGTCTGTTTGCCGAACAGCGAACATTATGCGGTGTTCGCGGCAAATTCGAAAGCCACGGAACACCGTTAAGTCTATGGGACCCTAACATAAAACCAAAAGTGCTAATTTTAAAGGCTTAAATGCAAGTTTTTGTCATAAAAAGTTTTTGGGGACCCGGGTCCTGCCCCAGGGGACATGTATCAATGCAAAAAAAAGTTTAAAATACTGCCATTTTTCAAGAGCAGTGATTTTAATAATGCTTAAAGAGAAACAATAAAAATGAAATATTGTCCTTGGTATGCCTGTAAAGGGGGGGGGGGGGATGAGTACATTTTTGCTATTATTGCCTATTTGAAACCTTCTAAGGACCCTGGCCCAGATGGTTTCTCTGTGACCTACTAAAAAATTTGCTAGTCATCTAAGTTGACTAAGCCATACAATTACAGTGCCTCGAAAAAGTATATATACCCCTTGAAATGTTCCACATTCTGTCATGTTACAACCAAAAACGTAAATGTATTTTATTGGGATTTTATGTTAGACCAACACAAAGTGGCACATAATTGTGAAGTGGAAGGAAAATGATACATGTTTTTCAACAATGTTTACAATTAAATATCTGAAAAGTGTAGCATGCATTTGAACTCAGCCCCCCTGAGTCAATACTTTTTAGAACCACATTTTGCTGCAATTACAGCTGCAAGTCTTTCTGGGATGTCTCTACCAACTTTGCACATTTAGAGATTGAAATTTTTGCCCATTCTTCTTTGCAAAATAGCTCAAGATTGGATGAAGACCGTCTGTAAACAGCAATTTTCAAGTCTTGCCACAGATTCTCAATTGGATTTAGGTCCGTACGTTGACTGAGCCATTCTAACACATGTATGCTTTGATTCAAACCATTCCATTGTAGTTCTGGTTGTATGTTTAGGGTCATTGTCCTGCTGGAAGGTGAACCTCCATCCCAGTCTCAAGTCTTTTGCAGACTCTGACAGGTTTTCTTTTAACATTGCCCTGTATTTGGCTCCATTCATCTTCCCATCAGCTCTGACCAGCTTCCCTGTCCCTGCTGAAAAAAGCCCCCCCACCCCCACAACATGATGCTGCCACCACGTTTCACGGTGGGGGTGGTGTGTTCAGGGTGAGGTGCAGTGTTGGTTTTCCGTCACACATAGCGTTTTGCTTTTAGGCCAAATAGTTGACTTTTGGTCTTATCTGACTGAGCACCTTCTTCCACATGTTTGCTGTGTCCCCCACATGGCTTCTCGCAAACTGTAAATTGGACTTCTTATGGCTTCCTTTTTAACAATGGCTTTCTTCTAGCCACTCTTCCATAAAGGCCAGATTCATGGAGTGAACAACTAATAATTGTCCTGTGGACAGATTCTCCCACCTGAGCTGTTGATCTCTGCAGCTCCTCCAGAGTTACAATGGGCCTCTTGGCTGCTTCTCTGACTAATGCTTTCCTGTCAGTTTAGGTGGATGGCCATGTCTTGGTAGGTTTGCATTTATGCTATACTCTTTCCATTTTCAGATGATGGATTGATCAGGGCCTTCATGATGCTGTTTGATTACTAAGGTTCTCTAACAAACCTCTGAGGGCTTCACAGAACAGCTGTAATTATACTGAGATTAAATTACGCAGAGGTGGACTCTATTTACTAATTAGGTGACTTCTGAAGGCAGTTGGTTTTACTAGATTTTAGTTAGGGGTATCAGAGTAAAGGGGGCTGAATACAAATGCACGCCACACTTTTCAGATATTTATTTGAAATTTGAAAACCATTTATCATTTTCCTTCCACTTCTCAATTATGTGCCACTTTGTGTTGGTCTATCAAATAAAATCCCAATAAAATTAATTTACGTTTTTGGCTGTAACATGACAAAATTTGGAAAATTTCAAGGGGTATGAATACTTTTTCCAGACACTGAATAGCCTTAAAGATCATACCTTTCCCAAATCATATGCTTTTAGCTAATACGTCTCTTATACCCAAGCCAAATAAGGATAATACCCTCACACAAAACTACCGCCCTATTTCAGTCATTAACAATGACCTGAAGGATTTTGTCTTCTAGCTTATAGGCTGGCCTCGGTTTTCAAATTTTTTTGATTTCCCCAGGCCAAACTGTTTTTTTTTACCGTCCAGACAGATCACTCATAATAGTCAATTGGCCTGAAATATTATTCAACGCGCTTATCTTTTTTCCTGTAAAGTTCTGTTATTAAGCCTTCAAATTCACAAAGCTTTTGACAGTGTCTTATGATTATGTTTGGATATTATCTTGTCTAAATTTGGCCTCCAGGGTGACTTTGTGAATGGCTTTCAGGCCCTATATCACCTTCCTTGTACATATATTAAGTTAGTGGGTTGTAGCTCAGCCTTTTTTGCACATGATTGTGGAACAAGGCAGAGTTGTTCTCTCTCACCACTTTTATTCACCTTGGCTATTGAGCCCCTGGCGTGTTCCATTGTCCCGAATTCCAACATTAGAGGATATGTGAAGTGAGATCATGAGTTTAAGTTGTGCATGTATGCAGACAATGTTTCGATGTTCTTGTCAGATTCAGTGCTCTTTCCACCGAATCTTCTATCTACTTTACACATTTTTCATGATCTTACAGGCCTAGGTGTAAATCTTTCAAAATGTGCAGCTCTTTCTATCAGCTTGCCACATTCTATGATTGGATAAATGTTGTCTTTTTTTTGAGTGAGGAACACTTCCATATTTGGGAATTAGTTTGACCTTATCCCTCTGAATGATGTACTAATCTAACTATCTGGATGTGTTCTCCCGTATCAAGCAGTGGTTAGGGTATGGTCTACTTCCTAAATTGTTTCTAAATCGGTCCCTGCCCCTTTACGTCTCCCGCTAAATGATTGAGGTGATACATTCGGAAGTGAATAGATTCATCTGACAGGACAAAAAAACCCAATTGGGAAAACTTTTAATTTACAGACCCCAAGTTCAGGGAGGATTGAGATTACCTAATTTTTGGTTATACTGCCAATGCAGCTAGACTGGTACATTTAGTATAGTGGCATGCCACTCCAGCCCACATACGATGGCTCCATTTTGAGAGCTTCTCTATAAAACCATATTATCTCCAGCGCCTTCTGTGGACATGCCCAGTTCGTCATTAAGACCTAGCCCTCTTGAATGCAGTAGTAAGTCAATCATTGCATTTGTAGTCCTTATATAAGGAGAAATATAACCTCTCTTTTGTTAGTGTTCTTTTTAGGTGACCCCAGGTTCTTCCCTACATTTAACACTAAATCTAATTTCTCTAGATCATGGGTGCTTAACCTGTGGCCCTCCAGTTGTTGGAATTACAAGTCCCATGAGGCATTGCAAAGCTGATATTTACAAGCAGATCAGACACTTCTTCTCCATTAAATAAAACAAAAAGGATAAATGGTGCAAGAACACACATCAAGCTTGAATGAAATAATTCACATTAACATAAAAAGTCCAGGATAAAACAGGGAATGTGACTAAAAAACCTGAATATGCAAGGTCAAAATAGTAAAAATATATAAGGACTCTGCCACAACCGTCCAGAGAATGAAAATGATAATCGATAAAAAAATATATATGTATATATAATAGTCAATGAAAATATGTGGATCACAGGAATCTGATACTCTACACCAGCGGCAGCTCACTTGAGAGTGGAAGCAAACAACTCTGAAAGATACTGTGAAAAAAAGGCAAGAAGCGCCAATCTAAGTGCAGTATCATTAGAAATTTAATTAGGTTATATAAAAACAACAGCCAAATGGCTACTCACAAAGAAAGGGTTAATAAAAGCAAGGACAAGTGGTGGGTCCAGGGACGTCCTCCTCAGATGTTGTAAAGGTGCATAGTGCAGGTTCATGTGGAGGCGCTGTCAGCGCTGTGATGTAGGGGTGGTCCGTGGTGTCTCTGCTGTGGGTGCTGGGCTGCAAAGAAGATGGAAGTGTCCGCAAGGAGAGCCGGCATCTAGCAGGACATAAGGAACCAGGACCGTTGCAGTAGACCGGAACCGGATGGAGACAGGCGTGAAACGCAAACACTGATCCAGGTACCAAGGGGCGGAAGTGACGTGTGGACGTGTCAGATGACGCGTTTCAATGCTTCCGCATTTTCTTCAGATCTAATAGGCTAATGCAGCAAGTGTCCTTTATATGGGAGCTATGGAGTCAGTTGCTAAGCAACAAATAGACCGAGCACAACATACTGAGTGCAATGAAAAAGTGGAATGAAATAAGGGGATTAAGTTCGGAACACCAGGAAAAAGTGGGAATAAAATGTGAAAGGTAGATGTTAAAAATAAAAAAAAAAGGAGAAAAAAGAAGGAAAAAAAGAAAGAAGAAGAAAGAAAAATAGATAAAATAAGAAAAGTATATATACTGTATATGAAAAAATACATATATACAAAATATATAAATTAAAGAAAAACGAAGAAAAAAATACTAAGAAATTAATAAAAGAATGAATACAAAAATAATTAATACAAAAATAATATATAGAAGATATATATATATATATATATATATATATATATATATATATATATATATATATATATATATGGAAAAAATTATTATATATGCCAAATAAATATAAAATCATGATATGTGAGATGGTAATGATCAAATGATCAATAAAAATAAAAAATAATAATAATAATAAAAATAAAATTAAGTATAAAATGAATAAGCTGAAAAAAGATAGAAAAGGGAGGGTTGATGTGTAAATAACTATTGTTTAAATAATAATGACTATTATTTTAAAAAATGTCTAAGTGTAAGGAACATATATGTAAAAAGACACAACAACACATGTATAAAAATACATGTAAAAGGGCATCCATATACACATGCAAATAAATGGATCTGGTGACCTTAAAATTGAGAATTCTGAAAACACCTGAAATAATTGTTGGAACTCATGTAAGTAAGCATATATATGCACACACCCATGCATATACATATATATATGTATACACACAAGAAAAATTAAATTAAAATAGTGTGTGGGAAAAGTTTAGCCCAAAGATAACAAAAATGAGTATAGCTATAAGCTGATTGGGTATACCTGAGTAAGAAGAAAATGATAAGAAGAAAATAATAATAATAAATACAGGTGGGGTATAGTAGAAAGAAAACCTGAGGGAGGGAAAAAATTGAGAATATAGTTGAATAATGGATAAAAGGAAAAAGGGATATGGACCTACAAAAATATTAGTATATACTGTATATGTGGAACTGATCCGACCCTGAACCATAGGCATACTGGACTATATAACTGTATTGATCTCTAGATCTTTGTTAAGACCATTAGGTGCCATACTGTTTAGGTTAAAGATCCAATAGGTTTCTTGCCTGCAAAGGCGTTGGAATCTTTCGGCAGGGGTAAATTGGTCTGATATAGATTCAATGACCCACACATTTAAATCTGCAATATTTTGTTGGTGATGGGTAGTGAAATGCCGAGCAGTACTATATAAAGGGTTATTCGCCTGTACTGCTCTTCTGTGTTCCCCAAGCCTGGCACGCAGGGTCCTGATGGTTCTGCCTACATACAACAGCCCACAGAGACAGGAGATACAGTATATGACATAGGTGGTGGAACAATTAAAAAATGACTTTAGAGTGTATTGATTCCCATTGGTATTGAAAGTTTTCTTGCCATGTGTGACATGGGAGCAGGTGAGGCATAATGCTTTCTTGCACCGGTACATGCCTACTAATGGAATGAGGGTAAGTTGTTTGGATATAGATGATTTTTTCTGAACTGGGATTTTACTAGGAGTAATCTTTGTCTTTACATTGGGGGCCCTCCGGTAGGCAAACTGAGGAACAGTGGGTAAGGAAGGTGCTAAGTGAGGATCTTGAGCTAGGATCGACCAATTTTTTTTATGATCCGTTCCGTTCTTTTGTGACTGGCATGGAACTGAGTAATGAATCTGGTAGTAGGTTCTGTTTTCTGAGCCTTGGGGTTGGATAAAGTGTCTGACCGATAAAAAGAGGCAGCTTCATTGATAGTACTAGAGGGATAACCTTTATCTGTGAACTTTTTAGAAAGGGTAGTACATTGGGAGCTTTAATCTTCTAGTCTTGCGCAATTTCTCCTGAGCCGATGGAACTGGCTCTTGGGTATGTTATTCACCCACCTAGGATGATGGCAACTGGAAAAATGTAAAAAAGAATTACCAGCTGTTGGTTTGGTATAGTTTTTGGTAGCAATCTGGTCATTATTATGGAATAGTTCTACATCAAGGAAGCATATCGATTCTGAATCCATGGTCGATGTGAACGATAAGCCAAAGGAGTTGTTATTACAGTGGGTAATGAAGTCTTGCACGGAACTAGGGGGACCGTCCCAGATGATAATAATGTCATCTATATAACGACCGTAGAAGACCAGGTGTGCAGAGAAGGGGTTGTTCTCCCAAACACACCTGGTCTCCCACAGTCCCATGGTCAGGTTTACATAGCTAGGCGTGAAGTTCGCGCCCATAGCTGTCCCTTGTTTCTGTAGATAAAACTGACCATCGAAAGTAAAATAATTGTGTTCTAAACAGAACTTAGTGGCAGAAATAATAAATTCAAACTGGGATGGGTTCAGAAGGGGGTTGGAGTGAAGATAATGTGAGATGGCTTGGAGCCCTACTTGGTGAGGTATGGAGGTATAAAGTGAACAAACGTCCAAGGAGACCCACAGATAAGAAGACTCCCATCTATAGGGATGTAAAAGATCTATCAGATGGGTACCATCCTTAATATAAGAAGGGAGGGACTGGGCCAGTGGCTGTAAAAACTGATCAATGTAAAATGAATAGCTGGTGGTGATGCTGTTCATGGATGCTACTATGGGGTGACCAGGTGGCTTATTGGGGTCTTTGTGTATCTTGGGCAGATGATACAGGTAGGGGACCTGAAAAAAGGGTTTGAGAAAAAATGCCGCTTCTAATTTAGTCAAGATACCCTGTCCTAGTGCTTGTGTGACTAGAGCCTTAGATTCCTCAATGAATTTGGCTAATGGGTCTGTTTTCAATTTCTCGTACGTTTGAGTATCAGATAAGAGACGGTACGTCTCCTGGAGGTAGTCAGATCTATTCTGTAGCACGATCCCTCCCCCTTTATCGGCGGATTTGATAATAATATCCATGTTAGTACTGAGGGATTTTAGTGCTGTAAGTTCCTGAGGATTAAGATTACGAGTGGAATATGAATTTTTGGAAGATTCAGAAGCACAAAGACCTAAAAGGTCCTTATAAACAACTTCATAGAAAGTTGTCAAGAAGGGGCCTTTGGATTGGGTAGGGTTGAATATGGATTTCGGTCTAAAGGAAGTGTGTTGTATTGGTAAAGTGGGCTGAGAGTATTGAGACCATGCTACCAGGTCATCATCCTCATTGATATTCCATAGTTCACATAAATCAAGAATAGCTTGTTGGTCCGCTGAATTATCCAATGGGAGATGGGAGATGGTGGTGACTGTTGTGGGGTTTTTTTTTATCTTTAATATTAAAATGTCTTTTGAGTGTGAGGTCACGAATAAATTTATTTAAGTCCTTAAATAAGGTAAATGGATTGGGGAGAGTAGTAGGGGCAAAATTAAGGCCTCGGGATAGCAAGGAAGTTTCATGTTCATTGAATGTATAGGAGGATAAATTGAAGATTTTTATAGTGGCGGAGTTCTGCACCCAGAAGTGGATACAGGTTTTAATTGCCCACAGAGACAGACGCTATCTTGTTTTGCGTCATAAAGCAGAGAAACTTGTCACAGATCTTTTGTCCCTCCATCCACAGTTACCCACTGTGTGGCTAAAAACTTTTAAGATTAATACCAAAAAAAGTGAGAATTCATTAATTGAAAACAAACTAGGAAAACTCAGGAGAGATCTTGATGATTACTCCCACAAGAGAGTTTTTAACTGGAAATCTAAACATATTAATCCCCCCCTCCTACCCCCACCCCGGCCCATTATCCCATCCATTAAAAAACATGCCCAGAGTTCACCTTCCATACTTGATTCTATTCCTTCCAGTACTAATCTAGCACCCACATCTTCTTCTCCGATCTTTCCCATTCCTGCCATAGTTGATCATTCAGTCCTTGTCTCATCTGCAGCTGATCACATTAATCAGGTTTCCCTCCATCCCTCTGTTCTTTGTCCCCTTCTTCCTCCTGATTTACCCTCTGTGCCCGAACCTCTTGTCACTACTTGTGCTGAACATGTCCCTATTAATCCTGATCCATCTTCCACTAATCTCATTTGCTCATCTAATGCCAAGCCAAACCTCACTAAAGATATCAGGGCGAGTGAGTATTGCTCCCCTGACATATCTACTTCTACTTTTTTTAGTTCAGACCCCCTCATCCAGCCAAACTCCATCTCAATTAAAAAGAAAAAACGCACAAGAGGCAGGCGAGGGGGACACCGTAAATCCAGAACTATTCCGCCCACAAAAAGTGCGGAAACTATAAAAATCTTCAATTTATCCTCCTATACACTCAATGAACATGAAACTTCCTTGCTATCCCGAGGCCTCAATTTTGCCCCTACTACTCTCCCCAATCCATTTACCTTATTTAAGGACTTAAATAAATTTATTCGTGACCTCACACTCAAAAGACATTTTAATATTAAAGATAAAAAAACCCCCACAACAGTCGCCACCATGGTGGATGACCCGCATCTCCCATTGGATAATTCAGCGGACCAACAAGCTATTCTTGATTTATGTGAACTATGGAATATCAATGAGGATGATGACCTGGTAGCATGGTCTCAATACTCTCAGCCCACTTTACCAATACAACACACTTCCTTTAGACCGAAATCCATATTCAACCCTACCCAATCCAAAGGCCCCTTCTTGACAACTTTCTATGAAGTTGTTTATAAGGACCTTTTAGGTCTTTGTGCTTCTGAATCTTCCAAAAATTCATATTCCACTCGTAATCTTAATCCTCAGGAACTTACAGCACTAAAATCCCTCAGTACTAACATGGATATTATTATCAAATCCGCCGATAAAGGGGGAGGGATCGTGCTACAGAATAGATCTGACTACCTCCAGGAGACGTACCGTCTCTTATCTGATACTCAAACGTATGAGAAATTGAAAACAGACCCATTAGCCAAATTCATTGAGGAATCTAAGGCTCTAGTCACACAAGCACTAGGACAGGGTATCTTGACTAAATTAGAAGCGGCATTTTTTCTCAAACCCTTTTTTCAGGTCCCCTACCTGTATCATCTGCCAAAGATACACAAAGACCCCAATAAGCCACCTGGTCGCCCCATAGTAGCATCCATGAACAGCATCACCACCAGCTATTCACTTTACATTGATCAGTTTTTACAGCCACTGGCCAAGTCCCTCCCTTCTTATATTAAGGATGGTACCCATCTGATAGATCTTTTACATCCCTATAGATGGGAGTC